>NC_084585.2:24001611-24316611 GCF_033978685.3 Nerophis lumbriciformis
TATTCCATAGTGACCCTCTGTGGCTGCGAGTAAAGAAGAAAACTTTTTCCACTCGCTGGATTTTTGCTGTTAATAAGCTGACATGGGACAAGCTAGCAAAGCTACAGGAATGTGACGGCATCACTTGCCCTCCGATCAGTGACTCACCCTTGACAGATGCTTGGAACAGCAGGAACACAACATCAATGTTTGACTGTAAACGTCGCTAAAGTTGGCTTAGTGGGTTTAGAAAGGATGTATTTCTTTATTTTTCTCAAGCTGCAGTGCCTCCCACAAACTTGATTTTAAAGTGAACTGAGGTTGTCACGATGCCGATATTTTAGTACGGGTACCAAAATGTATTTCGATACCTTTCGGTACTTTTCTAAATAAAGGGGACCTCCCCCCCCCTGGATCTATCATAATAATGTGGGAGTCCAGTCCATAGTCGATCTAACATAATAGTGTGAGAGTCCAGTCCATAGTGGGGCCAGTAGGAAATCATCTTGAGTGGAGACAGGTCAGCAGCGCAGACACGTCCCCAACTGATGCACAGATGAGTGGTCCACCCTGGGTCCCGACTTTGGACAGCTAGCGCTTCATCTGTGGTCAACGAAGCTGTGCCCCCCCTCCACGAAGGAGAGGGGGGCAGAGCAGAAAAGAAAAGGCAGATCAACTGGTCTAAAAGGGGGGGCTAGGCTAGAGTATACAAATGAGTTTTAAGATGGGACTTAAATGCTTCTACTGAGGTAGCATCTCTAACTGTTACTGGTAGAGCATTCCATAGTACTGGAGCCCGAAAAGAAAACGCTCTATAGCCCGCAGACTTTTTTTGGACTCTGGGAATCACTAATAAGCCGGAGTTCTTTGAACGCAGATTTCTTGCCGGGACATATGGTACAATACAATCGGCAAAATAGGATGGAGTTAGACCGTGTAGTATTTTATACGTAAGTAGTAAAACCTTAAAGTCACATCTTAAGTGCACAGGAAGCCAGTGCAGGTGAGCCAGCATAGGCGTAATATGATCAAACTTTCTTGTTCTTGTCAAAAGTCTAGCAGCCACATTTTGTACCAACTGTAATCTTTTAATGCTAGACATAGGGAGACCCAAAAATAATACGTTACAGTAATCGAGACGAGACGTAACGAACGCATGAATAATGATCTCAGTGTCGCTAGTGGACAAAATGGAACAAATTTTAGTGATGTAGATGAAAGAAGGCCGTTTTAGTAACACTCTTAATGTGTGACTCAAAAGAGAGAGTTGGTTCTTTACCGAGTCGCCTTGTGTAATTGTTTGGTTGTCAAATGTTAAGGTGGTATTATTAAATAGATGCCGGTGTCTGGCAGGACCGATAATCAGCATTTCCGTTTTCTTAGCGTTGAGTTGCAAAAAGGAATTTAGTCCTTAAATAAAATAGTGAACATACTAGACAAACTTGTCTTTTAGTAGTAAGTAAGCAAACAAAGGCTCCTAATTCAGCCGCTGACGTATGCAGTAACATATTGTGTCATGTTAGATCCACTGTGGACTGGACTCTCACAATAATATGCTAGATCCACTCGACGTCCATTGCACCGGTCGCCCAGGGGGGTCCCCACATCTGCGGTCCCCTCCAAGGTTTCTCATTGTCATCCCAGTGGGTTGAGTTTTTTATTGCCCTCATGTGTGATCTGAGCCGAGGATGTCGTTGTGGCTTGTGCAGCCCTTTGAGATACTTGTGATTTAGGGCTATATAAGTAAACATTGATTGATTGATTGATTGATTTCTCATGCTATTATTTTGTCAAAATTATGAGGGACAAGCTGTAAAAATGAATGATTAATCTACTTGTTACTGTTAATATCTGCATACTTTCTCTTTTAACATGTTCTATCTACACGTCTGTTAAAATTTAATAATCACTTATTCTTCCGTTGTTTGGATGCTTTTCATTAGTTTTTGATGATACCACAAATTTAGGTATCGATTTGATACCAAGTAGTCACAGGATCCTACATTGGTCATATTCAAAGTCCTCATGTGTCCAGGGACATATTTCCTGAGTTTATAAACATAATATGACTTTAAAAAAAATAATAATAATTTAGTGACGATAAAAAATATTGATGTAATCATAGTAGTATTGACTAGATACACTATTGTACTTGGTATCATTACAGTGGATGTTAGGTGTAGATCCACCCATGGCATTTGTTTCTACTCAGGGGTGCTAGCTTGCTGTTAGCTATTGTATCCTCCTACAGTGTGTAGTGAAACATGTTTAGCTATTCCTCGTCCTGCAGTGATAATGATACTTGTAAGAAACTTACTTTATTTGTTGCCATGGAGGTGAGGATTAGTGATTAAGAAGCAGCTAAAACACTGCAGACTGCAGATGGATGTTCGCCGCTAACTGGCTAGGCACATCTTAAAGCACTTCTTCCTGACGGCGTTTCAGTGTTATAACCAGTGTTGGGTTAGTTACTGAAAACCAGTAACTAGTTACAGTTATTTGTTACTTTATTTCAAAAGTAACTCAGTTAATAACTCAGTTACTTACACCAAAAAGTAATGCGTTACTGTGAAAAGTAACTATTTAGTTACTTCTTTTTTTTCCTTTTTTTTTAAAGCTCCCATTAATGCCCTTTTAGCCTTCATTTCAGTACTGTTATTGCACTGGAGAATAATACAATGTGTTGATCAACTTGACATGCATTTGCATCACTGAACTCTGCTAAGCAATGTGCTCTACATACAACACACAAAGACAAAGATATGTTTCAAAGGGCCAATTTATTTCAGGCCAGAACAAATTGACAAAACTATTTTAAATAGCTGCAACATAACATACATAAGTAACAAACAGCATAATAACAACATAGATGTAAACCAAGAAAGTACTTTAACTTTACATACACAAAGCCTAACCAGGCGTTTTTTCTCTCAAGGAACTCTCATGTCTGAAGCCCAGAACACTCTACGCATTTCCCCAGTTTTAGTTTAGAGATAAGGAAATATTGGCCAGGCCCACTAGGATCCCTCTTTATGTTTGTGAACTTTATAGTCTATACATTTAGAGTGATGTGATAATCAAACACTCTAGAAGTCTAGAATGAAAGAGTATATAAGAGAATTGACAGAGTGTGAATGATGAGCAGAGGCAGAGTTTGGAGTGTCTTCTTTAGCTTGCTTTCCATGTTTATGTACTCACTGTCCACTGTGTCCAGGAGCTTGGAAAATGTTTTTGTGCCATTTGCTGTTTGACGCCGGTAAATTAGCTTCTAATTAGCTGCCTGAAAGCGGGTGACTCCACTGTAGAAATAGCCTGCATGTCTTTTAGCACCTACGCTGGAATGGCTCTATCAATGTTGTCCTGGCTAGCAGTGCCTCGTTAAAATCCAGCCGCTGTTGCTTAGGAGGTGGGGTGTGTCTCTATTTACTGGCTTCGTCGAAGCACATTGCTTTTGTAGCTGTTTCAGCAGATTTGAATCGCTGTTTTGGGCAGTAGATGGGATCTTTGATCCAAGACACAACTTACATTTAACCAGAGGTGGGTAGTAAGGCGCTACATTTACTCCGTTACATCTACTTGAGTAACTTTTGGGATAAATTGTACTTCTAAGAGTAGTTTTAATGCAACATACTTTTACTTTTACTTGAGTATATTTATAAAGAAGAAACACAACTTTTACTCTGCTCCATTTATCTACATTCAGCTCGCTACTCTCTACTGATTTTTATCGATCTGCTAATGCACGCTTTGTTTGTTTTGGTTTGTCAGACAGACCTTCAAAGTAGGATCTATCGCATGCCTGCGTTTCAACAATCAAATACAGTCACTGGTGACGTTTGACTCCGTTTCACCAATCAAACAGAGCCAGGCGGCCACATGATTAACAAGCTTAAGCTTGTTAAAAACGTCAAATTTTAGGAAGCACATCGCGGTAAGTAGCGTTAGTAGATATTTTGGCTGTCACCGTAGGCTGATGTTAGCTTCCCTGCTATGAATCACTGTCAAATGTACATCGTGTGGGGACATTTATTAACACACTGCAGCCTCATAGACACACACACACACACACACACACACACACACACACACACACACACACACACACACACACACACACACACACACACGCACGCATGCATAGAAACACCAATCAGTGTGTTCCCAGGTGCAGCCCACACCTATCAGTTTATGGTTTGCGTAAAGGCTAACTTTTTATTTCCCTTTGTAATCGCTGCCTACTGAGCCTATGGTGCTGTTAAGTTATTGTGGCTCAATTTGCCTTAATTTTGTTTATGTTAATGTATTATTATTTAATATATATTATTGTTTTAGTTGCTTAAGAGATATTCCTGGCTCTGAATTTGCTCATTGCTATTTTTATGTTTTTGTGCATTATTTGTTGCCGTCATCATTAAACGAACAGGTTACTCATCAGTTACTCAGTACTTGAGTAGTTTTTTCATAACATACTTTTTACTTTTACTCAAGTAAATATTTGGGTGTCTACTCCTTACTTTTACTTGAGTAATAAATCTCTAAAGTAGCCGTACTCTTACTTGAGTACAATTTCTGGCTACTCTACCCACCTCTGCATTTAACTAAAATGTCCTTTTCTTTGTGCTCGACAAAACAAAAGTAGTGATAATATTTAGGCTGGCCATATTCTGAAATCCCAAAAAGACGACACATATATACGTGCCAAGGCGGGCAGCACGCCAAGGCCGGGACTAGGTGAAAATTTGCCAATGATACTTGAACTTGCTTTATAAATAATATATTTATTTAAATAAAGCATTTTTTCTCCTCTGTTGACAGCAGTGTTGGCGCTAGGAATTTTCAAAATGGGGTCCCAGGGACCCCATCAAGTCATAAAAATGGGGTCCCACAGTAAATTTTTGGGGTCCCACTATTTTGTAAGCGTTTTGAAAACAAATGACAAATGTATGCATTATCCTGTTATATCTCACATTCTATATTGTGTTTTGGAAAAAGGTTGTCATAAACGTTACTTAATTCATTACATTTTTTTTATAAAAAACGAAAACAAATTTGTAAACATATGTAAATGTATTCGGTTATAAACATTCATTCACTTTCTTCTTTCCTTCATGGATCTAAACTTTACCGCTGCTGGTAGTTTTTTCTATGTTTTTATTTAATAAGTTGTAAGTGTATTTATTTCAGTATAAAAGTGTAAAAAGTGTTTTGCTTCGGTCATGAAATGATGATAATGGTGTGCCAGGGCATACATACATTTTATATTTAACACTTAAATCTCTGGAGTCTACATCAACTTCAGATCTATCCCTCATTTCAAAATGTTTTAGGTTTTTTTATGTTGTTTTTTTGTTTGTTTGTTTTCCGCCCTTTTTTGTCAAACAAAACTATGTTTTTAATGGCAAGCACACAAAATATGCAATATCTTCCACCAAAAATATTTTTCAAAGTGGAATATTTGATGTGAAGTAATCGGAACCTTTGATAGGTCAATAATTCATAATAACATAGATTTTGATTCAATATTATGTTTTGAGCAATGACAGTTTGAAAGAAAAAAAAACAGCTTTGTTTTATTAGTCAACATTGCATCTTTTTCTAAATTACATTTCACCTTTATGCTTTTTTATTTCACTTTTGTTATGTTTTTGTTTATTTTTATAGTATTTTTAGAATTTGCTGTGGGCCTGTAAAACATTAGCTGTGGGCCAAAAATGGCCTCCGGGGCACACTTTTGACACCCCTGCTATAGATAATAAAAAATTAAATCTGATAAATCTATGGATAAAAAGCAGTGCCTGGCGACGCGTGTGCGTTTATCATAACTCTCTCGCTCTTTCTGTCTCCGACCCTCCCTCACGAATGCTGCTGCGCGCACCTCTCCCCTCCCTCCCTCCCCACACCCAAACACACACACAGCACGCCTCTTCTGTGACACAAGAGATTCAGAAGGACAACACCGCAGCGTGCCAATAAAACACACTCAGATCTTCTGTTTCTAGCCGATAATACATAAAAAATAACGTAAAATAACGCAGTAACGCATCATGTAGTAACGGTAACTGAGTTACTGAATATAAAAAATAACGCGTTAGATGACTAGTTACCGCCGAAACTAACACTGGTTATAACTTCACCTTTATCGTTAGTTTTTAGACCAAAATGCGTTCGTTCTCTCTTTTCTGTCTACACACTGTGTCTGCTTGTAAGTACTCTGTGATTGTGCGTTGCCGAACATGCTCCTCTGCTCGCAAAACCAGCAATGTCATGACGTGACAAACTTACTTACTTACTTTTCAAACAGAGTATAGTACCGTTTTTGATTCATTAGTACCACGATACTATACCAGTACCGGTATACCGTACAACCCTAAAGTGACCAGAAGCCTGCATGGAGTATGTGTATGTGCAAATTACGTCCGCTCAAACCTCCCTCTCCAAACCCACCTGCGTTGTTTGCCACGCACTTACCAGAAATTGTAACCTTGCCTCGACCACAATGGCTGTGATTGGTCAGACATGATTTCCTGTGTGTGTACGACTTGTTCAGAGGGCGTACGCAAACGTCTTCTACTCTGATTTCGAATCGTCACTCGCAATCAGCGTGGCTGTTCTGACGCATCGGTTAGTTCCAGCTCTGATAACAAATGGCGCCAGAACACTTCCAGTAAGATATGGTATCCCAAAAAAATATTGACACTGTAGAAAAAGTTGTATTGGCACCGAAACAAGTTTTGGCAACAAATAAATACAATTATTGAAAAAATACAATATTTTCGGTTGATGTTTTCGATGCCAATATTCACATTGTTGTACACGTTTATTGTTTTTGTGTGTTTCAAAGGTTTTTATGATTGCTTCTCTTTTTTATGATTTTGTTTCTTTTTTTCGGTTGCTCTTCTTTTTTTTACAGTATCAAAATAATGGCAGCTTTATAGCGCGAGGGGCTTATAACCAATGTCAATGCCAATTAAGGTTCTTCAATATTTTTTTACTATCTTAAAGGGGAACTGCACTTTTTTTGGAATTGTGTCTATCATTCATTCTAAAGTAAAAGAAGAACTCATGTTTTTCTTTTTTTTTAAATGCATTCTAACTTGTAAATAGATGTCAGCAAAAGTCAGCTAACAATGGAGCCAAAGAGAATTGCTTTATTCCGCCTATAAAGCGCTCTAAAAAAATCCAAAAGCCTCCATCACTGTTTTATTGACACACTGTAAATATATATCTAATATAGTAACAGGCACATTCATAATAACATGTAATATTTACGTATTTTGCTCATTTTAAGCATTCAACAGTGTATTAATCTCACAGACGCATCACAACGTTGGCTTTTCCCATACACAACAAACCTAAGCATCATGTATTGCTATGTGCTAAATCAGAAATACAAACTACGAACATAATAAAACAATCACTTACTGTACAATGTCTGCTCTCACTGGGGATACCGACTGATGGGATGTTCATATCTTTCCGTTTAAATGACGAATTAATCATAATACTCACAAAGGGTTAAAAAAAAGTGCCCCAAACGAGCATCTTTTCATGTCTTGCCATCTCAGTATAAGTTGTACGTCAAAGTTGACCAACTTCTCGGTTTATGTCAACAACCTTTTACTCTCCAGGTGAAAGGCATGATTTATAATCTAAAATTACCTTTCACAAACTTTGAGGCAAAGCAGCAGCTCACCATTGTCAATATAGTAGCATAGGCTAGTTAGCTAACTGTGATCACGCCGCTGCTATAAAGAGTTTGTTTGCATTAGCGCTTATAATAACAATATCGCTAATACGTAGTTAATATTCAGGTCACGGGATGTAAATGGAGTATTGTTGGCGGTTTTTGGATGTTTTTTAAGAGGCCTTTATGAGCGCAATGGTGTACTCCCATTAGCTGCATTGTTAGCCACTTTGTACTTAACAACTTCCAATGCATAAAAAATAAAAATATTTGTTCTTGTCTTAGATAGAATGAGAGGCAGAATTTAAAAAAAGGGTAGTTTCCCTTTAAGTATCACGATTAAGTATCGAGAATAAATATGTTTCACACTGAGTAAGAGCAAGTCAAGAGTTGGCATTCTCCTAGGTAAGCTAACTGCTAAGATCACTTGAAACCACACAAAAATAAGTGCTTAGCGAAGAATAATGTGAGCATACTTTTGGGACTAATTCCCTGCACACAGGAGGACTTTGAGGGCAAAAACAAAAGGATAGATTTTCTTTAGTTTAGTTATTGTGTACTATTGACTTTGTTTCGATTAAACAGTTGCATGTCATAAAAGAGAAAACGTTTAAATATTGTGTTGATATTGTTAAAGTGTCAATAGCACTCCCCTTAGACAAATGGAGAAATGTAAAGTTAATACATGTGATCGGTATCGGTCGATTCTCCTCATGGATGATTGGTATCGGAATTGGCAGCATAAAACCCTATTCGGAACATCCCTACTACAAAACCCAAAACCAGTGAAGTTGGCACGTTGTGTAAATGGTAAATAAAAACAGAATACAATGATTTTCAAATCCTTTTCAATTGAATAGACTGCAAAGACAAGATACTTACCATTAGAACTGGAAACCTTTGTTATTTTTTTGCAAATATTAGCTCATTTGTAATTTGATGCCTGCAACATGTTTCAAAAAAGCTGGCACAAGTGGCAAAAAAGACTGATAAAGTTGAGGAATGCTCTTCAAACACTTATTTGGAACATCCCACAGGTAAACAGGCTAATTAGGAACAGGTGGGTGCCACAATTGGGTATAAAAGCAGCTCCCATGAAATGCTCAGTCATTCACAAACAAGGATAGGGCGAGGGTCACCACTTTGTGAACAAATGCGTTAGCCAATTTTCGAAAAGTTTAAGAACAACATTTCTCAACGAGCTATTGCAAGGAATTTAGGGATTTCACCATCTAAGGTCTGTAATATCATTAAAAGGTTCAGAGAATCTGGAGAAATCACTGCACGTAAGTGGCAAGGCTGAAAACCAACATTGAATGCCTGTGACCATCGATCCCTCAGGTGGTACTGCATCAAAAAGCGACATCAGTGTGTAAAGGATATCACCACATGGGTTCAGGAACACTTCAGAAACTCACTGTCAGTAACTACAGTTTGTTGCTACATCTGTATGTACAAGTTAAAACTCTACTATGCAAAGCGAAAGCCATTTACCAACAACACCCAGAAATGCCGCCGAGTCCACATTTCAAATTGTTTTTGGAAACTGTGGATGTTGTGTCCTCCGGACCAAAGAGGAAAAGAACCATCCAGACTGTTAAAGGCGCAAAGTTCAAAAGCCAGCATCTATGATGATATGGGGGTGTATAGGTGCCCAAGGCATGAGTAACTTACACATCTGTGAATGCACCATTAATGCTGAAAGGTACATACAAGTTTTGGAGCAACATATGTTGCCATCCAAGCAACGTCTTTTTCATAAGCCCCTGCTTATTTCAGCAAGACAATGCCAAGCTACATTCTGCACGTGTTATAACAGCGTGGTTTCATAGTAAAAGAGTGCGGGTACTAGACTGGCCTGCCTGTAGTCCAGACCTGTTTCCCATTGAAAATGTGTGGAGCATTATGAAGCCTAAAATAACACAACGTAGACCCCGGACTGTTGATCAACTTAAGCTGTGCATCAAGCAAGAATGGGAAATAATTCCATCGGAAAAGTTTAAAAAATGTGTCTCCTCAGTTCCCAAACATTTACTGAGTGTTGTTGAAAGGAAAGGCCATGTAACACAGTGGTAAAAATGCCCCTGTGACAACTTTTTTGCAATGTGTTGCTGGTGTAAAAATTATTTGCAAAAATAAATGTAGTTTTTCAGTTCGAACATTAAGTTTCTTGTCTTTGCAGTCTATCCAATTGAATATAAGTGGAAAAGGATTTGCAAATCATTGTATTCTGTTTTTATTTACGAATTACACAACATGCCATCTTCACTGGTTTTGGGTTTTGTATTTCCACAAGGTCTTACATGTTTTCTTTTCGGAATATGGTACTTTTTTAGTTTTTCCTTTTAAGGAGACTTCTTGTACAACATGACAACCATGCTTTCATTTTTTAAGCAATCAGCAGCAGCGTGCTGGTAGACTAATGGAGCTGGCCGCCAAACACCATTAGCATTATCGATTTGTATTTCTATCCTTCTTGAGACATCAACAAGGAAAAGTACCTTCCATATGAGGACCGGTGAACAAGTTAGGACATAAATCATGGTCCCAATACAGAAAACCATTGCATCTAATAGAAAATGGTGGTGGTGAAATCTATCAAAATGAGGGTGGTCCCAAAAAGGAGGGATTTTTCAAATTGACTGTGTGTCGGTTTTAAAAGTGCTCCCCCTCTGGTCAACATATTAAATAACTAGTGTGTGTACAAATTTGAAGTGCTCCACCTCTGGCCAACACATGAAATAACAAGTGTGTGTAACAAATTGAAATGCGCCCCCTATGGCCAAAATTACCGTATTTTCCGCACTATAAGGCGCACCTAAAAACTTCCAATTTCCTCAAAAGCTGACAGTGAACCTTATAATCCGGTGCGCCTTACATATGGACCAATATTGATCCACAACAGGTCTCGCAACTACGAGACCTTCTTCTACTAAGCGCTTCTTCTTCTACGGGGGAGAATGAAGTCGGCGGCTGCTTACCGTAGAAGAAGAAGCGCGCGGTGCATGCTGGGATATATGACTGCGCGAGGCGTGCCGTTTCTTTTCCATTTGTGTGTTTATGTAAAGACCCCAAAATGGCTCCTGTTAAGAGACACGCTTACGACGCAGAGTTTAAACTCAAGGCGATCAGTCACGCAGTAGAACACGGGAATAGAGCAGCAGCGACACTGACTCGATTAATGATGACTTCGACGAGATGTTGGATGCTGTATTTGCCCAACTGTTTAATTCGGACACTGAAGAAGAAGAATTCGAGGGATTCGTGGATGAGGAATAACTTCATAAAGTGATCTTTACATGTTTAATTTGTGTGTTGTGTTGTGTGACATTAACGTTTGAGCAACGTTGAGTAATTGATATATTGTTATTGCTTTGCACTATTTCGAGTGTTACTATATTGTGATTGCACTAATGTTTGATTTACTGTAACAGTATCAGACTGTTTTTTACGTGTTTATTGAATCAGGGAAACGTTCCCCTCTACTATGTGATATAAATGTTGCACTACTGTTATACCTTGCTGTTGTTAAAAGATAAACAAAACACCACGTCACTGACTTTACCTCGGGGAATATAATAAAACAGCTGTTTATTCATTTTGGGAGTGAAAAGAGTTGTCAGAGCGCTGGTTTGTAATCTATTAATAAAGTTTGACTGACCTATCTGACTGTTTTGTTGACATTCCCTTTAGCGCAGCTCCATCTAATGGATGCATAACGTAACCCCAGCCTCTACTGTAGCGTCTATTCTATGCGCCTTATAACGCGGTGCGCCTTATATTTGAACCAAGTTTTAAAATATGCCATTCATTGAAGGTGTGCCTTATAATCCGGTGCGCCATATAGTGCGGAAAATACGGTGATTAAAAAAATAACTAAATATGTATGTAGAGACATACTGTAATAACTTGAAGTGAATAATGAAGATTAAAAACCAAATCCAAACAAACAATTTAAAAAAAATACATCAACTAAAAGCAGTCTTTTTCTCACATAGTGTCAACTTTTTTCTTATAAAATTAAAAACAATTTCTCATATTCTTTCTGTTTCTGTAATATTGCAATATTTTCTTGTAAAATTATTACTTTTTTATGTAAAATTACTACTTTTTCATGCAAAATGCTGACATTTGTCGTATAAAATTCTGACTTTTATCACAATATTGCCAATTTTTGTTTTGTTCTTGTAAAATAGTGACATTTTTGGAGTAAAATTATGACTTTTTTCATACTTTTGCCTAGTAAAATTCGGATTATTATTATAATACTGCCAAAATGTAAAAGTTTTTTTTTTTAAATTGTGACTTTTATCAAATAAAATTACAATTCGTTTCATAAAATTGCTAAAATGTTAAGCTTTTTCTTGTACAATTGCAACTGTTATGGAGTAAAATTCCAACTTTTATCATAATATTTTACATATTATGTTTTTCTTGTAAAATTTTGACTTGCATTGATTAAAATTACAACTTTTATTATAATCAGGGGCGCCGCTAGGGATTTTGGGCCCCATGAAAATAATCTTTACAGGGCCAGTGTCATTATTTTTTCTGTATTATAATTTCATCATCATTAGGGGCCTCTCTGGGCCCCCCTCCATCATGGGCCCCTAGAATCCGTCTCCTTTACCCCCCCTTTTCGGCGACCCTGATTATAATACTGCCAAAATTCTAAGTTTTTCTTGTGAAATTGTGACCTTTTTCTTGTGAAATTCCAACTCATTTTTCACAACAAGCTTTTTTATATTAGCATAGTATGTATATATTATTTTTTTGTATTTTTGTATATCTAGAAAGGGTGGTCCAAAAGAGGTAGGCATTTTTCTGAGGTCCCAAGAAGGTTAAACAAAACAAGACTGTGTGCGTGTGTGTGTGTGTGTGTGTGTGCGTGCGTGCGTGCGTGCGTGCGTGCGGACCGGTGAACAAGTTAGGACCGAAATCATGGTCCCAATATGAAAAAAAAAGAAGAAGAAAAAAAGGTTATACTTGTATAGCGCTTTTCTACATTGAAGGTACTCAAAGCACTTTGACACTATTTACACATTCACACATATATTCACACACTGATGGCGGGAGCTGCCATGCAAGGCCCTAACCACAACCCATCAGGAGCAAGGGTGAAGTGTCTTGCTCAAGGACACAACGGACGTGACGAGGTTGGTAGAAGGTGGGTATTGAACCAGGAACCCTCAGGTTGCTGGCACGGCCACTCTCCCAACTGCTCCACGCCTCAAAGTAATTTCATCTAATAGAGAGCCAAATACTAGAGTCTGTGAACATTGCTCCAAAGTCGGGATTGATTTGTTGATTTGTGCATACAAAAGTAAACATTGACAGGTGCAAAGGCAGGAATATACGATAAAACAAGATGGCAGCGAAAGAAGAACATCCCTATTCATCCCCGAAAAAACCCGCCAGGTGAACAGCTGACTTTTGTCATAATTTTGCTTAGTAAAATTCCAATTATTATTATAATATTGCCAACATTTTTAAGTTTTCTTATATAATTGTTAAGTTAAAGTTAAAGTACCAATGATTGTCACACACACACTAGGTGTGGCGAATTGTGACTTTTGTCGAGTAAAATTTCGACTCTTTTCATAAAATTGCCAAAATGTTAAGCTTTTTCTTGCTAAATTGCGACTGTTATTGAGTAAAATTCCAACTTTTATCATAATATTGCACAAATGTTCAGTTTTTCTTGTAAAATTTTGACTTGCGTTGAGTAAAATCACAACTTTTATTATAATACTGCCAAAATTCTAAGTTTTTCTTGTGAATTTGTGACCTTTTTCTTGTGAAATTCCAACTCATTTTTCACAACAAGCTTTTTTATATTTGCATAGTATGTATGTATTATTAATGTTGTAAATAAAATCTTTATATATCTAGAAAGGGTGGTGCTAATGAGGTAGGCATTTTTCAGAGGTCTCCACAAGGTAACAAATACAAGAATGTGTGTGTGTGTGTGTGTGTGTGTGTGTGTGTGTGACTACTTTTCTGCGTGGCTTCATTCATTATTTAGACGTGGCTGTCAGGTTCGGAGCATCACTCAAGGCAATGTGTGACGACAAGTGGTCTGTGGCGTTGCAAGTTTCCAGAGAGCGCGCTGGAAAGCTCCGCTGTCGTTTTCATCAGTCAGGACTCTAAAAAGTTCTGAAAAGGTGACTTTTTAGTCAGGAATGCAAAGCATGGCTGAATAAGCCGATGGGAATCACAGATTGTGTTTGCGGGCCTCTTGTTGTAAAAACATGCTTTAAGGTCCTCGTCATCGATGGTGACAGCGCAACAAAAGCGCCGCTCCTGCATTTTTTTAACAAGAAGAAAATGCTGTCAGTGAGAAAGTCAAGGTGTCGGTAGGCAGACATTGTGCTTGCCTCCACTCGTACGTCCCACACCTTCCAAACCATCTTCTCGCTTAGCTTGAAATGTCAAAATGGATGACAGAATCAGAGAGGCGCCCAGATGTCAGCTGTGCTACTCAAGAACAGTCTAGGCCATCATTTCAAGCGCCGGTCTTAAAGCAAACGTCTGACACACGTGCAGGTGAGGGCATTCCTGCCAGCAGTAATTACCTGAACCAACACCTGAGATGTCCACGGATGAGCAGTCAGAGTCCAGAGGGTCCATTTACAGTGTTTTCCAGTCGCTAGGACACATTTCCCAATACTTAGACTTAGACAGTTCTCCAAACCAACTTTTAGCTCGTCACATCAGTTCATTTCACTTTCAAAATGCATTAAAGTTATCAAATCACTTCATACATCAACTCATTCTTCCAGAACACTAACAAAAGTTGACAGACAACAAACACACTTTTTCACCCACAAAACATTGACCCAAAAAACACTAACAACAGGTAGCATTTTACTTTCACTTTTATCTCCCGCTGGATCCACATCGTTTGAGGATGGAGACAGGTTAGCTGTTAGCTTCAAGCTAACCAGCACCCGAGCAGACTCCTCCACCCCAAAAACATACTTTGCAGGTCAAAAAACGGGGCAATTAATTGCCTTTTGAAGTGTTAATGTGCGAGGAGTGTTCAAAAGGAGTCTCTTGGAGAAGTGGCTGACAAGTTAGCATTGCTGACAGTGACGTCATCACCGTCATTGTTTACTGAAGCAGAGATGGTGACTGTGTGTTATGATGAACGCACATGCGTCACCAGGCTCTGCTTTTTAACAAACAAAACCATAACAAAAGTGAAATAAAAAAGCTTAAAGGTGAAATTTAATTTAGAAAACGTTGCAATGTTGACTAATAAAACAAAGCTGTTGTTTTTCTTTCAAACTGTCATTGCTCAAAACATAATATTGAATCAAAATCAATGTTATTATGAATTATTGACCTTTCAAAGGTTCTGATTACTTCACATCAAATATTCCACTAAGAAAAATATTTTGGTGGAAGATTTTGCATATTTTGTGTGTTTGCCATTAAAAACATAGTTTTGTTTGACAAAAAAGGGCGGAAAACAAACAAACAAAAAAACAACATTAAAAAAACTAAAACATTTTGAAATGAGGGATAGATCTGAAGTTGATGTAGACTCCAGGGATTTAAGTGTTAAATATAAAATGTATGTATGCCCTGGCACACCATTATCATCATTTCATGACCGAAGCAAAACGCTTTTTTACACTTTTATACTGAAATAAATACACTTACAACTTATTAAATAAAAACATAGAAAAAACTACCAGCAGCGGTAAAGTTTAGATCCATGAAGGAAAGAAGAAAGTGAATGAATGTTTACATTTACATATGTATACAAATGTGTTTTCTTTTTTTATTTCTTTTTTTAATGAATTAAGTAACGTTTATGACAACCTTTTTCCAAAACACAATATAGAATGTGATATTTAACAGGATAATGCATACTTTATCATTTATTTTCAAAACGCTTACAAAAAAGTGGGACCCCAAAAATTTACTGTGGAACCCCATTTTTATGACTTGATGGGGTCCCTGGGACCCCATTTTGAAAATTCCTAGCGCCAACACTGCTGTCAACAGAGAAGAAAAAATGCTTTATTTAAATAAATATATTATTTATAAAGCAAGTTTGAGTATCATCGGCAAATTTTTACCTAGTCCCGGCCTTGGCGTGCTGCCCGCCTTGGCACGCATATGTGTCCTCTTTTTGGGATTTCAGAATATGGTCAGCCTAGGTTATAGATAAACCTATGGATAACGGAGACATATATAATAGTCTCCTTTTCAGGTGAGAGAGGACGCTAAAGGCAGCGTCTTTAAGACACGCCCCCAATATTGTTGTCCGGGTGGAAATCGGGATAAATTCGGGAGAATGGTTGCCCCGGGAGATTTTCGGGAGGGGCACTGAAATTCGGGAGTCTCCCGGGAAAATCGGGAGGGTTGGCAAGTATGCGTGTGCCAGGCTGCCAATCAGGGACAGGTGAGGGAACCGAGCGCTTAGGGAGACATGCAGGAAATGGAACCAAAGTAAGAGCGCTGACAGGAAATAAACACAAACACAGAGGAAAACCCAAACATAACCAAACTGTCACTAACAAGCCTGACAAATAAAAAATTACCTAAGTGTTTAACCCCGCTGAAAACATTTTGGCTTGGGTTATTTGAGTTACAATAAGTTACATGACACAGAGGCTCTTTGAAAGTACATTTAAAAACTTTTGGTGAAATCTAAATTATTAAAAATAACGAAATATAAAAATAGACTATATGTTCAACCTAGCAAACAAACTTTTTTTTGGCATGCAAGATGTCATAAAAGCTTTTTAAAATTACACTTTAGAAGCTTTTAGTGAAATGTGAGTTGATACATATAGCAGAATATAGAAATAACCTACACAGTCTTTTTCAAGTGTTTGGAGCGGAACAGAGTTGAATCACAAGTGTGAACGCAGCCTGAGACTGAGGTCATCGTTTGTTTTATTCGTGTGCTCGAGTGGGAGTGAGACGAGCGCTTCCATCTCCCGGGAGTCCCCTGATTGATAAAACAGAAATATTATTTATGCCGACACAGGGAGTCCACCACGGGGAGTTCCCTTTGATTACCGCATCCAAATGTCCGCCTATGCTTTGTAATCTCATAAACATAGCGCAAACAAGACCTCCAGACTGAGTGTGGCGAAAAACAGGAATAAATAACTCTGATTAGTGCCTGGGAGCAGGTGAGCGTCCCGAACACTAATCAGAGGCAGGTGAAAATAATCAGCATCCATGGCAACCAAGAACACACAAACCCAGGTGTTCTGAAACAGAACTAAGGTGGTCTATAACTAAACAAAACATGATCCGGGCAACGGATTGTAACCTAAAGAGGCTCCAGTTTACCCGCAATAGACAATAAATAGATGAAGTTTATTTTGGAAGTTGTATTTTTTCATACAAAAAAAAGTTATTGCAAACAAGAGATACATTCTTTTTTAAAGATATATTTTAAAATGTAAAAATTTATAAATGTGTAAGTCATTGCCACATTTACGAATACATTGTATATTAAAAAAAGTTGTTAAATATTTAGAAACTAAATATATAAACCCATAATTAGGTGTAGCTATTTATTGTTAATTATTTTCAATAGGGTGTTGTGTGTGAAGAAGCGTGTGTCAAATGTAAATTATTGAATGAAAAGGCGCCTTGTATGACATTTTATCCCAAATGTATTAATTTTTTATTTTAATTTTTTATTAATCAGTCCAACAAAATAAAACACAATATCCATCCATCCATCCATCTTCTTCCGCTTATCCGAGGTCGGGTCGCGGGGGCAGCAGCCTAAATAGGGAAGCCCAGACTTCCCTCTCCCCAGCCACTTCGTCCAGCTCCTCCCGGGGGATCCCGAGGCGTTCCCAGGCCAGCCCGGAGACATATTCTTCCCAACGTGTCCTGGGTCTTCCCCGTGGCCTCCTACCGGTCGGACGTGCCCAAAACACCTCCCTAGGGAGGCATTCGGGTGGCATCCTGACCAGATGCCCGAACCACCTCATCTGGCTCCTCTTGATGTGGAGGAGCAGCGGCTTTAGTTTGAGCTCCTCTCAGATGACAGAGCTTCTCACCCTATCTCTAAGGGAGAGCCCCGAAGCTCATTTCGCCCGCTTGTACCCGTGATCTTGTCCTTTCGATCATAACCCAAAGCTCATGACCATAGGTGAGGATGGGAACGTAGATAGACCGTTAAATTGAGAGCTTTGCCTTCCGGCTCAGCTCCTTCTTCACCACAACGGATCGATACAGCTTCCACATTACTGAAGACGCCGCACGGATCCGCCTGTCGACCTCACGATCCACTCTTCCCTCACTCGTGAACAAGACTCTGAGGTACTTGAACTCCTCCACTTGGGGAAAGATCTCCTCCCCAACCCGGAGATGGCAATCCACCCTTTTCTGGGCAAGAACCATGGACTCGGACTTGGAGGTGCTGATACTCATCCCAGTCGCTTCACACTCGGCTACAAACCGATCCAGTGAGAGCTGAAGATCTTGGCCAGACGAAGCCATCAGGACCACGTCATCTGCAAAAAGCAGAGACCTAATCCTGCAGCCACCAAACCAGATACCCTCAACGCCCTGACTGCGCCTAGAAATTCTGTCCATAAAAAATATGAACAGAATCGGTGACAAAGGGCAGCCTTGGCTGAGTCCAACCCTCACTGGAAACGTGTCCGACTTACTGCCGGCAATGCGGACCAAGCTCTGACACTGATCATACAGGGAGCGGACCACCACAATCAGACCTTTACCCCATACTCTTTGAGCACTCCCCACAGCAACTCCCATGCTCCCTCAAGGACCCTGCCGAGAGTATAGAGTTGGTCCACAGTTCCACGACCAGGACGAAAACCACACTGTTCCTCCTGAATCCGAGGTTTGACTATCCGGCGTAGCCTCCTCTCCAGTACACCTGAATAGACCTTACCGGGAAGGCTGAGGAGTGTGATCCCACGATAGTTGGAACACACCCTCCGGTTCCCCTTCTTAAAGAGAGGAACTACCACCCCGGTCTGCCGATCCAGAGGTACCGCCCCCGATGTCCACGCGATGTTGCAGAGTCTTGTTAACCAAGACAGCCCCACAGCATCCAGAGCCTTAAGGAACTCCGAGCGGATCTCATCCACCCCCGGCGCCTTTCCACCAAGGAGCTTTTTAACTACCTCGGCAACCTCATCCCCAGAAATAGGAGAGCCCAACACAGATTCCCCAGGCACTGCTTCCTCATAGGAAGACGTGTTGGTAGGATTGAGGAGGCCTTCGAAGTATTCCCTCCACCGATCCACAATATCCGCAGTCGAGGTCAACAGAACACCATCCCCACCATACACGGTGTTGACATTGCACTGCTTCCTTTTCCTGAGGCGGCGGATGGTGGTCCAGAATCGCTTCGAAGCCAACTGGAAGTCGTTTTCCATGGCTTCCCCGAACTCCTCCCATGTCCGAGTTTTTGCCTCCGCGACTGCTGAAGCCGCACATGGCTTGGCCTGTCGGTACCTGTCTGCTGCCTCTGGAGTCCTATGAGCCAAAAGAGCCCGATAGGACTCTTTCTTCAGCCTGACGGCATACCTCACCGCTGGTGTCCACCAGCGGGTTCTAGGATTACCGCCACGACAGGCACCAACCACCTTGCAGCCACATCTCCAATCGGCCGCCTCGACAATAGAGGTACGGAACATCATCCACTTGGACTCAATATCCAGCACCTCCCTCGTGACATGTTCAAAGTTCTTCTGGAGGCTGGAATTGAAACTCTCTCTGACAGGAGACTCTGCTAGGCGTTCCCAGCAGACCCTCACAATGCGTTTGGGCCTGCCAGGTCTGTCCGGCATCCTCCCCCACCATTTCAGCCAACTCGCCACCAGGTGGTGATCGGTAGAAAGCTCCGCCCCTCTCTTCACCCGAGTGTCCAAAACATGAGACCGCAAATCCAATGACACAACTACAAAGTCGATCATGGAACTGCGGCCTAGGGTGTCCTGGTGCCAAGTGCACATATGGACTCCCTTATGTTTGAACATGGTGTTCGTTATGGACAATCTGTGACGAGCACAAAAGTCCAATAACAAAAACCACTCGGGTTCAGATCCGGGCGGCCATTCTTTCCAATCACGCCTCTCCAGGTTTCACTGTCGTTGCCAACATGAGCGTTGAAGTCCCCCAGTAGAACGAAGGAATCACCCGGGGGAGCACTCTCAAGTACTCCCTCGAGTGGATCCAAAAAGGGTGGGTACCCTGAGTTGCTGTTTGGCGCGTAAGCGCAAACAACAGTCAGGACCCGTCCCCCCACCCGAAGGCGGAGGGAAGCTACCCTCTCGTCTACTGGGTTGAACTCCAACGTGCAGGCTCTGAGCCGGGAGGCAACAAGAATTGCCACCCCAGCCCGTCGCCTCTCACTGCTGGAAACGCCAGAGTGGAAGAGAGCCCAGCCTCTCTCTCTGGTTCCAGAGCCCTTGCTGTGCGTCGAAGTGAGTCCGACTATATCTAGCCGGAACTTCCCCACCTCGTGCACTAGCTCAGGCTCCTGCCCCCCCCCCAGCGAGGTGACGTTCCACGTCCCAAGAGCTAGCTTATGTAGCCGAGGATCGGACCGCCAAGTGCCCTGCCTTCGGCTTCCGCCCAGCTCACAATGCACCCGACCTCTATGGCCCCTGCTATGGGTGGTGAGCCCATTGGAGGGGGGACCCACGTTTCCTCTTTGGGCCGGGCCCCTTGGGGACAGGCCCGGCCACCAGGCGCTCGCCATCATGCCCCACCTCCGAGCCTGGCTCTAGAGGGGTGCCCCGGTGACCCGCGTCCGGGTGAGGGAAATCTGGGTCCTTCGTTTTTATTTTTCATGGAGGTCTTCGAGCTGCTCTTTGTCTGATGAAGTTAAGTGAAGTGAATTATATTTATATAGCGCTTTTCTCTAGTGACTCAAAGCGCTTTACATAGTGAAACCCAATATCTAAGTTACATTTAAACCAGTGTGGGTGGCACTGGGAGCAGGTGGGTAAAGTGTCTTGCCCAAGGACACAATGGCAGTAACTAGGATGGCGGATGCGGGGATTGAACCTGCAACCCTCAAGTTGCTGGCACGGCCCCTCTACCAACCGAGCTATACCATGCCACTCTACCAACTGATCCCTACCTAGGACCAGTTTGTCTTGGGAGACCCTACCAGAGGGCATAAAGCCCCCGGACAAAATAGCTCCTAGGATCATTGGGACACGCAAACTCCTCTACCACGTTAAGGTGGCAGCTCAGAGAGGAGTAATACACAATAATACCATAATAATACAATTCCAAAACCAAACCCGGCCCAGCAACATTCAGAATAGAAATCAACAGAACAATTAAGGACACACAAACATGACACAAAACAATCCAAAAATAGTCAAACAAAAATGAATAATAGCAAGAACAGTATCAATATTAATAAGAATTCCAACATAGCAGTGATAAAAAAATCCCTCATTTACATGATCATCACAGCCATTTATAAAAAATACAATAACAACATTTAAAAGATAAACAATAGTGTCACAGTGGCTTACACTTGCATCACATCTCATAAGCTTGACAACACATTGTGTCCAATATTTTCCACAAAGTTAAAATAAGTAATATTTTAGGTTCATTTAATTATATAATGGATCCCATCTTCCAATATATGACTCATTATTATCTAACCTAAATGCAGTTTTTTCTACTGATATCATCTCCATAGCTTGTGTATACCGGTCAGTATGAGTTGGACTATCCACATCTATCATTTTTTGTAATATTACATATGCATATTGAAAGAAATTCATTTTTACTCTTTGATGACACATTACTAAACTGATGCAGATCACCAAGAATACAATTTTGCATTGTCATTGGGATGTTTATATTTAGGAATGTGATTGCTTCTTTTGTTGTTTTCAACCATAACTCTTTTATTCTCTGACATTCCCACAATAAATGAACAAGAGTTTCCTCAGCTGCCCGACACGTCATACATAAAGTACTTCTGGACATGTCATTTGCTGCCGCTGATTAGAATATTAAGATACATTTCTCCCGTGACTTCAGAAGGTCGTGAGTTCAAGTCCATGCCGGGTTTAAAGTAAAGTTCCCAAATTTATGTTTGAATGATGTTGGAATTGTTTAATACACTTTACTTGAGCATAGTAATTAAAAAGTGGATTGTTCATTGTGTTGTTCAAGGTAATATTATTTTAATGGTGCTGGGAAAACCCATGATTTCAGCCTTTCCAAGCTTCTCTTGGACTACCATTTTTGACCTCAGTATTTGTTATGGCCATGGTGCACACAAATACACACCCTACAAACGCACACGCACACATTCTCACACACACACAATACAACACACACACACACACACACACAAGCGCACACTAGGGTTGTACGGTATACCGGGACTAGTATAGTACCGAGATACTCCATCCATCCATCCATTTTCTACCGCTTATTCCCTTTTGGGGTCGCGGGGGGCGCTGGAGCCTATCTCAGCTACAATCGGGCGGAAGGCGGTGTACACCCTGGACAAGTCGCCACCTCATCGCAGGGCCAACACAGATAGACAGACAACATTCACACTCACACTCACACACTAGGGCCAATTTAGTGTTGCCAATCAACCTATCCCCAGGTGCATGTCTTTGGAAGTGGGAGGAAGCCGGAGTACCCGGAGGGAACCCACGCAGTCACGGGGAGAACATGCAAACTCCACACAGAAAGATCCCGAGCCCGGGATTGAACCCAAGACTACTCAGGACCTTCGTATTGTGAGGCAGATGCACTAACCCCTCTTCCACCGTGCTGCCCTACCGAGATACTAATGAATCATATTCAGTACAATACCGCCTCTAAAAATTATATCCCCCTCTTTTTTTTTTAAACGGGCATGACGGCGCGTCGTCACGTCGTGACATTTCTAGGATTTGATTTATTAGGCATAAATCACCCAACTAGCAAAACACAGGCACAGAACAAAAAAGGCAGGCATGCCTACAAACACGTGAAGCTGAGAATTAACAGAAGCTATGGCATGGAACAAGAAAACTTACTTGGAACAGGTGTGGGCTCTGTACGGAGGATGTCGTTGTGGCTTGTGCAGCCCTTTGAGACACTTGTGATTTAGGGCTATATAAATAAACATTGATTGATTGATTGATTGATTGAGTGTGACAAACAATGAAGCCAGGCCGACTGACTAGCAAAGACAAGCTTAAATAATGCCTCTGATTAGTGATCGGGAAGCAGGTGAGCGGGCGAGCACTCATCAGAGACAAGTGAACACAATGAGTTGCCATGGTGACAAAAACAAACAAGGAAGTGCAAACGGGAACTAAAGAAGTCCAAAACTAACAGAACATAACTAAACAAAACATGATCTAGACCACAGATCATGACAAATTTGTGATATCATCCAAAACTAACAGAAGAATAAGTGATTATTACATTTTAACAGAAGTGTAGATATAACATGTTAAAAGAGAAAGTAAGCAGATCTTAACAGAAAATAAACAAGTAGACTAATAATTCATTTTCTACCACTTGTCCTTAACCATTTTGACAAAATAATGAAAGGAAATGAAACTGACAATATGTTACTGCATATGTCAGCAGACAAATTAGGAGTCTTTGTTTGCTTACTTACGAATAAAAGAAAACTTGTCTCGTATGTTCACTGCTTTATTTAAGGACACAATTACAACAAGAAATATATGTTTAATGTACCGGAAGTTTTTTGTTAAAATAAAGCCAATAATGCCATTCTTTGTGGTCCCCTTTATTTAGAAAAGTATCAAAAAGTATCGAAATACATTTTGGAACCGGTACCAATATATTGGTATCAACACACACACACACACATACACACACACACAGGTTATCATTTGGAACGGGGACCAAGTTTTTGATCATCACTTGTGGAGACAAGGGAACAAATATATTAGTTCTAACTAAGGATGGATACCATACATAATTATAGTACTATTAATGCCAGGATAACACATGTTTCACTTTTCAAGAAAACTCATTTAAACTTTCATTTTTTTTAACAACAGTGAACATAAAGAACATAAAAAAACTGTTCTACTTAACCAGTCTTGCTGATTATCTCTTAATCTACTATTTTACCTGCAATCTCCTTTTGTAGGCCGTACTGCGGTTGTACACATAGAACTTCATTCAATGCTTGCCATTCCCGGTTTTGGAGAGCTTCCGGTTCGGCCCTCAAACATTTTAAACAGTCACTCTTTCCTGGTACAATACCAGAAGGGATGAATCGCTTCATGTGCTTCTCGACAGCCTTCACCTCTTTCTGTGTCCAGGGTCGCCTTTTCTGGGCAGCTTTACCTGCAAGTGACCATACAAAATATGTGTATGAAAATAAAAGAAATAAAAGAAGATTAAGAAATTAAGTTATACATTGAGTTGAGTTGAGTTGTCATATTTCATCTGAGATGAGTAAGATTATTTTGAGAATGAATGAATGGATGGATGAATACATTCAGAATGTTTATTATGGTTCTTCTTCTTCAATGATGGAAACAAATTATAGACAAAGGAAACAACAAAAATGACAACATTCCATTGGAAGAATGTCTCACTGCACGATGTCGTGATGATGCATCCCTGTCTTTTGAAAGTTGTGTCAGTCTCTTGGGGGGCTGGAAAGGACACCTCTTCTGTGGGTTCAATGTAATAAACATTCAGTGTCACGCTTACCATAGGCCACATTTAATAAACCACAAAAATGAGTATTGACATAACATACTATTATCAGGACATGAATAGTGTTCTTCCTCTCTGGTGAGATCTTCCTCTACAGTTTCCAAAACACATTCTGTGGTACACATAACATGTTAAGCTTATAATTGAGTTCAAACCAAACAAACAACAAAGATGACAACTTACTATTTGGACCAATTGTGATTTCATCCAAGTTCTTTCCATGGAACTCAGATAATCGACCTTGCTGGAGTGCCATCAAATCTTTGCTGATTTTTGCCAGCTGCAGTGTCTTTTCAGGAAGTCTATAGAACTCACGATGGATTATAATATCATGGCCAAGAAAGTTGGCCAGCTGGTCCATCTCTGTGTCTGTCATGTTTAGCACAGTTGATAGGGTGGCAGCATGTTTTCGTAGTTTCGTGGATGTAAGGGAAACAGGACACTTTGCATGACATGCTTTTGCATAGTCTCGAATGCAGTCAGAACCATGGAAATGTGTCATCGCTGTGGGTCTTGCAAACAGGTAACTGTTGTCTTTGAGAACCCCACAAGTTTTCCTGTACTTAACGAGAAGTTCTAATGCACACACCATTTTTGGAGTCAAGAGAATAGAGAATCTACCTCGTTTTCCCCTGATGACAATCTTTAAAAAATGTCTGCAGAGTTTTTTTTCCACTTCAGAGAGAGCCCAGTCAACATCTTGATGAGGATCAGTTGTGTCTCTTGACAAAAAAGCCAACAGGGGCATTGCTGCTACCTCTCCTTCTCTTCGTCTGTTAAAAAGGATGATCTGTCAAACTTTTGTCAGGTCTGACCAGGCCTTTGTGGAATAATTTTCAGATAGCGCACTGCTGCATTCATCATGCATTTCACTGAGAAACTGATGCATTTTCTGAACATCCTGAGTGAAGGGCATAAGTTGTGGTACATTCCACTTTTCTTCGGCTATGTTCCTCAGGGCTGTTGCAGAGATCAACTCGTTCCACTTCTCACGATGGACATCTTGGGACTGAGTGGCATTCCTTACCAACTCTTCATTGTTGTTTATCAAACCTTGTGCTTTCAAAAGTTTGCTGACTTTAACCAGGGAATTCCCAAGTTTAGTTGCCAGTGATGGGATGCAGAATTTGTTAGTGTCACTATCATAGCCACAATTAAGAGCGGCCGTTTGGCGCCAATGTTAGCGATGTAATGTTACCTGTAATCTGAACTTAAAACTAGAGGACAACACAGGTAAACATATTCACATTCTTGGTACACACATTCATTAATTAAAGACCTAATTTCTACCGAAAAACAAGGAAAAGGTCGGTGGGACCGTCCAACCAAGACTCACCCTCAACCATGTGGAACTTTTCTGTGAGGGGAGAAGGGAGGGGCTACACAACCCAGGAGAACTACAGGAGCTCAGGAGGGACAAAAAGATATCAAACCGCCCTCTCATAGGCGAGCAGACAAGATAACTATTTGGAGATAAAATTCACAAACAAAATATAATAAATAACAAAGGTGTATTTTAACTCCGTTACACTTCATATTTCACTCTTTCTATCTACTTACATGTGATCAATGGATGGCGCACCGTATTGCCTGAGTATCGGGATTCTGGAATTTGCAGCGTTGTCGAGCTTCGTCTTTGTCTCACGGAAGCTTCTACGCGCATGCGTGCAGCCTTGACTCAGCTCAGCTGACGTCAGATTGTTCGAAAAACACAACACGTTCGCGGAACGTTAGGGAAACGTTACTACATAATGTATATAAAGTAAATTTGCGAAAAAAAACATTTTGAAAAGCCTAACGGTCGCTGTTTCCATTGCAGGCAAATATTTTGTGTGTCAGATAGGTTATGATATGTTCTGAGAATGTTCTTAGAATGTTCTCATCTTGCATAACCAAACGAGAACCATAGAGTAACGTTACGCTAACGTTAGGTGTTACCTGGGAAGTACATTTAACAGCTTTGACCATCTCCAAGTAGTTCTTAGGTTTCACAAAATCCTCCATTTTTTTCAAGGTAGTTACTCTCCTGGCATTATGAATCAGTCTTCCTAATTCCCGCATCTTCTCTCTGACACATTGTTGATTTTTTGCTGACATACCACTTTTGTTCAACAGGTGCTGCCCAACATCTGTGATGACATGGTGATCTTTTATTATTTCTGTGATTGGATCAGGAATCATGACACTTATTACTCCCCACAGTTGTTTGGATACACTTGAAGGCACAGGCCCAGTATACGTGCACATGGACTGGACACGGTTCTTTCCTGGTTTTCGGGTGACTGATGAAGTTTTGAGGCGACAACTTCGCATGTGTCTCCACAGTACCTTTCTGGTAAACAGTCCTTGGCAATGTGCACAGTGCATAAAGTAATTTCCTTTAGCTTCTTTAGGTGGTCGTTTGAATGGCACTAGTTCACCCTTTCCTGACTCCTTAATAGCAGCATTGTGAGCATATATCCTTTTATTACGAATATTCTCTAGCTGTGTCCTTTTCTCCATGGAACTCGTTGGAAAGCTAAGAGCTGTGGCTACTTCCAATCTGTTTTTGTGTGCACTTTCTAGATGCCTTGCCATCTTGGCATAAGGCTTACTGCAATACAAGCAATAATGTATTTTGTTGTAAACTCTTTTTCCGTGTTTTTTAACGGGAGCGCAAACAACTACAGTGTAAATTGTTTCCTGACTTGAGCAGTGTTCCTCTGTTCCAGTGACATCAGGTGTTATGCTGTTTATGTCCAAGTCCATGTGGTCTACTGTACATCTGTCTTTCATCTAAAATGTGTGAAACAAAATCAATGTGAGGTTTTTAAAATATCCTTAATCTCCAATGTCCATCATAACTATACATATAACTTCTTAAAAGTCCTTATAGACAACCAATTAGCATTAAATTAGAGCTACTTTGACTATAAACCAGTCCAAATGACAAAAAAAAACCCACAAAGTGATTCACAAGCTTTTTTTTTAGCAAGGCTCATGTTCTTAATTAAATGCACCGATTGGAAAAGGTTCGCTTCGCTGCTAATTTTTTGACTTAACTTGGTCATAAACACATTCATCTTCTACAAATGATAGTCAATAACCTCCATTTATAAGAAATATGTGCTTACCTTTTGGTTTAAACAACTTATTTTCGTGTCTCGTTGGCCGACATGTCCTGCACCTTCCTGCACTGCGCTCACACTTCCTTCGTTTGGTGCAACAGGTGTAAATTGTTAAGTAATCAATGAAGGAACAGCGAGTGCAGTACCAGCTGCCCAATTAGCCCAAAAAGCTTAAAAATCACTTAGGCATCTTCAGAATGGATCTGACTATTATTTAAAAAGGTTTCCCTTTAGGGGACCTGTTTTTTTGTCCCCATAACGTCAAAGGTCCCCTAAAGTGACTTTGTAAACCTAGCGACGTCCCCATTAAGTAAGCATTGCCAGAACACACACACACACACACACACACACACACACACACACACACACACACACACACACACACACACACACACACACACACACACACACACACACACACTTTTCCCACCCAGCCTCTGGCTTCCTTTGAAACATGCAACCTGTTATGTTCTCACGCTTTCTGCCTGTGAAAAACGTTCCTTAAATAGGTGCACTAGTGTTGGAAGTTAGAGCAAACAAACCATTGTTTCCTAATCCTACAATTTAGTCTAGAAAACGTTTTTTTCCCAGGATTTTTTAATGCATTTTAATTAAATTGTGCAGGTTTAGGCCTTCCTAATGTTGTGACCATTGCTGCATATTAGCCCCGCAGCACGACTGCCAGGAAATGTTAGTCAACTTTCTGGTCCTGCTGTCGTTGCTCAAGAGCAATATGTTTCCGACCGAAACGCCAAAGAGTCATGGGAACTGCTCAAAAAAAAGTTTCACAAACGCAAATTTGTTTTTCACAAACTCAAAAAAAATTTTCCGCAAACTCAAAAAATTATATTTGTTGGGCAGCACGGTGGAAGAGGGGTTAGTGCGTCTGCCTCACAATACGAAGGTCCTGAGTAGTCGTGAGTTCAATCCCGGTGTGTGGAGTTTGCATGTTCTCCCCGTGACTGCGTGGGTTCCCTCCGGGTTCTCCGGCTTCCTCCCACCTCCAAAGACATGCACCTGGGGATAAGTTGATTGGCAACACTAAATTGGCCCTAGTGTGTGAATGTGAGTGTGAATGTTGTCTGTCTATCTGTGTTGGCCCTGCGATGAGGTGACGACTTGTCCAGGGTGTACCCTGCCTTCCGCCCGATTGTAGCTGAGATAGGCTCCAGCGCCCCCCGCGACCCCGAAGGGAATAAGCGGTAGAAAATGGATGGATGGATGGAACTCAAAAATGTTTAAAAAACTCATAAAATGTTTCACAAACACTCCTGAAGTACAAAAACAATTTTCTTCAAGTTTATTCTTTTGGTATGGTTTTTACACTTTTTGGTTTCCCACACGCAGAAACCGTAGTTTGCACTTTTTAACGACAGGGGGCGCTGCTGAGTCAATAAGAAATAACAGAAGAAAAATATAAATATTTCTCTAATACATAGGTGTCAATCTCAAAGCCCAGAGGCCAAATCTGGGCCGCACCATTATTTTACATGGCCCACGAAATTCTGGAAATAATATGCGTTAATAAAATGCTTAATCTTTTCTTACCAAATATATTCGTTCAGTATTATCAAAATATAAATATTGTATCATCATGTATTCCAAAACTATTTTTTGTTAAAATAAAGATAAATACTGTACTTAAATATCTGCTTGACTTATGATTTCAAAACAAATTATCAATCAAATTGTAGACTGTAAAATTGACAATAGATGTTACGGTTAAATCCTGCCGACTGAGTTTTTTACCGTAAAATCAACTTTGGTACTATTTTTTTCCATATACAGTAAGACACTAAAACATTTAAAAACAAACAAAGAAAAACATTAAAACAACAAGATTTTACTGGCAGCTCTGTTGTTTGAATTTTTCCGCTTAAAAACAGTGCTATTTTTTTTCCATTCCATTCGTTCAATTTTTTTATATGCTGTAAAAAACCCACTACTTTTACTGTAAAATTCTGATGACTAATCTGCCAGTTTTATATGTATATATATATATATATATATATATATATATATATATATATATATATATATATATATATATATATATATATATATATGTATATGTATATGTATATATATATATATATATATATATATATATATATATATATATATATATATATATATATATATATATATATATATATATCCATCCATCCATCCATCCATCCATCTTCTTCCGCTTATCCGAGGTCGGGTCGCGGGGGCAGCAGCCTAAGCAGGGAAGCCCAGACTTTCCTCTCCCCAGCCACTTCGTCCAGCTCTTCCCGGTGGATCCCGAGGCGTTCCCAGGCCAGCCGGGAGACATAGTCTTCCCAACGTGTCCTGGGTCTTCCCCGTGGCCTCCTACCGGTTGGACGTGCCCTAAACACCTCCCTAGGGAGGCGTTCGGGTGGCATCCTGACCAGATGCCCGAACCACCTCATCTGGCTCCTCTCGATGTGGAGGAGCAGCGGCTTTACTTTGAGCTCCCCCCGGATGACAGAGCTTCTCACCCTATCTCTAAGGGAGAGCCCCGCCACCCGGCGGAGGAAACTCATTTCGGCCGCTTGTACCCGTGATCTTGTCCTTTCCGTCATAACCCAAAGCTCATGACCATAGGTGAGGATGGGAACGTAGATCGACCGGTAAATCGAGAGCTTTGCCTTCCGGCTCAGCTCCTTTTTCACCACAACGGATCGATACAGCGTCCGCATTACTGAAGATGCCGCACCGATCCGCCTGTCGATCTCACGATCCACTCTTCCCCCACTCGTGAACAAGACTCCTAGGTACTTGAACTCCTCCACTTGGGGCAGGGTCTCCTCCCCAACCCGGAGATGGCACTCCACCCTTTTCCGGGCGAGAACCATGGACTCGGACTTAGAGGTGCTGATTCTCATCCCAGTCGCTTCACACTCAGCTGCGAACCGATCCAGTGAGAGCTGAAGATCCTGGCCAGATGAAGCCATCAGGACCACATCATCCGCAAAAAGCAGAGACCTAATCCTGCAGCCACCAAACCGGATCCCCTCAACACCTTGACTGCGCCTAGAAATTCTGTCCATAAAAGTTATGAACAGAATCGGTGACAAAGGGCAGCCTTGGCGGAGTCCAACCCTCACTGGAAACGTGTCCGACCTACTGCCGGCAATGCGGACCAAGCTCTGACACTGATCGTACAGGGAGCGGACAGCCACAATCAGACAGTCCGATACCCCATACTCTCTGAGCACTCTCCACAGGACCTCCCGAGGGACACGGTCGAATGCCTTCTCCAAGTCCACAAAGCACATGTAGACTGGTTGGGCAAACTCCCATGCACCCTCAAAGACCCTGCCGAGAGTATAGAGCTGGTCCACAGTTCCACGACCAGGACGAAAACCAAACTGTTCCTCCTGAATCCGAGGTTCGACTATCCGGCGTAGCCTCCTCTCCAGTACACCTGAATAGACCTTACCGGGAAGGCTGAGGAGTGTGATCCCACGATAGTTAGAACACACCCTCCGGTTCCCCTTCTTAAAGAGAGGAACCACCATCCCGGTCTGCCAATCCAGAGGTACCGCCCCCGATGTCCACGCGATGCTGCAGAGTCTTGTCAACCAAGACAGCCCCACAGCATCCAGAGCCTTAAGGAACTCCGGGCGGACCGAGGAGCTTTTTAACTACCTCAGCAACCTCAGCCCCAGAAATAGGAGAGCCCACCACAGATGCCCCAGGCACTGCTTCCTCATAGGAAGACGTGTTGGTGGGATTGAGGAGGTCTTCGAAGTATTCCCTCCACCGATCCACAACGTCCGCAGTCGAGGTCAGCAGAACACCATCCGCACCATACACGGTGTTGACAGTGCACTGCTTCCCCTTCCTGAGGCGGCGGATGGTGGTCCAGAATCGCTTCGAAGCCGTCCGGAAGTCGTTTTCCATGGCTTCCCCGAACTCCTCCCATGTCCGAGTTTTTGCCTTTGCGACCGCTGAAGCCGCACACCGCTTGGCCTGTCGGTACCCGTCCGCTGCCTCCGGAGTCCCATGAGCCAAAAGAACCCGATAGGACTCCTTCTTCAGCTTGACGGCATCCCTCACCGCCGGTGTATATATATACACCGGCAGTTTTTAAAGTAAAATTAAAAATATTTTTTTAATGTATTATATATATATATATATATATATGTATATATACATATATATATATATATATATATATATATATATATATATATATATATGTATATGTATATATATATATATATATGTATATATATATACATATATATATATATATATATATATATATATATATATATATATATATATATATATATATATATATATATATATATATATAATACATTAAAAAAAATATTTTTAATTTTACTTTAAAAACTGGCAGATTAGTCATCAGAATTTACATTAAAAGTAGTAGCATATATATATATATACTGTATATATATATATATATATATATATATATATATATATATATATATATATATATATATATATATATATATATATATATATATATATATATATATATATATATCCGAAAGGACAAGATCACGGGTACAAGCGGCCGCAATGAGCTTCGGGGCTCTCCCTTAAAGATAGGGTGAGAAGTTCTGTCATCAGGAGCTCAAAGTAAAGCCGCTGCTCCTCCACATCGAGAGGAGCCAGATGAAGGGGTTCGGGCATCTGGTCAGGATGCCACCCGAACGCCTCCCTAGGTGTTTAGGGCACGTCCGACCCTCGGCCTGGGAACGCCTCGGAATCCCCCGGGAAGAGCTGGACGAAGTGGCTGGGGAGAGGGAAGTCTGGGCTTCCCTGCTTAGGCTGCTGCCCCCGCGACCCGACCTCGGATAAGCGGAAGAAGATGGAAGGATGGGCTCAAATGATTCAGACTGACATGTATTTGCTCATTCAACTTTAAAACAACTAATGTAGAGAGCAGAAAACATTTCAAAGTTACAACTACCTGCACTGTTCTATCAAACATGAAGCCCCTTGCTTCATATGTTAACTTTGTTCCACCTTGATAAAGCTTAACTTGTTTTTACTATAACAATCTACAAGGTACATACTTTGCTTCTCTTTCCTCTCCTCCATTGTTCTGCTTTCTTTTATAATTCAAGTTTTCATTACATATATGTATTCTTGCATTTGAAACAATTGTATTGTTGATAATTGAGGTAATTATTATTTATGGTGTTGTTTATATTGGTCTTTTTATTGTTCCATTTGTGGTGCAATAATTTTCATGATCATTTCTGTGTTGTTACTATCTGCTTCAGTAATTGGTTCTTTGCTATCATTTTTCGTATCATATTTGTACATATTCTATTTGCTGATGCTGTTCTGTTGTTTTTGTTCTTATTGTTGTTGTCTTTCTATCTTACCCCTTTCTAGTCCCCGCAATTTCCCCCTATGTCTTTTTTCTTCTTTCTATCCCCTCCTGCTCCGGTCCGGCTGCACCAAACATTAAATAAATCCATTTAATAAAGTCAAATAAAAATAAGGCAACAAAAGAAGTATCCCACACTTCTCTTTTGTAAAGTAAATCTGTATAACAGATATGGGCATCTACAAAACCCAAAACCAGTGAAGTTGGCACGTTGTGTAAATTGTAAATAAAAACAATGATTTGCAAATCCTTTTAAACCTATATTCAATTGAATACAATGTAAAGACAATATATTTAATATTTGAACTTGTAAACTTTGTTATTTTTTGCAAATATGAGCTCATTTGGAATTTGATGCCTGCAACATGTTTCAAAAAAGCTGGCACAAGTGGCAAAAAAGACTGAGAAAGTTGAGGAATGCTCATCAAACACTTATTTAGAACATCCCACAGGTGAACAGGCTAATTGGGAACAGGTGGGTGCCATGATTGGGTATAAAAGCAGCTTCCATGAAATGCTCAGTCATTCACAAACTGGGATGGTGTGAGGGTCACCACTTTGTTAACAAATGTGTGATCAAATTGTCGAACAGTTTAAGACCAACATTTCTCAATGAGTATTGCAAGGAATTTAGGGATTTCACCATCTACGGTCCGTAATGTCATCAAAAGGTTCAGAGAATCTGGAGAAATCATTGCACTTAAGCGGCAAGGCTGAAAACCAACATTGAATGCCCGTGACCTTTGATTCCTGCAACAAAAAGCGACATCCGTGTGTAAAGGATATCACCACATGGGCTCAGGAACACTTCAGAAAACCACTGTCAGTAACTACAGTTCGTCGCTACATCTGTAAGTGTAAGTTAAAACTCTACTATGCAAAGCAAAAGCCATTTATCAACAACACCCAGAAACGCCGCCGGCTTCGCTGGGCCAGAGCGCATCTAAGATGGACTGATGCAAAGTGGAAAAGTGTGCTGTGGTCTGACGAGTCCACATTTTCCGGACCAAAGAGGAAAATAACCATCGTAATAGGCGCAAAGTTGAAAAGCCAGCATCTGTGATGGTATGGGGGTGTATTAATGCCCAAGGCATGGGTAACTTACACATCCGTGAAGGCACCATTAATGCTAAACGGTATATACAGGTTTTGGAGCAACATAAGTTGCCATCGAAGCAACGTCTTTTTCACGGACGCCCCTGCTTATTTCAGCAAGACAATGCCATTCCACATTTGCACGTGTTACAACAGTGTGGCTTAGTAGTAGTCCAGACCTGTTTTCCATTGAAAATTAATAACAAAAACAAACAATTATTAAAGAATACCGTATTTATTTTAAAACCCTACAGATCTGTACAGAAACCTGAGCGATGTACTCAGCAGCCTTAATACTTTATTTACATCAAATACATCAACTCACAAAACTGATCATTTAAAAGTCTGCTTTTTGTTAGGCCATAGAAATATATTTAAGTGCCTTGTTTACAAAAAAAATAAAAAGTACAGTACAGTATATCAAACAAACCTTTCACAATGGGAGTCAGTAGTGCCCCCGTGCGTCATTCATTGCAATGACAGAAGAGTGAAAGTGGTTGAAAATGTGGCGATTATACTCCTACCCCTTGTTCATTTTTATATTCTTGTTCCCTTTTAGGTAAATTTTATACAAAACATTAATAAAACGTGAAAATATCACTGAACAGGAAGTCGCAAGGCTCTGTCGATAAAAATTGCAAGTCCAGGAAGTGACGTAGTCTTCGCGCATGCGCGGACCGATTATGTCTTCTGGTACCGATCACGTAGTGACAGTGTCTATTCTTGTTCTTGTTCTTGTTTCTGTTCTTGTTCTTCTTGTTCTTCTTTTTATTGTTCTTCTTCTGTCATTTCTTATTAACGGCAGAAGTACTATTGGCCTTAAAGGAGCTTTAAAGGAGCCATATGGAAAAATGTGGCCAGAAATGGTACTGCAATGACGGTCAAAATTCTGTAGTCCTCTCCCCCTATCCCTGACCGAGGTTGCCAGATATGCAGCCGAATCCAGCTTGATCGACTGGGCTACTCCAAGGAACTTCAAACTTCCACTGCCTCTAACTAGGAGTTGAGGTGCTGGGACCATAATAGCTGAAAAGACAAGGGTTTTTTCCAAAACAAATCTCTAACCAAAATTTTTTACACAGAATTAGGCTATTTTCAGGAAGAAGTACGTCATGCCTGGGTACAATGTCACAACAAATGGCAATCATATGGTTATTGTCAGTACTATCAGAAAACAAAGACTAAAACAAACTACAACCAATGTTAGCAATGGTTATACTGGTGAAAATAAGTAGAGCATGCTTAGCAGCCTAATGTAAGCCCAAAACTAAAGAGGAGACATTTTACCAAGGTATGCTTATAGGCTACTGTTTCAGATTGCCATATAACTTGGTACATGTAGTCTACAATATGGAAACACGAATGAGGAATTATTTTATCATGTGATTTGGCTGTCTCCATACATTTCACATTGCCATGATGACAGCCGTGCTAATGTTGGAACCCATTTCCTCAGCGTATCAGCATATTGAGAACAAAATAGGCACTGACACTACCCATATCCACATAGGATTTATTTATCGAAAATATGTTTTTGCCCTGTCAGTTGGATTACACATCGACATACAGACTAACGGGCATCTATTTCCCCCTTTAGCCAATATGTTGATGTGTCATTGACCGGGCTGGCATGCTAAGCATTCGTTGCATACTCGCTTTGTTAGACAAGATCATAGACTGTATTGGACAATATAGTTTACATACGAAAAGTCCATTTATATTCATTACAAGTAATGAGAACACGTAAATGCCTTACTTACCTTATTTTTTGGACTGTAAGGCACACTTAAAATCCTTTAATTTTAAAAAAAATCGACAGTGCGCTTTATAACCCGGTGTGCCCAATGTATGGTATAATTCTGGATGTCCTTTCCGATCTCAAAGCAATTTTATTTGGTACATGGTGTTATGATAAGTGTGACCAGTAGATGGCAGTCATACATAAGAGATACGTGTAAACTGCAAGATGACGCCAGTAAACAACACCAAAACTTTAAATGTTCCATTGAAAATATAGAACATTACAAACGGCGCTCAAAAATCTGTCAAAAATGTTTTTAGTACGACTTTGGTAAGCTATGAAGCCGCACCGCTTGATGGATTGTCGGCGCATTAAAAATACAAGTATTATTATGGTGTGTGTATGAGGACCTATTAGCAGACATATAACCTGGCGTTTTGTTTCGCAATATTATGCAAAACCAACTTTTCTTACCTTCTGGCACCTGCTGATGTGTATTTATGATCTGCATAAGTCCTGAAAATGTGCACGCATCCGCCATTGTAGTCCGTGAAAAAAGCATATCCCGGCTGAACTACTGTTACCAGCAGTGTTGGGACTAACGCATTACAAAGTAACGCATTACTGTAACGCCGTTATTTTCGGTGGTAACTAGTAATCTAACGCGTTATTTTTTATATTCAGTAACTCAGTTACCGTTACTACATAATGCGTTACTGCGTTATTGTACGTTATTTTTTATGTGGTTTTTTTGGGACGGCGTGGCGCAGTGGAAGAATGGCCGTGCGCGACCCGAGGGTCCCTGGTTCAATCCCCACCTAGTACCAACCTCGTCATGTCCATTGTGTCCTGAGCAAGTCACTTCACCCTTGCTCCTGATGGGTGCTGGTTAGCGCCTTGCATGGCAGCTCCCTCCATCAGTGTGTGAATGTGTGTGTGAATGGGTAAATGTGGAAGTAGTGTCAAAGCGCTTTGAGTACCTTGAAGGTAGAAAAGCGCTATACAAGTACAACCCATTTATTTATTTATCATTTATGTAGTATCGGCTAGAAACAGAAGATCTGAGTGTGTTTTATTGGAGCGCTGCGGTGTCGTTCTTCTGTGTCACAAGGAAAAGAAAAGGCGTGCTTTGTGTGGGTGGGGGCGGGGAGCGCAGGGGAGACGTTCCTCCAGGGCCTATGTACTTCGGGGCTAACAACCTTCACTCTACCCAGAAGTGGGTCTTTACAGCTGAGGGTGAATAACGAGGCCGGCGGTTTGTTGCAACTTTGTGACTTTATTGAACGCAGCCATCCACCAAGCTAGAGCACCTGCACGCACTCACTGTCGCCGCTCCCTCACCTCTCTCGCCCACTCACTCACTGACGTCACTCATCTCACATGCTGTCATATCTTAAAGGGCCACACACACACACACACACACACACACATACGCTACTCTCATAACAACTAACAAGACATCATGGCGAAGCCAGAAGTCGGGTTTCTTAACATGGAGACATTCTCAATACTTTTCTTTTGTCGAGCACAAAGAAAATAAAATTTTAGTTAAATGTAAGTTGTGTCTTGGATCAACGATCCTATCTATTTAAAGTTAAAGTGTCATTATGTTGCAGCTATTTAAAATAGTTTTGTCAATTTGTTCTGGCCTGAAATAAATTGGCCCTTTGAAACATATTTTTGTCTTTGTGTGTTGTATGTAGACCACATTGCTTTTTGAGTTCAGTGATACAAATGCATGTCAAGTTGATCAACAGATTGTATTATTCTCCAGTGCAATAACAGTATTGTAATGAAGGTTAAAAGGGCATTAATGGGTGCCTTAAAAAAAAAAAAAGTAACTAAATAGTTACTTTTCACAGTAACGCATTACTTTTTGGTGTAAGTAACTGAGTTAGTAACTGAGTTACTTTTGAAATAAAGTAACTAGTAACTGTAACTAGTTATGGTTTTCAGTAACTAACCCAACACTGGTTACCAGTTATAGAGGTATTCACATGAACATGATTTATTAATGCCTTTTGACATATCAGGGCCATTTAACATGACATGGAATTATTACATATGGCTCCTTTAGTGTATTTGTGAAACATTTTCATCACCTCGACACATCATCTGACACCCGTCTGTCAGATATAGGCCAGACAGAAGGTTAGGCATCTTGCTTCTACTGGAAGTGGGCCACAGAGGAGGAGAATTTAGGTCAAATAAAGGTAGAGCAAAAGTGGAATAAAGGTCAATTAAAAGTTGAAATAAAAGGTAGAAAAAAACGGTTATTTAAGGTAAAATGAAAGTGAAATATAGGTAATATAAAGTATGAATGAAAGCAGAAAAAAATAGAATAAAAGTTGAAATGAAGACAGAATAAAAGTTTAAATGAATATAAAATAAAAGTTCAAATAAACAATGGAATAAATGGTTAAATACAGGTAGAATGAAAGGTAGAAGTAGAATAAAGATGGAATAAAAGTCAAATAAAGGTGGAATACAGGTAAAATAAAGGTAGAATGAAAATGGAAAAAGTAGAATAAAGGTAGAATAAAAATATAATCCAGGTAGAGTAAAAGTAGAATAAAGGTAAACCAAAGGTAGAATAAAAGTAGAATGAAAACAAAAGAAAAGTAAAACAAAAGTCGAGTGAATATTTTAAAAAAGGTAGAATAAAAGTAAAAAAAGGTAGAATAAAGGCCGAATAAAAGTACAATAAAGGTGGAATACATTTACAATAAAGTTGAAATGTAGGTGGAATAAAAGTTTAAATAAACTGTACTATAAAAGGTTAAATAAAGGTAGACTAACAGTTAAATAAATAATAGTAGTATACAAGTAAATAAAAGTAGTATAAAGACAGAATGAAAGTCAATTAAACATCAAATAAAGGTAGAATTCAAATGGAATGACAAGTTATAAAAGGTAGAATACAAGTAAAAAAGGTGAAAATAAGGCAAAATAAAAGTAAAATAAAGGTTGAGTAAAAGTAGAATGAAAGCAGAATAAAAGTAAAACACATGTAGAATAAAAGTAGAATAAAGGTAAAATAAATACAGAATAAAGGTAGAATAACGTACGATAAATGTATGATATGTGGAATAAAGGTAGAAAATGTAGAATAAAGGTAGAATAAAGTGTAATACATGTAGGAAATGTAAAACTGAGGTAGAAAATGTAAAATAAAGGTAGAATAAATGCAGAATAAATAGCCCCAAGCAGCATGGAGCAAGTAATGACGTGGACTACACGTCAGCCGCTCCATGTCTGGGAGGTGGAACACAAGCAGAGATTAAAGTGAGCACTTTGAACAAGGTGAGTGTGAGTCTGTGGGAAATGAGTCTCTGCCTGTCCACACTTATGACGCGTGTCAGGTTAGTACTGTGTGTGTGTGTGTGTGTGTGTGTGTGTGTGTGTGTGTGTGTGTGTGTGTGTGTGTGTGTGTGTGTGTGTGTGTGTGTGTGTGTGTGTGTGTGTGTGTGTGTGTGTGTGTGTGTGCGTGTGTGTGTGTGTGTGTGTGTGTGTGTGTGTGTGTGTGTGTGTGTGTGTGTGTGCTCACTGAGTGAGGCTCTCATGAAGACACAATGACAGGTTGGATTAGCTCGTTGGATGAAAAGAATGCTTTTTAAATTGAAATTCTCTACATCTTTTTGTTTCTGGGAAACATCCAATCAAATTGGAAACAAGTCAAGCCAGGAAAAATTGGAATTTGAAATGAATTAGCTCCACCCGAACAGGGAACAGGGTGTTGAATTGGAATTACAGGAAGTGGAATTAAATTAATTGCATTGCAGATCAATTATTTATAGAAAAAAAGGAACAGGAACTGTTTATCACAGTTTACAAAAGTGTCGGCTTAAATAATAATAAAAAAAATAATAAAAAAAGCCACCAAAATTTAACACAATTTCCCTCCATTTTGAATACTTGGATAAAGCAGAGCATTCTGGGAAATGAAGTGTTTTACTAGCATTTGGCTGGTTGAAGTTTATTTCCAACATGTATATAGTTTCAAAATGTTACATCACATATTTTACATATTTTCTTTTTTTTTCCAACATTTGAAAGTTACAATACATCAAATTAAATGATCTGTTTAATAGAAGCTGCTTTTACTCTTTGTTGTTTCTTCATTGTTACATATATACATATTCCTACGAAATATGTAAATACATATACTGTAAAGCATGATTCTTGAACACAACAAAATTATTGTAAAATTGTAATTCTACTTCCTGTCTGCAACCAAAGTTCAATTCAAATTCATAAAATTGATTTAGAATTTGGGGGATATTTTCTATTCGGAAAAGCTTGTTCATTATTTTGTCATATTTTGATCAATATGTCTATTTATGGCCACCGCATTTTTATCAATTACACACGGTTGGTCTTTTATTCCGTTTTAGTCAGGACATTTATAAAAGGTAAACATGGGAGGCTATAGGCTACTAGGTATTAGCAGCTGCACAACAGCTAAGCACACAATAGCACACTAGCTAGACATACGTAATAATAATCTAACAATATTGCAGTCTAAAACAGCACATTTGTCAAAATAAACAAGTATCAAATAATTATAGTTGCATATTACTTACAAATAGAAAGTCTCCAGGGTAGAAGTGTGTTACAAAGAATCCAGTAACAAACGTGTCCGCATTCAATTTACAGGATCACAAGCTTAAATTCATAAATTGTTGTGACCACTAGGTGTCGCCAGAAAAACAATTACCACTTCATTTCAACTTAAAGACAGCAAAAGTCCCTTCCAAATGGTTCATAATAAATAGGTTAGTGTTTTTCATACCTACCATTGTTCTCTATTTGACAAATTGCACATGATCAAATGTTTTCTAACATTACACACTACAAAATAATAAAAGTATGTATGATTTGTGCATGTATCGTATCGGATCAAAATCTTTACCGCCCAATACTCAAAGCTCCAAATCAGTATGGTATCAGAATTGAAAAAGTTGTATGGGTAACGGTAACAATTGTCAGCATTATGGTTATTTTATCGTTATCATTATCAGTGTTGGCCCTGACATGCGATGAGGTGGCGACTTGTCCAGGGTGTACCCCGCCTTGCGCCCGATTGTAGCTGAGATAGGCTCCAGCGCCCCCCGCAACCCCGAAGGGAATAAGCGGTAGAAAATGGATGGATGGATGGATTATCAGTGTCACTATCACTATTGTTACAGATATCATGATTATTGTCATCGTAGTCATCTGCTCATCATCTTATTATTTTTTATCAATATCATTGATACCAATATTATTAGTGTTGTTGTCAATGTGGTTATCATTATCATTACCTTTGTCATTATTATTTTCAGTACCATCATTATCGTTATGATTATTGCTATCATAATTTTTATTGCTACATTACACAGATTGTAGTGGTCACTGTCATCATTATCAATTCATTTTCACTACTCTCATCATCATTATTAATATTATTATCATTATCATCAGTATTGTTGTGATTGTGAATACCATTTTAGTGATCATTATATTATAATGCATTATTATGAATTAATATATTGATATTGATATTTTATTTTTATGATTGTTATTATTACTATAAAAAGCTAATGTTAATAATAATGATAATGAAAATTACCATCACAATGGCAACAACATTAATATTGATAGTAATATAACATATTATGATTTAAATGACATTGATAATTATCACTGTTTATTATTATTATTGGGGACGGCGTGGCTTGGTTGGCATAGCGCCAAACTTGAGGGTTCCAGGTTCAATCCCCCGGCTTCCACCATTTATCATTTATTGTATTATTAGTAGCAGTAGGGCAGCACATGTATGTGCCTCACAATACAAAGGTCCTGGGTTCGATCCCCGGGCTCGGGGTCTTTCTGTGTGGAGTTTGCATGCGACTGCGTAGTTTCCCTTTGGGTACTCCGGCTTCCTCCCACCTCCAAAGACATGCAGCTGGGGATAGGTTAATTGGCAACACTAAATTGGCCCTAGTGTGTGTTAGAAACATTCTGGTCACCTTATGTGACCAGAATGCCATTTGTGCCATTTGTGTACAACTGAATGGAATGCTTACGCGGGGAATTCCTACTGATTTGCACTGGTGGTAGTCGATCCACAGCGATTGTGCTGCCACACAATGAAGGGAATTTACACTTCAATGACTGTCTTTGGCTCTGACAGTTAGGATTGCTCGTTTGCATCAAAACAGTTGTTTTTCTCACTACAATAGGGTGAAACCATCCTTGCCCAGGCACATCCTCCTGGTTTTTGGAATATAAATATTTGGAGTTTTGGCACCAGCCGCTGGACTAGATCTGACCAATCTAAGGCCATGTCTACACCAAGTCGTTTAAACGAATAATTATTTAGCCAAAGCCCCGTTTCAGCCAAACTAAACCAGCGTTTAAGGTTCCCCTCCTCGGACAATTTTTTTACGTGGCTAAGTGCGCCGTGTATTTCTTGAATCTCCGGCACTTAGCTTTGTATGGACTAATTGATCGTTTACAAACTGAGTTTGGAGAGGAAGGACCGCCCCACACAGGAAGTGACGTCAGAAAGAACAAGCCACAGCCAGCTTCATATTAAAACGGTCTCGTAACTCGAAGCTAACCACTGGAAATATGAAGGCGAGTCATCCAGACATGCCCGTGTTTTTCCTTCCGTCTGTGCAGACGCTTGTGGATATCACATGTGAATACCTTTAGAGAATGCGATTGCAGCTATTTCGGATACTACACATTTCAGGCGGCAAGAGAACTTTCCAATGTCCTGGTCCGCTGTGATTCTACTTACCGAAAAACTTTGTCCATTTGTCGAAAGAGAGTCAACGAGAATGCAAGCTCCCATGGATGTGATAAAAAAGGTAGCGTGTGTGTATTACCTGGCCGTCGAGGGAAGACTACGGAAAACATCGAATGCATTTGGACTGGCAAAGCAGACTGTATCGGTTATTGTCCGCCATGTATGTCCCAGACTCAACGTCTAGGTCCAGAGTATATAAAGTCACCAAAAACGAATGGACAATGAAGATGAAGGCAAAAGAGTGAGGAGTGTCCTGATCAGATATCTAGATCCCTAGTTTGATTGATGTAACATTTTCTTTATCACATTGTTTACGTGTCTAATAAAGATGTGATTAATTTATGATGGCTCAGGTGTGATTCACTACAATAGGGCCCCACAGCACACTGGATTCCAGTTAATTGAAATACCACAACACTGGATATTGTTCAGATAAGATAAATTTAAGAACTTGCACCCAAAGTAACACTGGAAATGACTATGACTTGTGCATTTTCCGCGCATGCGTATTAGGTCGCGTTGCACCGGCGGACGGAGGGGCGAGGGGGTCTTAAACGGTGGCATTGTTGTGTGTGGACACGGAGAAGGTTAGATGGGATTTACCCTGGATAACCTTATCCGGCTTAGTGTAAACGGGGCTTAAGTCCTTGAGCACGAACTGATGAGCGGCGAAATGTCTTCCAAGATAAACTGATTGAATACCCGGAGATTACCTGGATGAATGAGAACCTTCATAGACATGTTTCTAAACATTTTGGGTTATATACCCTAAAAATGGTGCGAGAATATGAAAGATTGGCTCGTAAGGTTGCAGACTACCGCAACCACCTAAGGTTTAACCTGATATGTAGACAAAATGGCCTCATACCCACAAGCCTACGCCTTCATTATACCATGAAAGGCCACAGGACAGACACAATCCTGTTGAAAGCGCAAGAGCAACTTGTGAATGAGAGAGTAAGACAAGTCCATTTTACAATTGAAAACCTCAAAGTAAAATCTGATGAATTACACCTCAAATTGCAAAATATCTTGCCTGAAGAGATCTGAGAAAAGGTAAAAAATTTCACAATCAAAGCCCAACTTGGAGAACACAACAGCACCAAAGCAAGACAAACAAGAACATTTCAAAACCTACAACTAAGTAAGAACAACCTTACACCGCAAGCACTCATCTGGAGGCAAAGAACTGGGAACTCAACTGATTATTACCGGTAATCACAGAATAGATGGGTAAAGAATTTGTCCAGCGGAAATCTTACCCAACCAGAAAAATATGTTTTGGCAAAACGGTTGAACTTTGCCATGACTCCACATCAGGTTCCTACAGCTGATTTGATCACAGCGACGGAATCAGCCATTAAGAAAAACAACCTAACAGAAACCGAAGGGGAGAAAATATGGCTGAAAGTGACAGCAGCTCTTTCTAATGCCAAGTCTCCACCACCAAAACCTCTCCTTTGAGCAGAAGAAGTCAGTAACATCACTGAGCAAGGATGAAAACATCACAATCCTGCCAGCTGACAAGGGGAGATGCACAGTCATTCTCAACACAACGGACTACCAAAACCAGTTGCTTACACTCCTCAAAGATTTCAACACATGAAATACTCAAAAGGGACCCCATAAGTGGGTACACGAGAAGGATCATCGAGTGCTTACAAACTCTACAAAAGTCAGAAGCCATCAACCGGCAGTGTTGGGTTAGTTACTGAAAACCAGTAACTAGTTACAGTTACTAGTTACTGTATTTCAAAAGTAACTCAGTTACTAACTCAGTTACTTACACCAAAAAGTAATGCGTTACTGTGAAAAGTAACTATTTAGTTACTTCTTTTTTTCTTCTTTTTTTTTTAAAGCTCCCATTAATGCCCTTTTTGCCTTCATTTCAGTACTGTTATTGCACTGGAGAATAATACAATCTGTTGATCAACTTGACATACATTTTTATTTTCCTTTTAACATAATTAATGAAAAACAGTGCAACATAAAAAGGCATTCCTCCTTTCTTTAAACTTGGACCAATGACCATGAATAAAAAACAAGTTAAAGTGCAACATAAGAAGGCACATCATCTTCCTTGAAACATAAAGGCTGACATCTGGAGTGATGCTGCTGTCTTCCACACTTGGAGCCATGGATTGTAGAATACTTGTTTTCAGTGGCAGGATCATTGACACAGATGGTGAAGTTTCAGTGCTCAGTAGAGATGGAACACTTTTGAGGGGTTTAAGCACCTGGAGGACCTCACCTGCCACTCTCACATCATCATCAGACAGGGTGACATTTGTCTTCAGGGTGTTGTGGGTCAATGCAGAGTATATAGCTGCCTGCTGCTCCAACATATCATAAGTGGAGTTCCACCTCGTTGGGACATCGTGTATGAGCAGGCAGCTTTAGCATTTCTTGCTTTGTCTTAAGCACATGAGCAGCTGTTGTGCTTGGGTGGAAGTAAGAAACCTTCCTGATCCTCCCGAAGAGGCGCTCCATCCTATTGACTGAGATTCCCTTCTGTGATGCCAAATTCACTACATGTGCAAAGCACCTATCTGTGGTCCCAGTCCTGCCTCATTCTCTGTAATTATTTGATTTTTGGCATTATCACGTGTGACTGGGATATCTTTATCTTCCAGTCCTCCACTGCTTGTGTCAGTACCTGCGCAAGGTGACTCTCGTAGAGGGGGCGTGTCTTCTCATCTCCCAGTCTGCTGTGATGAAGTGAGCGCTTATAGTTCCGCTGGACGTCCACCCGTCTGTCATGAGCGCAACAGATGATGCTCGGGATAGTTCATCCACAACTTTTTTCTTCTCCTGCTCATAAAGATCTGGCACAATCTTATTGCTGAAGTGGGTGCGCGACGGGATGTCGTAATGTGGTTCAAGCACGTTCAGCATGTGTTTAAAACCCTCGTTTTGCACAACCGAGTCTGCACTTATAAACACACCGATTCAATGGCGGGGGCGTTCAAGCTCCTCCGTTACTCCGCTCGCCATGACCACGCTGTGTGTGGACTGAACGTGCCAACAACTTTTTTTCCCCACACCCACACCCACACACACATAGACCGCGCCTCTTTTCTTCTCTCCGGCTTGTGACAGAGGAAGATTCAGAAGAACGACACCGCAGCGCTTCTGTTTCTAGCCGATACTACATCAAAAGTAACGTAAAATAACGCAGTAACGCATCATGTAGTAACGGTACCTAAATTACTGAATTAAAAAAAATAACGCGTTAGATTACTAGTTACCGCCGAAACTAACGGCGTTACAGTAACGCGTTACTAAGTAACGCGTTAGTCCCAACACTGTCAACCGGGCATTACCGCTTATACCCACAAGAAACCATCCCTGGTATTTATGGCCTTCCAAAAATACACAAAGACCCATTGTCAGCAGCATTAATTCTGTGACATACAATATTGCTAAGAATGTGGCCAACATCTTAGCACCTTTGGTTGGCAAAACTCCACATCATGTCCAAAACTCAATTGACTTTGTAGCTAAGATCAGAGATCTGAAACTGGACAAAAATGAAACTATAGTTTTATTCGACGTCACCTCCCTGTTCACCTGTATTCCAACCCAGGATGCAGTAGAGACAGTGAGGCAACGTCTACTACACTGTAAAAACTCTTTCAGTGGTATTGTCCATTCTACTTTATTTTTAAAAGTATATTTATTCCAATAAATCAATTTATTTTTATTTTTAGAGTTTTTGAGTTATCTATAAGTAAAAAGTGTGAATATTTTCGTAACTTACTTTTTTATGTGATAAAATTAATTTTATTGGACTTCCAACATAAATTGATTTAGCAAAACTCAGTTCAAAGGTTTATATCAGACCTAAAACGTCAGGACCCGCCCACGTACCTGCATGCAGCTGTGGAAGAACAAGCCCAGACACGTTTCTTCACGGAGCCCAAGGAAAACACTTTACCGAACTCATGTAAGTAACAATTTATATTGTTAAAAGTCAGTATTTGCCAGGATTTAAATGTATACATTTTCATAAGCATGGTTCAATGTTATATTTAGTTTACTACTTTTCCCGCCGACCGCCATTTCGAATGTGCTCTTACCTCCAACAGCTCATTAACTTCAACCAAACATTGTTTATAGCTGTGAAGTTTATAATTAGCGTTTTCTTTGCGTGGTAGTTTAATATTTTATTCTTCAGTTTATAAGCAGCCACATTAAAGCTGCTTAACTAACTTGCATTCAAAGTTGCTAGCAGCTAGCTAGATACACTTGACAGAGCTATCTGAAGCCCCCTCAGACCTGCTGTCCATGCACACTCCTAGGCAAAACGCTACTCTTGTAAGAATAACACTCTTGTGTAAGTCTCAATCTCAAAATCCCCCCCCCCCCCAAAAAAAATTCTCACTAGTAGTCACCATTTAAAGGGTACATTTTCAAATTTTTCTTCCGTGGGGGCATGCCCCCGGACCCAGCTACTGTTGCTAGGTTACCAACTTAGACCACCGTGGCTACAAAAAAATCTAGAGGAAATACTGCAAATGAGTATATTAGGGTGTAAATAAAACAGATATAAAGGGCTCTCATCAGGCTTATATATCCCAGAGGTTAGACATGAACCATAACTTGTCTTTTTGTTCTCTCTCTCCAATGACAGATGGGATGGCCCTGTAAGTTGTGCAGCACTGTTGTACCAACCAAGAGTGACATTTTAAAGCATTACAGACTGCACCATGGGACCTTTGGACACAGCCATTCCTTGCCTTGCATTCATGTAGGTTGCCCATGCTCTTATACATCCCTTCGCTCTCATCTGACAAGATGCTAGACTTCTCCTCTCTGACACCACCGCCAGAGAGTCTAGCTCCACTCCCACCACGTTACTGGCCTTCTCTACCAACTTGTCCAGTCTGCTTGCGTCCCTCGCTCTCAGCCCGCTGCCCCAGCAGGCCATGGCGTACAAGAAGGCGCCTGCCACCACCGACTCGTAGAATATCTTCTATTCTATTCTATTATCGTTCTATTTTTCCTGACCATTGTGACTTGGACATGACATACGAGACTCACTTTTTGCCTGAAAATGTATACTAATACCCTTAATATCAGTAACGGTCAACATTTGCTGTCTTACAGATTAATGAAGCGTTCCGAAGGTGCACTGCTGTTCCACTGGAATCAACATTTATGTCACAACTGGACAGTTACACGCCAAAACTCCTGGAGCTCTTCAGTGCAAAAGGAGTAGTGACTGCAGCGCATTAAGAACTTGTCGATGGAACTGATACAGGTGAGTTAAAAGTGGTTTAAAAGTTTAAACCGAATCTGTAATCATGCTCTAATAACGGTATCACAGATTTGGAGTAAAATTGCCAACAAAATTCATTTATTTATTATTCTTCTCTTAACTCTAGGACCCAAGTGCCTCTGCAGTAAGAAGAGAGATGTGACTGTGAGATGCCTCATAGAGTACATGGGAGAGAGTGGACAGGAGCTAATCTCTGACTACTGTAAGTATTGTTTAAAAGCAGGTTTGGATCAGTCTGATGTACAAGCTTAAATTGGGTTTACTTTTATGTGATCTGACTGAACCAGCAGTTGTCAGGTGGAGGTCGAGCATGCAGCTAGTTGGCAAGAGCCCCAGGATAGCCAATTAGCATAGCACCACAGAGTGATGCCTTTCTGTCTTGTTTCTGTTTGCCCTAAAAAAACAATGCAAACAAAAAATACTCCCCTTAAACAAGCATTAAAACATTTACTCTATATATATATATATATATATATATATATATATATATATATATATATATATATATATATATAACATTACTGTTTGTTTTAATTTCTGGTGGTTCTATTCGGGTTTTTTATATGCAAATTAGAAATGCCAATAAAAAACACGTGGCTGGAAATGCATCTATTGTACCAAGTTTAATGTACAAGATCTCAAATTAGAATTCAAAAGTTTTCAAAATGGTCTTCACAAAAGTAATCATTATCTGAATTAAATCACACAACTTATATTACTGTAAATATAAAATTAGATGTTTGTTTTTTTAATTAGTTTTTGTATCTCAAAGGGAATTGCAGAGACCGCTGTTCATGAGGACCTGGAAATGAAGGATATGAGCATCTACATCTGTCGTGAGCCAAATGCAGTAGGAATCATCATTGAGGGAGTACCAGTCCTTACTTATCTTGAAAACCTGGCCAAAACATGCTGCCTACTTCTGGGGTTGACGTATGCACTTAATCTTGAGTATCCATCCAAACTTTCCAAAACATTTGAGGTGTTTCAAAGACTTTTTGTGGGACTTGACACACTGCACCCAAAACCAAACCCCAAATTCATGACTCTCAAAAACAAGCTTCTAGCTTAGGCAGTGAGCCATGACTGTCAGCTTGCACTTTTGAACAGCTATTTTCTTGTGTCTGTTCAAAATCATTATACATTGTTCATTGAGTGGAATTCTTCAGAATGTTGTAACGCTTTGTCCTGTTCAGGTTTTATACAAAGCTCCAGGTAATCGTTTCTGGTGTGTAAATTAATTTTTTTTTAATGTTTTATACACACTAAATTGCCCCACTGTGTAGCTCCAGCTGGTCAGAAGGAGGGATCTGTGAGTTGTTTAAGTTAAAATGTTTCAAAATATACACACTGAAAGACACTACAGTGAAGGTGTTCTGCTTGTGAATTGTTATAGAAGTACAGATAATCTTAATGTTAAATTGTTTTAGCAAGAAACTGTACTGTGAATGTTCTATGTAAAACTTGAGATGCTGAGGTCATGCATTCTTCTATGCACTAAATACTGATGTTCTTGACTGTTAATGCTGTCCAGCTTATTGACAGGTTTGGATATGGCTTGTGAAAATGTTTTAATATGTATACGGTTAAAAAAAGAAAACTACTGTGAAGGTGTTCTATACAGCACTTTAAAAAGTTGAGGTCATGCATTCTTGTATAATATGGATGTTGACTGTTCATACTGTCCAGCTCATTGCCACTGTTTTTATATGGTAATGATTTAATAAAGGTTGGAATTTGATATGTCTTGATTTTTTTATTATTATTCTAAGTAATTATTTTAAGCAGTTTCCATTTTCAAAACAAAGAAAGGGTAAGTTGGTCAAAATTAATAAAATTGAGTACAAAAATTATTTTTTCATTTAAATGTTACTTATTTTAATTAAGTCTTGTGTGTTTAATATGCTGTTTTTTTTACATTGATTTTACTCAATTTCTTGGCTTTTTCTGTAAACGCAACTTAATCTTTTTGCATAAAACGAAATGTATATTATTAAGTTCTACTTACTCAAAATACCAATTAGTTGACTAAACTAACAAAAATTGCTTGGAAAATGTTGCCTTATTTTTATTGAGTTAGATCTAGGCAACGGTTTTTACAGTGTAGGTGATTGCACCTTACAGGATAGATCCACACTAAACCCCAAACATATTTGCCTTTTGCTGGAACATACTTTCAATTCATAGGAACTTTTTACTGACAAAAACATGGTTGTGCCATGGGATTACCTGTATCCCCAGAAGTAGCAAACCTTTACATCAGGAGTCCCCAAACTTTTTGACTCGGGGGCCGCATTGGGTTAAATAAATTTGGCCGGGGGCCGGGCTGTATATATATATATATATATATATATATATAAAAATAAATATATATATATATATATATATATATATATATACAAACCCTGTTTCCATATGAGTTGGGAAATTGTTTTAGATGTAAATATAAACGGAATACAATGATTTGCAAATAATTTTCAACCCATATTCAGTTGAATATGCTACAAAGACAACATATTTGATGTTCAAACTGATAAACATTTTTTTTTTGGCAAATAATCATTAACTTTAGAATTTGATGCCAGCAACACGTGACAAAGAAGTTGGGAAAGGTGGCAATAAATACTGATAAAGTTGAGGAATACTCACCAAACACTTATTTGGAACATCCCGCAGGTGTGCAGGCTAATTGGAAACAGGTGGGTGCCATGATTGGGTATAAAAACAGCTTCCCAAAAAATGCTCAGTCTTTCACAAGAAAGGATGGGGCGAGGTACACCCCTTTGTCCACAACTGCGTGAGCAAATAGGCAAACAGTTTAAGAACAACGTTTCTCAAAGTGCCAACATTGAATGACCGTGACCTTCAATCCCTCAGACGGCACTGTATCAAAAACCGATATCAATCTCTAAAGGATATCACCACATGGGCTCAGGAACACTTCAGAAAACCACTGTCACTAAATACAGTTGGTCGCTACATCTGTAAGTGCAAGTTAAAGCTCTACTATGCAAAGCGAAAGCCATTTATCAACAACATCCAGAAACGCCGCCGGCTTCTCTGGGCCCGAGATCATTTAAGATGGACTCATGCAAAGTGGAAAAGTGTTCTGTGGTCTGACGAGTCCACATTTCAAATTGTTTTTGGAAATATTCGACATCGTGTCATCCGGACCAAAGGGGAAGCGAACCATCCAGACTGTTATCGACGCAAAGTTCAAAAGGCAGCATGTGTGATGGTATGGGGGTGCATTAGTGCCCAAGGCATAGGTAACTTACACATCTGTGAAGGCACCATTAATGCTGAAAGATACATACAGGTTTTGGAACAACATATGCTGCCATCTAAGCGCCGTCTTTTTTATGGACACCCCTGCTTATTTCAGCAAGACAATGCCAAGCCACATTCAGCACGTGTTACAACAGCGTGGCTTCGTAAAAAAAAGAGTGCGGGTACTTTCCTGGCCCGCCTGCAGTCCAGACCTGTCTCCCATCGAAAATGTGCGGCGCATTATGAAGCATAAAATACGACAGCGGAGACCCCAGACTGTTGAACGACTGAAGTTCTACATAAAGCAAGAATGGGAAATAATTCCACTTTCTAAGCTTCAACAATTAGTTTCCTCAGTTCCCAATCATTTATTGAGTGTTGTTAAAAGAAAAGGTGATGTAACACAGTGGTGAACATGCCCTTTCCCAACTACTTTGGCACGTGTTGCAGCCATGAAATTCTAAGTTAATTATTATGTGCAAAAAAAAAAAAAAAAGTTTATGAGTTTGAACATCAAATATCTCGTCTTTGTAGTGCATTCAATTGAATATGGGTTGCAAATCATTGTATTCCGTTTATATTTACATCTAACACAATTTCCCAACTCATATGGAAACGGGGTTTGTATATATATATATATATTAGATCTTTGGGTGTCCCACGATTTGATTCAATATCGATTCTTGGGGTCACGATTCGATTCAAAATCGTTTATTTTTTTCGATTCAACGCGATTCTCGATTCAAAAACGATATTTTCCCGATTCAAAAGGATTCTCTATTCATTCAATACATAGGATTTCAGCAGGATCTACCCCAGTCTGCTGACATGCAAGCAGAGTAGTAGATTTTTGTAAAAAGCTTTTATAATTGTAAAGGACAATGTTTTATCAACTGATTGCAATAATGTAAATTTGTTTTAACTATTAAATGAACCAAAAATATGACTTATTTTATCTTTGTGAAAATATTGGACACAGTGTGTTGTCAAGCTTATGAGATGCGATGCAAGTGTAAGCCACTGTGACACTATTGTTCTTTTTTTTTTTTTTTATAGATGTCTAATGATAATGTTAATGAGGGATTTTTAATCACTGCTATGTTGAAATTGTAACTAATATTGATACTGTTGTTGATAATATACATTTTTGTTTCACTACTTTTGGTTTGTTTTGTGTCGTGTTTGTGTGTCCTCTCAATTGCTCTGTTTATTGCAGTTCTGAGTGTTGCTGGGTCGGGTTTGGTTTTGTAATAGGATTGCATTGTTATGGTATTGCTGTGTATTGTTTTGTTGGATTGATTAATTTAAAACATTTAAAAAATAAAACAATTAAAATAAAAAAATAAAAAATAAAAATCGATTTTTAAAAAATGAGAATCGATTCTGAATCGCACAACGTGAGAATCGCGACTCGAATTCGAATCGATTTTTTCCCACACCCCTAATATATATATTAGATATATATAGCGCACTTTCCGCGTGCGCGATTATGTCACGTTTTCGATGAGAAAATGCATTTTTAGACAATATGATTTACCTGAGCAGCTAGGAGACACCGTGAGTAGCAAGCTGTACAAAGTGGATAAGAAAAGACAGGAAAAAAAAAATATATATATATTTTATTTTATTTTTTTATTTTTTTTAATACTTGGGACTTCACGCGGGCCTGATTTTGGACGCTGGGCCGTAGTTTGTGGACCCCTGTTTTACATGGAGTACATGGAATAGAGAGCTTTGAGCTCTTTTAATGGAACAGCACCAAGTCATATCTGGATGACACATGGGTGAAAATCAGAAACCAAGAAGTGCAAGCCTTCACCGAGCACATTAACTTAGTGGACAAAAACTTCAGGTTCACACGTGAGGATGTCAAGTAAGTTTCCTTTTCTGGACTGTGATGTCCACATTGGAGAAAACAGGAGTGTACATGTTGGGGTTTACCGAAAACCCACACATACCAATCAATACCTAATTTTTGACTCACACCAGCCACTGGAACACAAACTGGGTGTTATCAGAACCCTACAACACAGAGCTGATAATGTTCCAACCAGCCCACAGGCCAAAGAGAAAGAGCATAGGCATTTGAGGGAAGGCATCAAAACCTGTGGTAACCCCAGCTGGTCATTTGTGAAAAGTGCATCCAGTTCCCGAAGTAACGAAAACAGAGTGGATGAGGAGGAAAAAGGTGACAGACGCAAAAATATTGTCATTCCATATGTATCAGGTCTATCTGAGAAACTCAGAAACATTTTTAACCAACACAACATCCCAGTACAATTCAAACCAGATTGCATCCTGAGACAGAGACTGGTGCATCCTAAAGACTGGACACCCCACACCCACAAAAACAAGCTGGTGTATGCTATCCAGTGTAATGGTGAATGCACTGATTCATTCGATTGGACAAACAAAACAACCACTAAGCCGACACATGGCACAGCATAGAAGGGCCAACTCTTCAGGTCAAGACTCAGCTGTCTACCTGCACCTCAGGGAGAAACAGCATTCCTTTGAGAACAAAAATGAAAGAGGAGTGAGGGAAGCCATCTATGTCAATGTTGAAAAAACATCCCTGAACAGAGGAGGTGGTCTGCAACACCACCTGTCTCCCACATAAAACACTGTCCTTCCAACCATTCCTGAAAGACTGCAATTTAGCCTCCAAAAAATGACAGGAGAAACATTCTGGTCACAAAAGGTGACCAGAATGCCATTTGTGTAATTTGTTTACATCTGAATGGAATGCTAATGTGGGGGATTCCGACTATTTTGGACTGGTAGTAGTCAATCCACTGCGATCATTTAGCCACACAATACATCAATGCTACTGAGAGAAAATTACACTTCGATGACTGCCGTTGGCTTTGACATTTAGGATTGCCCGTTTGCATCAAAACAGTTGTTTTTCTCACTACAATTAGGCGAAACCATCCTTGCCCAGGCAGGCACTCCTAGTTTTTGGAGTATAAATATTTTTTGGTTTTGGCACCAGCCGCTGGACTACAGCTGACCAATCAAAATCTACGAGCATGGTGTCCTGGATGAATGAGAACCTTCCAGTGACGTGCAGTCAGGGGAGGCAGGTGAGGCTGGGCCTCACGTGCCATCATGGAAAGAAAAAAAATGTAAAAAGAAAAAAAAAAAAAATTAAATTGGTATATGTATCCAGTGATTATATTATAACGTTATTTTCCATTTAACTTCACCAGTTTTAGATTATTTTTATTCAAAATCGCTGAATTTTCACATTTGCCGTTCAAATACTGAGAACAGACTTGCGATGAGTCACCAGCCAGTTGAGCCTTGCCATGGAGTGCGCAATGACTCTGCTAACTGCTGGCCTGCTGTGCAGTGAGAACGTATTGATATATGAATTATATTATTCATTTCCATAGTTTAGTTAGCTGAGGTATATAATGTACAGTGTATTTTGTCAACAACTATATGTGTGTAACGTATTTCTTGTGCTGAGCAATCATAAAACGGCTGCGAAGACGCACTGGCTGAGGCTCGCAGTAATCCCGCCTTCTGGTGGTAGAGGGCGCTAGTGATCCCAGAGATCATTCATGCAACTACTCGGCTGCAGAAGAAGTGACAACAAGCAGCAACAGTTAGCATTGATCGTTTATTTTTTCCTCTTGCCTGGACTTTTAACATGGAGGATTACATATCTAAAATAAAACAGTTTTCTAAACTGGACTTTCAATCGAAGCAGGAGGTAATAATTAAAGAAAGATCTCCATCGAGACAGAGAGACTTTTAAAACTGAAGAAAGATAAGGAAGACTTCTATAAACAAGTTATCGATGCTTTTGTTCAGAAGGAGCGGCGCATGGACTTCATTTATAAGTAAAGGTAAGACCATAATAAAGTTTTTTTTATTAAATGTGCTTTTTTGTGTACTACAGTTTGTATGTGTAATTAGTGTCACACACACTAGGTGTGGTGAAATGTGTCCTCTGCATTTGACCCATCCCCTTGATCACCCCCTGGGAGGTGAGGGGAGCAGTGGGCAGCAGCGACGCCGTGCCCTGGAATCATTTTTGGTGATTTAACCCCCAATTTCAACCCTTGATGCAGAGTGCCAAGCAGGGAAGAATGCTGGTATGAGCTTTTAAACATAACCCGTTAACTGCTGCCAATCAAATGGTGAATAAGATACTCTTTAGGGTTCATATGTTTGTAAATCTGACTGTGATGAAGTCAGTGCCTCACCAGCCATGAACCTCACCGCACGTCACTGGAACCTTCATAGACATAATTTGTGTATTATTAATTTTATTATCAATGTTGTGGTCATTGTGATTATCAATGTTGTTATTATTATATTTTTATGTTATTGTTGATATAATTAGAGTTGTTGTCATCGTGATTATCATTGTATTATCATTATATAATTAAATATATTGTATTGTTATTATTATTATTGTTACTGTTTCTGTTATTCTTATTCTGATAAATATCATTCATTATGTGTCATGCTCACATGGCATGTTTACCCTCTTGTCGCTAGGCAGAATTCATAGAGCTCCATCTTTAGTGACCCGCTGGCCAATGAAAAAAGTGTCAGTCGTCTCATTCTCTCGGCAGCTTCAAACAAAGTAGCGAGTAGAAAATAGCCTACAGGAACATGACACATTCATTTATACACATGAATCACTGCTCTGTATTCCATGTAAAATCCATAATGGAAAGAAAGAAACGTGCATACTGCAGCACTGAGTGCCCGTGTCTGCTGACAGAGGATGCTGTGGACTTGATTGCAGTTCTGGTTGTGCGCGTTCCAATCCAGGGTCAGCACGACCATATTTGGCAGTGATTGGCTGCAGACACGCTTGACTGTCAGTCAGTTTACACAATGAATGAATGAATGAACGGATGAATGGATTGAAGCATCAGGCACCAGCCTGGCATGTCTTCAGTCTTTTGTCTTTCTACTTGATGTCAGGGATCCACACTCATTATTTTTATTATTATTATTATACTTATCATTATTACTAGACAGCCCACTTTAAAATAATCAATTAAATCCTTCCAAGAACAAATGTCTGTCTTTCAGGACACAAATGATTATGTCACACTAGTCAACACTCCCTGTTGTAATTTAGGGTTTTGTTCCACCTGCAAATTATTGCCAGTGTCATTCCTACTTTATACAACTGGGATGTTTGTTCCAGACTGGGGATCAGCACTCTGGCTGGAACAGGCTGCACACAAGTGGGGACGTGCCGTTCACCTCCCAATTAATCTTTTATTCTCCTTTAACGACTCAACCTTTCACATCTTTCCGCTTATAATGCACTTTTTTTTTAAACATTTTAGCACATCAGCGTTTAGACTTCAAATTACATTTATAAGTATGTTGTGAAAGTCTAAAAACTGGAGCAATTATAAAAATCTTATTATCACTCATGCAAAGCCTTGTGCTAATAAAAAAAAAACTGAACTATGAGAAATGTTGGACACTAATTAACACACTTTTTATTCAGCAAAACATTCTTAGACTTGAAATCATTTTTATAATTACTTTGTGGCAGTCTAAAAATTCAAGAAATTATGAATGATCTGATCATTGCAAGTGCAAAAATCGTTGCCTATAAAATAAACCACAGCAATGAAAAATGTGTGACACTAATTAACACACAGTAGGAAAGGGATTCATATGGCCCCATTCCTGGGTGGATCTTGAGTGGGAGGACGGGCGGGAGAATATTAATTTTGCAATGTAGTCTGCTGAAAATGATGGAAAGCGCCACTCTACATAGCAACTGATGCTGTGGTCAAAGTTGGAATTGCCACAAAACACATTTTGAGATATTTAAAACTCTAATGCCATCTTGCGGCAGAAGTTGATAGTTTCTGCCCACATTGGGTGTGGTCTCTCGCTGGCTGTCCCCTGCTTCTCCCGTGCCTTGTCCTCTATGGCCTGCCGCTGGCTCTACCGGGCGGCACGATGGGGTTCCTGTCGCTGGCCGGCCTGGCTGCGTGGGGCCGCTGGTCCCTTGTTCCCTGGGCGCCACACCTGCTGTTTTGGGTTGGGTTCTCTGGGTGGCTGGGGCCGTACTCTGGCTTTCGCACATACTGGGACTCAAATATATTGTACAAACAAATACACATATATACTCACATACACACACATTCATACATATATACATACATACGCGCACACATAGGTACCTGCGCTCCCACATACATACACAAATACAGAACATACATACACACTCAAAGTTTTTACATCCACACACACATTCACTGTACAAACACATGCTGTACATTAAAGCACATATATATACATACAGTCACGCATGTAATCACGTTTCATCAAACATATATTAACGCTGTTCCCCTCTGGGAAACTGGGTAACATATGGCACACTGACAAAGATTCAAGATTCAAGGTTGTTTATTGTCATATGCACAGTTAAACAGACAGTTTGCCGTACAATGAAAATCTTACTTTGCTAGTCCACCCTTCAACAAGTCACACGGTACTTAGCTAAAAATTAAAAATTAAAATTAAAATGTATATACAAGGCACAGTAAGTAACATTATTGCACATTCTGATTGACAGTCAACAGTATAAATATGGAGGTGACCTTGGGTCACAACAGCAGTTAAAGTGTCTTTAGTGATCAAAAGTGAAAAGTGTCTACAGTGATGGTTCACAGTTCAGGGGTGGTCATGGTAGCTGTCTTTTGTTCAAAAGATAAAGTAAAAAGGGGCGGGGGTGTAGCTGGGGGAGCTAGCATTCACAAGTTAGCATTCACAAGCCTGATGGCCTGTGGGTAGAAACTGTTTGTCAGTCTCGTAGTCCTGGATTTCAGGCTCCTGTATCGTCTGCCTGATGGTAGGAGACTGAAGAGACTGTGCTGGGGGTGTGTACTGTCCTTTATGATGTTGTGTGCTCTCCTGGTGGCCCTGGTAGAGTACATGTCCTGTAGTGAGGGGTAGGCTGCTCCTGATATGTATTGAGCAGTTTTAATCACTCGCTGGAGTGCCTTTCCTGTCCTTGGCAGTGCAGTTTCCATACCAGACCTTGATTGAGCTGGTAAGGACACTCTCAACCGTACTTCTGTAGAAGTTGCTGAGAAATTTGGGTGGCATGCCAAATTTTCTCAGCCTTCTTAGAAAGTACAGTCGCTGCTGGGCTTTCTTTATTGTTTGTTGGGTGTTGTGTGTCTTGGATGGTCTTCTTGATGTGTGACATGACTATCTAGCTAGTTAGCTTAACCTATTGTTACAATAACTACAAGGTTAATACAGTTCGCTTCTCTTTCTTCTCCTCCATTTATCTGCTTTCTTTTGTATTTCAAGTTATCATTACATATATGTATTTTTGCATTTGAAATAATTGTATTGTTGATAATAGAGGTAATTATTGTTATTATTCATTATCAATAGTGCTATTTCTATTAGTGTGAGTATTACTCCATTTGTAGTATAATAATGCTCGTTGTCATTTCTGTGTTATTAATATTTACTTCACTAACTGCTTCTTTGCATCACTTTTACCATCATATTCTGTTGTTGTTGTTGTTGTTATTGTTGTGTTTGTTGTTGTCTCTGTCTCATTCCCCTCTTGTCCCTGCAACCCCCCTATGTCTTCCTTTTTTTCTTCTTTCTATCCCCTCCTGCCCGGCTGCACCAAATAATAATATAAATCCATTTAATAAAGTCAAATACAAATAAGGCAACAAGAGAAGTATCCCACACTTCTCTTTAGTAAAGTAAATCTGTACAGGTAATATGGGCATCTACATCAACTATATGATTTGCCTGAGTAGGAGACAGGACAAAAAAAGGGGAAAAAAAGTGGATAGTGTATGGCCCGAATTTGTCACGTTTCATGTGTCAGGTAAACCGCGATAAAGGCGGCCATATTAATCCCCTTCCTACGATACACTTTTTTTTCCAGAACATTAGCTCTGAGACTTGAAAGTACCTTTATGAATACACTGTGGCAGTCTAAAAACTCAAAACATTTTAGAAAAAACTCAAGAAATGATAGAAATCTGATTAACACTCATGCAAAGCCTGTTAATAGAAAAAAACGGGGCAACGAGGAATGTCTGACATTAAATAACACGCAATATTTTTCTCAGAGGGGATCTCTGATACCTGAAATCACAACTATGAATAGGTTGTCTCAGTCTAAAACTCCGGAAATGAAAAAATCTCATTATCACTCGTGCAAAGCCTGAATACTTATGAAATAAAATCAGAGCAATAAGAAATGTTTGACACTAACTAGCAAACACTCTTTTTCCAGCACAGACAGTCTTAGACTTGAATCAATTTTAGAAATAAGCTGTGCCAGCCTAAAAAGGGAATTTCCTTTATTTTACAGAAAATGTCCCGTATTTTCCTTACATTAACATGTATGGTACGTGTATGATTGGCTGTGTCCTGAATGCAACGTCTGGTCTGAATGAGTGACGTATCATTGGAAAGTTGACAGCTAATAGCATTGACCTTTCTCATCCAAATTTCAAATCAGCCAATTGATTTGCCAGAATTTTTGTCACAGGAAGTTGTTACGCCAGGAAGTTACATGCACACTTCTATCATATCATTGTTGTTTTGTTTCCTTGTAAACCGAAATAATGGACTAACATAAAAAGTGGGCCATCATATGAAGAGAAAACCGCAAAAGTAAAACAAGATTCATAATCATAAATGCTAATTTTTTCACTGTTTTGTCTTAATGTCAAATGAATTTTAGATATAGAGGCTGAATACTTCCACTGTTTGAAGTGGCTAATGTTAGCATTCAGCGAAGCCAAGTTTGTGGTAAAAATTATTAATGGGATACATAGTTGTTGTTGTTTTTCTTTTACATTTGAGCATTTAAGTGCTTTTCCTTAAATTGATTTTGCATACGTTTATGCATACGTGTATGTATAGCATGGTTATGTATAGTGACGATGACTATGGAATATTACGAATACAGTGTAGGATTGTAAGGTATACGAGTACTAATTAAGTGTATAATTAGTTATAATTAAGTACTAATGAATCATAAACGGTACTATACTGCCTCTAGTAAATACCAGTTCCTCCTTTTTTTTTAACGGGCATGACTGCATGCCGTCATCACGTCGTGACATTGCTGGTTTAACGAGCAGAGGAGCATGTTCGGCAACGCACACGCACGGAGTACTTAAAAGCAGACACGGTTTGGTGACACAAAAGCGAGAATGGATGCACTTTGGCTTAAAAACTAACGATATAGGTGAAGCTTTATCACTGAAACGCCACTCAGTAACAGGTACTTTAAAACATGGCTAGCGAGCTAGCGGCTAACATCCATCCGTAGTCTGCAGTGTTTTAGCTACTTCTAAATCACTAATTCTCACCTCCATGGCGACAAATAAACTACGTTTCTTACAAGTGATTATTACATTTTAACAGAAGTGTAGATAGAACATGTTGAAACGGAAAGTAAGCAGATATTAACAGTAATGAACAAGTGGATTAATAGTCAATTTTTACAGCTTGTCCTTTATAATTTTGACAAAATAATAGAATGAGAAATTACACAATATGTTACTGCATATGTCAGGAGACAAATTAGGAGCCTTTGTTTGCTTACTACTAAAAGACAAGTTGTCTAGTATGTTCATTATTTCATTTAAGGACAACATTGTTCTTCGGCTGCAATAAGTATTGTACTTTTGTTTTTGTTATATTAAAGCCAATAGTGCCATTTTTTGTGATTCCTTTTATTAAGAAAATTATCGAAAAGTATCGAAATACATCTATAGGTCTATTCAGGTGTACTGGAGAGGAGGCTACGCCGGATAGTCGAACCTCGGATTCAGGAGGAACAGTGTGGTTTTCGTCCTGGTCGTGGAACTGTGGACCAGCTCTATACTCTCGGCAGGGTCCTTGAGGGTGCATGGGAGTTTGCCCAACCAGTCTACATGTGCTTTGTGGACTTGGAGAAGGCATTCGACCGTGTACCCCGGGAAGTCCTGTGGGGAGTGCTCAGAGAGTATGGGGTAACGGACTGTCTTATTGTGGCGGTTCGCTCCCTGTATAATCGGTGTCAGAGCTTGGTCCGCATTGCCGGCAGTAAGTCGGACACGTTTCCAGTGAGGGTTGGACTCCGCCAGGGCTGCCCTTTGTCACCGATTCTGTTCATAACCTTTATGGACAGAATTTCTAGGCGCAGTCAGGGCGTTGAGGGTATCTGGTTTGGTGGCTGCAGGATTAGGTCTCTGCTTTTTGCAGATGATGTGGTCCTGATGGCTTCATCTGGCCAAGATCTTCAGCTCTCACTGGATCGGTTCGCAGCCGAGTGTGAAGCGACTGGGATGAGAATCAGCACCTCCAAATCCGAGTCCATGGTTCTCGCCCGGAAAAGGGTGGAGTGCCATCTCCGGGTTGGGGAGGAGATCTTGCCCCAAGTGGAGGAGTTCAAGTACCTCGGAGTCTTGTTCACGAGTGAGGGAAGAGTGGATCGTGAGATCGACAGGCGGATCGGTGCGGCATCTTCAGTAATGCGGACGCTGTATCGATCCGTTGTGGTGAAGAAGGAGCTGAGCCAGAAGGCAAAGCTCTCGATTTACCGGTCGATCTACGTTCCCATCCTCACCTATGGTCATGAGCTTTGGGTCATGACCGAAAGGACAAGATCACGGGTACAAGCGGCCGAAATGAGTTTCCTCCGCCGGGTGGCGGGGCTCTCCCTTAGAGATAGGGTGAGAAGCTCTGCCATCCGGGGGGAGCTCAAAGTAAAGCCGCTGCTCCTCCATATCGAGAGGAGCCAGATGAGGTGGTTCGGGCATCTGGTCAGGATGCCACCCGAACGCCTCCCTCGGGAGGTGTTTCGGGCACGTCCGACCGGTAGGAGGCCACGGGGAAGACCCAGGACACGTTGGGAAGACTATGTCTCCCGGCTGGCCTGGGAACGCCTCGGGATCCCCCGGGAGGAGCTGGACGAAGTGGCTGGGGAGAGGGAAGTCTGGGCTTCCCTGCTTAGGCTGCTGCCCCCGCGACCCGACCTCGGATAAGCGGAAGAAGATGGATGGATGGATGGATCGAAATACATTTTGGCACTGGTACCAGAATATTAATATTGGGGCAACCCTCATAAAGTTTTAATTGGTTTCTTGAGGGAGCTCGTAACCTAAAATACTCGTATCTCAAATCAATGTTATGCATCGAAATTAATTTAGATTCTGTTATTCCGTCCACGATACAATAAGATGTACTCCAAACAACTACAGTAATTTTATGACGTAGTATATTTACCTTGAAGAGTGGACTTTTACAGTATCTTCTTCCAGCTTCTTCCCTGCCAAACACACCATCTATAGCGTCTACAGTGTTGGGACTAACGCGTTACTTTGTAACGCGTTACTGTAACGCCGTTACTATCGGCGGTAACTAGTAATCTAACGCGTTATTTTTTATATTCAGTAACTCCGTTACCGTTACTACATGATGCGTTACTGCGTTATTTTGCGTTATTTGTTATGTAGTATCGACTAGAAACTGAGAAGATCTGAGTGTTGCAGCGCTGTTGAAGAGGCGACAAAAAAGAGGCGCGCCGCACGCTGTCTGTGTGTACGTGTGTGTGTGTGTGTGTGGGAGGGGGCGTGTCTGTGTCTACTATCAAGACGTCATGGCGAACCCCGAAGCCGAGTTTCTTAAAATGGAGATATTTTCAGTACGTTTCTTTTATCGACCACAAAGAAAAGAACATTTTAGTTGAATGTAAGTTTCAAATATGCTGAAACAGCGACAAAAACAACATGCTTCGACAAAGCTAGTAAAGAGACACACTCACCTCCACCTCCAACAGCGGCTGGATTTTAACGAGGCACTGCACACTGAAGGTACACACACTCTGTCAATTCTCTTATATACTCTTTCATTTTAAACTTTTAGAGTGTTTGATTATCACATCACTCTAAATGTTTAGACTATAAAGTTCACAAACCTAAAGAGGCTAATATTTCCTTTTCTCTAAACTAAGTGGGGAAATGTGTAGAGTGTTCTGGGCTTCAGACATGATTTTATTTCAGAATTCCTTGAGAAAACGCCTGGTTAGGCTTTATGTATGTAGTGTGTGCCTTTCTTGTTTTACAGCTATGTTGTTATTATGCTGTTTGTTACTTATGTATGTTAAGTTGCAGCTATTTAAAATAGTTTTGTCAATTTGTTCTGGTCTGAAACAAATTGGCCCTTTAAAACATATCTTTGTCTTTGTGTGTTGTATGTAGAGCACATTGCTTAGCAGAGTTGAGTGATGCAAATGCATGTCAAGTTGATCAACACATTGTATTATTCTCCAGTGCAATAACAGTACTAAAATGAAGGCTAAAAGGGCATTAAATGGGGCCTTAAAAAAAATATATATATATATATAAGTAACTAAATAGTTACTTTTCACAGTAACGCATTACTTTTTGGTTTAAGTAACTGAGTTAGTAACTGAGTTACTTTTGAAATAAAGTAACTAGTAACTGTAACTAGTTACTGGTTTTCAGTAACTAACCCAACACTGAGCGTCTACATATTTTCATAGACAAATGTCCGCTGTTTAGATATTATTTTAACGTCTTTGACTGGTTTGGTGCAAGCTAGCGGTATTACGCTAGTACTGCTTTGCTAAGTTGGCCATACTTAAACTTTGGTAATTTTTTCTGATATTTCTCTCTTTAATTCAATGGATATCATTCACTTTTTCTTGCCAGCACTGTCTTTCATTCTCACTTTCTCCGTTCTCATGGTTGGAAAAACTGACTTACATAAATCGATAGCTATCCAAATGTTACAAGCTAATGCTAGCGAGTAAGACCGGATGTTTTGGTCTGATCTTACGAGGTTCAGTTTATCATTGGCCATGCAAGCTAGTGGTAGGGAGGCTCATAACCAAGTTTTTGCTCGCAACCTAAAGCATAACAATTTGCCAAGCGACAGCTCTTATCCTGTAAATCTTGTGAGTTGAGGGACTCGAAAACCAAAGTAACACTGTGTAGCCAGAGCCTCATTGTCCTTGGTACATACAGTGTACAGTATAGTACATACAGTATACTATTCATTAATTAAGCCCCACCCATCTTTGTTATGTCATTTTTATGTGCCTGTGATCCACATTTGTTGCAGTGGTCCAATAACTAGGCACACGACCTAATATGCTGCATGGGCTGAAAAGTGACATTTATTGCTTCATTCGGGACAGTTTTAATTGTACTGTTGTTCTCAAGGATTCAATTACTTATTTAACAAAAATAGAAATGGATAAGGATTTCTAATACTATTATTGAATTAATTTGTATCCATTTTTTTGGACACAACAAACCAAAATAACTACACTAATAATCTACACAATTCAAAGAAGAAAACTAATATCTCCAATACAATATTTTTTTGTATAAAAAAAAAAAAGAAAAAAAAATGTAAGATTAAAACAAAATTTAAAAAAGAAGAAGATAATGGTGTGTTTGAAAAGGAGCAGGAGCAAAGGTTATAATGTCCTGCCCCAACACTCAAATATAGTAACCTGATGTTGATCAACAATACAATACATAATCACCTGATACAGTATATAGCAATCTACAGTATATTATTAAAAGATACATATCATAAAATAACCATATCATAAACATTTATATTTTTGAATCTGTTAGTCTTTTAAAATTGTACACTCTTTTATAATGCATTTTTAGCGTTTTAAAAAGTGTGTGTGTGTGTGTGTGTGTGTGTGTGTGTGTGTGTGTGCGCGCGCGTGTGTGTGTGTGTGTGTGTGTGTGTGTGTGTGTGTGTGTGTGTGTGTGTGTGTGTACATATACATTCTTTTTGTAAGGCACGAGCACTAACCACTGTGACACCGTGCTGCTCCCTTGACAAATAATAATTCAAAAAGTTGTTAACCTTAATCCTATACAATTAAAAAAAATAACATTTAATTAAAAAATAAATAAATAAATAAATAAATAAAAAAAATAAATAAATAAAAATATATATATATATAAATTCAAAAAATGTATATATTATATGTATATATGTATATATATATATATATATATATATATGTATATATATACTTTTTTTTTTTTAATTAAATGTTCTTTTTTTTAATTGTATAGGATTAAGGTTAACAACTTTTTGAATTATTATTTGTCAAGGGAGCAGCACGGTGACACAGTGGTTCGTGCTCGTGCCTTACAAAAAGAAGGCCCTGGGTTTGATTCCCGGGCTTTTCATGTTCTTCCGATGACTGCAGCCATGACGCTACCACCACCATGCTCAACTGTGAGCAATCATATTTAGTCACTTGGACTATTATAGGTATAATTTACACAATAACGGCTGTGTGTTAAAATGGTAAATATAAACTGCTATACAAGCTGTACACAGACTACTCTTCTTTCTATAGTATTGACAGTACTTGAGAAGATATTTAGTGGTAAAAATGCTTGCTGAACTGTGTGGGTTGTACTGACTTACTGCAAACATTTGAAAGCAGTCTGAAAATGTTTGACAGTTGTAATTGACTTATTAAACTTTCAATTCCAATTGTGTTGATTTGTTGAGTCACTCTGCTCTAAGCTGTCAACAATTACCAATTGCACCTCAAACAAGGATGTGAAGGAAACTTGACAGACTTGACTCGTAGGGAGAGCATTTACAACTGACAAGGCCAAATGCTAAATTGGTTCCCTGAAGCCATGCAGAGAAAATTGAACTGAAGTGCTTGTGTGTGCGTGTGTGTGTGTGTGTGTGTGTGTGTGTGTGTGTGTGTGTGTGTGTGTGTGTGTGTGTGTGTGTGTGTGTGTGTGTGTGTCAACTTGGTATCTTCTCCAAACAAGTGCCTCGCTGGGCTCACATGCAGCATTTTCCTGTTGTTGTTTTTGTGAATGCTTTGCTGCATCTCTTTATGCAAATTCTAAACAACCTTGCATCGCCATGGCAACTATCAGCTGTGCTACAAAGCAGTCTCCCCATAATGAGTATGTGCTGCAATGTGTGTGAGTGTGTGTTTATCATAGTGTGTGTCAGGTCATTTTAAAATTTCCTCCTCATAGAAAATCATGTTCAAAATGTTGCTATATCTCAAGAATGCTTATTTTAAGAATTGCAAGTTCAACAGTTCTTGTTCAGTGCCCTGTCCACACTGTGTATAGTGGAGGCGGAAACCTGCTGACCACGACTGGGGATGAAGATAGATAGATAGATAGATAGATAGATAGATAGATAGTACTTTATTGATTCCTTCAGGAGAGTTCCCTCAGGAAAATTAAAATTCCAGCAGCAGTGTACAGAGTTGAGATCGAATTAAAAAAGTAAATAATGGGGGTATAAATGGAAACAAAATAGAAAAATATTACAATAAGAATAAAAATAAAAAGCAACAATGAGAATAAAAATATAACAGTGAAATAAGAATATAACAAGAGAAACTAGACAGTAGTGACCATGTTATGAAAAAGTATTGCACTGTTATTGTTTGGCATCCCCTGTCATCCGAGTACCCTCCCCCCCATAGTGGTGGAAGGAATACTTTGAGGATCTCCTTAATCCTACAGAAACACCCTCCGCAGAGGAGGCAGAGTCTGAGGTTACAAACGCGGACATTTCCATCATTGGAGCCGAGGTTGCTGAGGTAATCCGAAAGCTGGCCGGTGGCAAGGCCCCAGGAAAGGACGAGATTTTGCTCTGGCAGTTGTAGAACTGTCGTGGCTGACACATCTCTTCGACATAGCGTGGAAGTCTGGGGCGGTACCTCCAGATTGGCCGACCGGGGTGGTGGTCCCCCTTTTCAAGCAGGGGGACCGGAGGGTGTCTTCCAATTATAGAGGGATCACACTTCTCAACCTCCCGGGGAAAGTCTATTCCAGGGTGCTGGAGAGGAGAGTCCGGCTGTTAGTCGAGCCTCCGATTCAGGAGGAACAATATGATTTTTGTCCTGGTCGTAGAAAGCCAGGACCAGATTTATACCCTCGCTAGGGTACTGGAGTGGGCATGGGAGTTTTCTCAACCAGTCCACATGTGTATTGTGGATTTGTAAAAGGCATTCGATGATATCCCTCACGGTGTCCTGTAGGGGGGTGCTCCAGTAGTACAGGGTTCAGGGTCCATTGCTATGGGCCATTTGGTCCCTGTACATGCGGAGCAGGAATCTGGTTCGTTGGTAGTAAGTCAGACGTGTTTCCAGTGGACATTGGACTCCACCCGGCCCTTTGTCACCAGTCCTGTTTATTAGCTTTATGGACCAAATTTATAGGCGCAGTCAGGAGGTGGAGGGTTTCAAGTTTGGTGGCCAGAGGATCGCATCTCTGATGCGGTCCTGTTGGTTTCATCAGGCTGGGACCTTCAGCATTCACTGGGTCGATTTGCAGCCTAGTGTGAAGCTGCTGGGATGAGGACCAGCACCGCCTGAGGCCATGGTTCTCAGTCAGAAATGAGTGGACTGTGCTCCTCGGCGAGTGAAGTTCTACCTCAAGTGGAGGAGTTCAAGTATCTGTGGGTCTTGTTCACGAGTGAGGGAAGAATGGAACGCAAGATTGGTCCAGCCTCTGCAGTGATGCGGTCACTGCACCGATCTGTTGTGGTGAAGAAGGAGCTGAGCCAGAACTCAACTGTCAACTGTCAACTGTCCACTTTATTGTCAATTCTTCACATACAAGCAATGGAAATTTCATTTTCAGCACAGTCTCACTCAAGAGCAGGCAAACATTACAGGGAGACAGAGCAGGACCGTTGACGGGTCAGCCAACTTACTAAAGCCTCTTAAAAAGGTGGGAAAACAGGTAAACATTGGGTGGGGGGCGGGGGGAGTAAAACAATATTCAGTCTCTGGCTGAACTCCAAAGCAATGCTTACTGCAATCAGCAGATGCCTGGTTGTCATAATTCCGAATAGGTGGATATCTTCATGTCATCGACTGAAGGGTCGCCAGGCACGCGGCACTCCTTCTTCTCCCAAGAGTCCGTTGTGTGTCCAGCAACAACTGCTGCGTCAAGACAGGCACTTTACCCCCAAACCCAAGATCTTGTCAATTTCGTTCAGAGGCCAGTTAATTAGTTCCATTGTTTAGATTTGGAGAGCAGTGAAAAAAGAGGCAACAAGAAAGTGAAGACAAGACAAGTAAAAGAAGCAAGCAGGAGAGATAAGGGAGAGAGAAAGGGAGTGTCCACTCTCGATGAGTGCCAGTGAGAAAAAAAAGATGAAGCTCTCGTTTTACCGGTCAGTCTACGTTCCTACCCTCATGTATGGTCAGGAGCTTTGGGTAATGAACGAAAGGACAAGGTCGCGAATACAAGTGGCAGAAATTAGTTTATTTCGCAGGGTGTCTGGGATCACCCTCACAGATAGGGTGGGGAGCTCGGTCATCCGGGAGAGACTCGGAGAAGAACCGCTGCTCCTTCACGTCAAGAGGAGCAAGCTGAGATGACTCGGGCATCTACTATGGATGCCTCCTGGACGCCTCCCTGGTGAGGTGTTTTGGGCATGTCCTGCGGGCAGGATGCCTCAGGGCAGATCTAAGACATGTTGGAGGGGCTATGTCTCACAGCTGGTCTGGGAACGCCTCGGTGTCCCCCCTGTGGAATTAGAGGAGGTGTCCAGGGACAGGGAAGTCTGGGAATCTTTGTTTAGACTGCTTCCCCTGCGACCCGGACTCGGATGAAATGGATGGATGGATGGACACTACTTTTCGGAATAAAATACTTCTATCTTAAAAGTCCTGCTAATTTCTAGTTATACAAATCTTAGTTTGGTAGTTTTGGTCGGATTTTACGGGGTTCACTGTGACATTCGCTAGCGTTAAGGAGTAACCTAAAACATATCAATTTTATCGAAAGACTGGTAAGTTACTTTTCTATGCTGAGGTACCAAATACTGTAGGTAAATGTTTTTGTAGTAGCTAAATAAGGAAGCAAAATAATAGGAAGACCCTTTAAAGGTAAATGGATGATTTTTCATTGCTTGCATACGACATGGCGCGGTTGGGAGAGTGGCTGTGCCAGCAACCTGAGGGTTCCTGGTTCGATCCCCACCTTCTACCAACCTTGTCACGTGCGTTGTGTCCTTGAGCAAGACACTTCACCCTTGCTCCTGATGGGTCGTGGTTAGGACCTTGCATGGCAGCTCCCGCCATCAGTGTGTGAATGTGTGTGTGATTGGGTGAATGTGGAAATAGTGTCAAAGCACTTTGAGTACCTTGAAGGTAGAAAAGTGCTATACAAGTATAACCCACATTCAGTGCAAGCAAACACAATGCATGTATTACTGCATGTATACTTTCACTTTGTGTGTATAGGCTCACCTTGTTTGTTCATCATTGCTCTCATAATTCATATTTTAAAGCTCTTGGATCCAATGGTGGGGGAGGATAACGAACAGACTTGGCAGGCGCAAACGCATTGTGAGGGTCTTCTGGGAACTTCTAACAGAGACTCCTGTCAGAGAGCGTTTCAATTCCCACCTCCAGAAAAACTTTGAACTTGTCACGAGGGAGGTGCTGAATATTGAGTCCGAGTGGACCATGTTGTGTATTGCCGAGGCGGCCGATTGGAGCTTTGGCCGCAAATTGGTTGGTGCCTGTCGTGGCGGTAAATCTGGAACCGTCAAGCTGAATAAAGAGTCTTATCGGGTTCTTTTGGCTCATGGGACTCAGCTCATGGGACTCAGTGGACAAGTACTGACAGCCCAAGCGGTGTGCGGCTTCGGCAGTCGCGGAGGCAAAAACTCGGGAGGAGTTCGAGGAAGCCATGGAAAATTACTTCCGGACGGCTTCGAATCAATTATGGACCACTTCCGCCGCCTCAGGAAGGGGAAGCAGTGCACGGTCAACACCGTGTATGGTGAGGATGGTGTGCTGGGGACCTCCACTGCAGATGTTGTGGATTGGTGGAGGAAATAATTCGAAGACTTCCTCAATCACACCTACACGTCTTCCTAAGAGGAAGCAGTGTCTGGGGAATTTGTGGTGGGCTCTCCTATTTTTGGGGCTGAGGTTGCCAAGCTAGTTAAAAAGCTCATCGGTGGCAAGGCCACGGGGATGGATGAGATCCGCCCAGAGTTCCTTAAGGCTCTGGATATTTTGGAGCTGTCTTAGTTGACAAGACTATGCAACATTGCGTGGACATCGGGGTGGTACCTCTGGATTGTCAGACCGGGGTGGTGGTTCCTCGCTGTAAGAAGGGGAACCGGAGGGTGTGTTCCAACTATCGTGGGATCACACTCCTCCGCATTCTCGGCAAGGTCTTTTCAGGTGTACTGGAGAGCAGGCTACGCCGGATGGTCGAACCTCAGATTCAGGAGGAGCAGTGTGGTTTTCGTCCTGGTCCTGGAACTGCTATACTTTCGGCAGGGTTCTTGAGGGTGCAAAGTAGTTTGCCCAACCAGTCTACATGTGTTTTGTGGACTTGGAGAAGGCATTAGACCTGGAAGTCCTTTGGGGAGTGCTCAGAGAGTATGTAGTATCTGAATGTGGCGGTCGGCTCCCTGTATAATTGGTGTCAGAGCTTGGTCCGCATTGCCGGCAGAAAGTCGGACTTATTTTCAGTGAGGGTTGGACTCCGCCAGGGCTGTGTTTTGTCACCGATTCTGTTCATAACTTTTATGGACAGAAGTTCTAGGCGCAGTTATGGCATTGAGGGTATTCGGTTTGGTGGTTGCAGGATTAGGTCTATGCTTTTTGCAGTTGATGTGGTCCTGATGACTTCATTTGGCCGGAATCTTCAGCTCTCACTGGAGTGGTTCGCAGCCGAGTGTGAAACGACTGGGATGAGAATCAGCACCTCCAAGTCCGAGTCCATTGTTCTCGCCCGTAAAAGGGAGCAGTGCCATTTCCAGGTTGGGGAAGCAATCTTGCCCCAAGTGGAGGAGTTCAAGTACCTCGGAGTCTTGTTCACGAGTGAGGGAAGAGTGGATCATGAGATCGACAGGCGGATCGGTGCGGCGTCTTTGTAATGCGGACACTGTATCGATCCATTGTCGATCCGTTGTGCTGAGCTGGAAGGCAAAGCTCTCAATTTACCGGTCAATCTACGTTCTCACCCTCACCTATAGTCATGAGCTTTGGGTTATGACCAAAAGGACAAGATAACGGGTACAGACGGACAAAATGTGTTCCCTCCGTCGAGTGGCAGGGCTCTCCCTTAGAGATAGGGTGAGAAGATCTGTCATACGGCAGGAGCTCAAAGTAAAGCTGCTGCTCCTCCACATCGATAGGAGCCAGATGAGGTGATTCAGGCATCCGGTCAGGATGCCATCCGGAAGCCTCCCTGGGGAGGTGTTTAGGGCACGTCCGACCGGTAGGAGGCCACGTGGAAGACCCAGGACACGTTGGGAAGACTATCTCTCCCGGCTTTCCTGGGAATGCCTCGGGATCATGATATGGCAGGGGAGAGGAAAGTCTGGGCTTCTCTGCTTAAACTGCTGCCCCCGCTACCCGACCTCGGATAAGCAAAATAAAATGGATGGATGGAAAGCGCTGGTCTCGTTTTTTTCCACATTTTTATTAAACGGCTGAGGTTTGGAGAACAGAAAATATTCACACATCCAGCGTTTCAACTGAGGTGTGTCACAAAAAATAGGTCACTTTTTTATGTCTTTTGCCGTTGGTCATTTTAATGGCTTCGCACCTCAGCTGCATACATTACACACTCTGAGCTTTCCACATGTTTTTTTCCTCTCTCTAGGTCTCTTGGTGCTTCTTTCTGCATTATGCATCCCTGACCTCGCTTTACCACACAGGCTTTCTCAAAGTGTCCTGTCCCTCTAGAGGCTGCGCTGCCTTGTGCAACAATGAGCTGGACATGGAGGAGGATATAGTGGTCTGACACTGATGGTGGAGACATGATGTACTCTCACAAAGACACAGACACACACACACACACACATACACACACACACACACACACACACACACACACACACACACACACACACACACACACATTGCTGTCTTCAGTGGTCAGGCAGGAAGTTCCTTAGCCTGCCCTTGCACTCCTACTGAATCATTTAGATGGATGCTGGAGAACACAGCAGGTGTTTCACTTGTGCAGAATAAAAAATGGATGTTTTATGTAACCCTTGGAATACTTCTGTATGTGTTCACTATAGAACAAGATATCCCTACGTAGAAGCAAATGTGTTTTCTTGGCTTCTTGCGCATGATTGGGGCGGCATAGCCCGGGTGGTAGAACGGACGTGCCAGGAACTTGAGGGTTCCAGGTTCGATCCCAGCTTCTGCCATCCAAGTCACGCCCGTTGTGTTCTTGGGCAAAACACTTCACCCTTGCTCCCATGATGGGTCGTGGTTAGCACCCGCCATCAGTGGGTGAATATGCGTATGAATGGGTGAATGTGGAAATAGTGTCAAAAGCGCTTTGAGTACCTTGAAGGTAGAAAAGTGCCATACAAGTGTAATCCATAATCCATTCAATATTAAACACACTCTTGTTCTCTGTTTTCAACACAGTGCTGTATGTTTATGTTCCAGAGCAGAGGAGAGGAACACGATTAGAAAGGTGAAGCAGAATATCGCGACTGTACCTTGTCCTCTCTGCACATAGGAAATTAATTCCCGTAACTCCCATAAAAGGAAATAGGGTACACATCGCCCACCAACCTTGTTTTTTTCTTTCTAATCTTATTCTGGGTGCTAAACTCCAAGTGTCAGCATGTGAAGACGATGACGTGACACATGTACTACAAATAGCTCCATTCTAATAAAAGCACATGGCAATAGTTGATTGTCACAAATCAATTATTCTGCGAAATGACGCTCTGTCATTAAGGTCATGAACTCTGTTGTCCGATGTAATCTTCATCACGACTAATCTGCTGCCAGCTGCAATTGATGGACTAACAAATTATTTGTGCATCAATCGTTTGTTCCACTTCCTCTTGAGCAATGAACGCATTACCACACCCACACTTAGGGTGGCCATAGTTGGCTTTGTTGGAGGGTTTGATATTACTTTACAACTAAAACCACATATGAAATGATATAACATCCAAAGGGCTTCACGGTGGCAGAGGGGTTAGTGCGTCTGCCTCACAATACGAAGGTCCTGAGTAGTCTTGGGTTCAATCCCGGGCTCGGGATCTTTCTGTGTGGAGTTTGCATGTTCTCCCTGTGACTGCGTGGGTTCCCTCCGGGTACTCCGGCTTCCTCCCACCTCCAAAGACATACACCTGGGGATAAGTTGATTGGCAACACTAAATTGGCCCTAGTGTGTGAATGTGAGTGTGAATGTTGTCTGTCTATCTGTGTTGGCCCTGCGATGAGGTGGCGACTTGTCCAGGGTGTACCCCGCCTTCCGCCCGATTGTAGCTGAGATAGGCTCCAGCGCCCCCCGCGACCCCAAAAGGGAATAAGCGGTAGAAAATGGATGGATGGGATAACATCCAAACTCCAGTACCTCCCTAATGCTGTTTGACAAATGTTAATTACATAATGTAAAGTGAACGTAAACATGTTCTTAAAGGGGAACTGCATTTTTTTAAATGTTGCCTATCATTTAAAATTGTATGTATAAGACAAAAACACATGTTTTTCTTTTTTTAATGCATTCAAACTCAAAAAAACGCAAAAGTCAGCTAACACTGGAGCTAAAGAAAATGTTCTATTCCGCCTATTAAGCGCTCTAAAAAAAAATTAAAAATCCTTTATCATCTTTTTATATACATTCTGTAACTTGATAACAGGTACATTCATAATAACATGTAATATTTACATCGTTTGGTCATTTTAAGCATTCGGTAACATATTCATTTCACAACTTTTATGTTCCCCTTCAACCACCAACATGACTACTAATCATAGCAGACTTCATGAGAGACAACAATGACTACTTTGGGAGAAATTATGATCCAAAACCATATATTTTTTAGCCTGAATATACAGAGGATGAGCTACAAGTTTTAGAAGCTGAGTGATAAGCAGATTCAGCAAGTATCACTATTGTTAAGAGCTAAACATGAATTACAAAATGCCAACATAATAAAACCATCACTCACTGTACAATGTCTGTTGTCACTGGGATGCAGACTGATGGGATATTTATATCTTCCGGTTTAAATGTGTTACGTTCTGGCTGCTGTGCTGCCGCCTGGATGCTTTGTGTTTCAGTGCTTGGTTTTCAGGCTCGGCGCCAGTTCATTCCTGATGCTTCACCCTTCTAAACGTGTTTATCTCCTCTGCTCTGGCTGCAGTCACGCTCCTTGTTCCTTTGGCTCTGACCCAGCCCTGCCGTGTAGTGTTTACTTGTTTCCTCTCCACACCTTTTGTGTGCTTCCTTAGTTGTTTTTTCTCACTCGTTATTCAGTGCGCTTTTTGTTTTTATTTTTCTTCTTTCTTCTCTGCGTTGGGGTCCTACTCCGGCGAAGGCCGACCGTGACAAGATGAATAATTGTGTGAATGCTCCAAAGCCCCCTTCAAGTGAGAGGCGTGATTCATAATCTAAAGTTCCCTTTTAAAGTATTAACTATGTATTCTCAGTCATTCAGATCATAGTTGGTCAATCAAGCGAAGTGTTCTTGTTTGTTAAAGACATTGCAATCTCATCCAAAAGCTTTTTTCAGTTCTAAATTTTAGGTGTGACGTTTCACTATTTATCTAAATTTCTGGACCATAGGGCGCACCTAGGTATAAGCCGCTCCCACTTAATTTATGGACAAATTCTGTTGTGCACATATATGAACCGCCTATTAGTCCCAGGTGTACACATTGAAACAGGAAATATATAGAGTACATAGGCACTTGTGTTGATTCACAAATTCAACAAAAGACAGTAATGCCTGTAACACGACATACAGTACCAGTACCTACTCTTCTTTTGGCAGCCTGGCCTTTCTTGGCCCATCAGTAGTGGTGGATTTTGGTTTTATGCGGCTGTTCTGGTGCTACTGTCTTGCAGAAGAAGGCAAATCTAGCTACAAAACAAATCAAGCTAACAAATTAAGTATCATTCACACAATTCTAACTTACTGTTATTACTTACCATATGATTGTCTCCTCCATTGCCATAGATAGTGGTCACTAAGCCCGTTATTAAAAGTAGGTTGTTTTTTTTCTGAAAATATATATTTGTGAATGTTTGTGGACAGCGCTGGTCTTTGCACACACTCAAAGCAACGTCTTCACAATTGAAAGCACATTGCCACGTTAAAAGTAAGGCACTTTTTACTTCAGATGAGGAGAAAAGTTTGTGTAGTGACTTGTGCTGGTTAAAGCAAACAAACAACAGCTTCTTTGGGTTTCATCATCGACATAATGTTGTAGCACAGCCGGTTTTACACAAATTTAAATGGGCTGACTCACGGAAGGATGTTTGGGTAAATGTTTACTATATATAAATAATCTGCTGATGTCACACTTAAACAATGTTCCAAACAGACCGTTCAGAGGAAGTCGGAAGGAAGGCGAGATTGTTTTATAAAATGCCTCCATGGTTGGATTTCTAATTTTTGAGACTTACTTTATGCAGATACCAAAATAGACATAGGCAGGTACTCTCAGGTAAAAAATAGTTGGTTTTGTATAATAGGGCCCCTTTAATTACCACCAAATGTGACAGTTTAACTAAACACGACTAAAAACAAGAACACTTTGGCTTATAAACCCTATCTGTACAAAACAATATACGTATTTTCCGGACAATAGGAGCACACCGAATTATAAGGCACACTGCCGATGAATGGTCTAGTTTTGATCTTTTTTCATATATTAGGCGCACCGGATTATAGGGCGCATTAAAGGAGTCATATTATTATAATCCATCCATCCATTTTCTACCGCTTATTCCCTTTGGGGTCGCGGGGGGCACTGGAGCCTATCTCAGCTACAATCGGGCGGAATGCGGGGTACACCCTGGACAAGTCGCCAATTTTTTCTAAATTGAAAACACTTCCTTGTTGTCTACATAACATGTAATGGTGGTTCTTTGGTCAAAATGTTGCATAGATTATGTTTTACAGATCATCTTCAAGCCGCTTTCTGACAGTCGCTTCAGGATGCGCCGTTTTGTGGGCGGTCTTATTTACGTGGCTCACCTTCGGCAGCGTCTTCTCCGCATCATCTTTGTTGTAGCGGTGTAGCGTGCAAGGACGGAAGTGGAAGAAGTGTCAAAAGATGGAGCTAACTGTTTTAATGACATTCAGACTTTACTTAAATCAATAACGGAGCAGCAGCACCTCATCCGTAAACAACAACACATAGGTGTGCCGTGAAAAACCATCCGACCGGAACTCCTTGGGTGAATAATGTAACTCACTACACCGGTATGTTTTAGCGCTTTCATGGCAAGTTTACTGACAGATATAAGTAAGAACTTTATACTACTTTATATTAGAAATGGCAACAGCGGAGGATGAATGTCCCATAACAAGAAGATAGAGAAAAAGATGAAGCTTATCGACTACAGTGTCACCACGGACTACAAAGGCGGATGCGCGCAATTTTTCAGGATTTACACGGATCCCAAATACAGATCAGCAGGTACCAGAAGGTAAGAAAAGTTAATTTTGCATAATATTGCAAAACAAAACGCCAGATAATATGTCTTGCCTTATACACACACCCTAATAATACTCGTATGTTGAAGCACAGTACAATCCATCAAGCGGTGCGGCTTCATAGTTTACCAAAGTCGTACTAAAACTTTTTGATAGATTTTTTTTAATGCCGTGTGTAATGTTCTATATTTTCAATGGATTATATAAAATGTTGGTGTTGTTTACTTGAGACCCATCATAGTGCAGGCTACATGTATCTCTTATGTTTAACTGCCATCTACTGGTCAACACTTATCATTACCCCATGTACCAAGTAAAATAGCTTCGAGGTGGGTGAGCCCAACAAAACATATTCCTTACATTAGGTGCACAGGGTTATAAGGCGCATTTTAGAGAGAAAAAAAATATTTTAAGTGTGCCTTATAGTCCGGAAAATACGATAATTGTTTTAACGACAACAAGGCATTCTGGGAAATCTTGCTTCTCGGACACATACTCAGACTTGCCAACTCTTCTGGATGGTGCAGAAGACTCTCAGAAAATGCTCTTGTCTACCGAAAAGGCGTCAATAAATCCTGTTTGTCCTGTGATCTTAAGTGTGCTTTGCATTTTGGAACTCTGTATGATTGAGTTTGACACTCCTGGCCTATCTGGTGGCAAAACAATCTTTAGTGGCCACTCTTGCTGTGGAATGAGACAATCTTGCCTTGGAGACTTTGTATGTCTAAGTAAAATGCAGATACTTATTTTTATTGACAAAAAAAAATGATTCACTTGTACTCCATCAAATATTTTCAAAGACTTCAGACCCAACCTTAAAAGTTAATGTTTTTTAATATGTTTTATGTAGGACTATTTTCTTATCACAGAACCTCAATTTTTAAATGGAAAAATGCAATTTAGTGTCCAAACACTGAATGCAAATTGAATATTTTGGAAGTGATTATTACAGCAGAATGAGTGACATGATAAATGACTTTGCAAGTGGGCGGGACTGACGTGACCAAAAAGAGGACATCTATAGTCATCCCACCCACAGTAGAATCCGAGACAGATGGATACCCTTCTTCTCCTGACTCATCTTCTGCTTAAGGCTTATTCCTGTTTAGCTTGTGTGAGATTTTATATTTAATCCTGCTGTTGTCATTTGAGGCTTCATAAACAAAACTGAGCTCAATTTAAAAAAAAATGAATAAGCAATGATTTCACCGAGTACAACATAGCCAAATGCTCAATTTGGACAGATTTAATGATGATTCATCACTTGTGGTGTCCAACACTGCTGTCTCTTGGAGAGTGAGCAACTACCATAGCAGCAAAAACAAAGATTTCTAACTTGGTCATTTTCAGGCAGCTCTGCACTGGCCGCTAAGTCACTGGGTGATAGAATTGAACACACTATTGGGCAATTGTACCAGACAACTTTATTGAGCTGGTGGTCAAATCAAGAGACAGTAACAAAGGTATTGATTGGTTCATACTGCACAACTGATGCAGACAGGGAACTGAACAGGTGGCTGACATTGTTGGCTTACGATGAATGGATTCGAAGTACCGTATTTTTCGGACCATAGGGCGCAGCGGATTATAAGGCGCACTGCAGATGAGCGGGTCTATTCAGGTCTTTTTTCATTCAAAAGGCGCACCGGATTATAAGGCGCATTAAAGGGGTCATATTATGATATCTTTTTTCTAAATGTAAACACTTCCTTGTGGTCTACATAACATGTAATGGTGGTTCTTTGGTCAAAATGTTGCATAGATTATGTTTTTCAGATCATCTTCAAGCCGCTTTCTGACAGTCACTTCAGGATGTGGTCTTATTTACGTGGATCACCTTCGACAGCGTCTTCTCCCCGTCATCTTTGTTGTAGCGGTGTAGCGTGCAAGGACGGGAGTGGAAGAAGTGTCAAAAGATGGAGCTAACTGTTTTAATGACATTCAGACTTTACTTCAATCAATAACGGAGCAGCATCTCCTCATCCGTGGCTCATCGAGTGCAACAACAAAAAATTGGTCCCATAAAAAACTGTCCGGTTGGAACTCTCTAATAACTAAAGTTCGTTGGGTGAACAATGTAAACTTTAGCGCTTCCATAGCGCAGTGGTTCTCAAATGGGGGTACGCGTACCCCTGGGGGTACTTGAAGGTATGCCAAGGAGTATGTGAGATTTTTTCAAAATATTCTAAAAATAGCAACAATTCAGAAATCCTTTATAAATATAAATAAAAACCTATCTTTTTTTCCAAATAGTTTAAGAAAGACCACTACAAATGAGCAATATTTTGCACTGTTATACAATTTAATAAATAAGAAACTGATGATATAGTGCTGTATTTGACTTCGTTATCTCTTTTTTTCAACCAAAAATGCTTTGCTCTGATTAGGGGGTACTTGAATTAAAAAAAAATTCACAGGGGGTACATCACTGACAAAAGGTTGAGAACCACTGCCATAGCGAGTCTACTGACAGATATTAGTTCAAACTTTACACTACTTTATATTAGAAATGGCAACACCGGAGGATGAATGCTCTATAACAAGAGGATAGAGAAAAAGAAGAAGTGTTTTGACTACAATGGCGGACGCGAGCAAATCTTCAGAACTTATGCAGATCCCAAATACACATCAGCAGGTACCAGAAGGTAAGAAAAGTTGGTTTTGCATAATTTTGCGAACCAAAACGCCAGATAATGTCTGCTAGTAGGTGCCATTTTACGGTCCTTATACACACACCCTAATAATACTCGTATGTTTAATACACCGACAATCCATCAAGCGGTGCAGATTCATAGCTTACCATAGTTGTACTAAAAGCATTTTTGACAAATTTTTGAGCGCCCTGTGTAATGTTCTATATTCTGAATGGAACATTTAAAGTTTTGGTGTTGTTTACTGGCGTCATCTTGCAGTCTACATGTATCTCTTATGTATGACTGCCATCTACTGGTCACACTTATCATTACACCATGTACGAAATAAAATAGCTTTGAGGTCGGTAAACACAACCAGAATCATGCCGTACTTTAGGCGCACTGTCGATTTTTGAGAAAATGAAAGGATTTTAAGTGCGCCTTATAGTCCGAAAAATACAGCACTTACATGTGGTACAGATTTCCTCACAATTGTATAGTATTACACAAATAGACAATGACTTATGGACTTATTAGTTGCTCAGCTTGATGGCGGCCTTGTTTCTATAACCATTTGTATACCAAATGTGGTGGTGATTGGGCTGAACACCTAAGGTTTACAGTGGGTGTTTTGTAGAGTCGTGCAAGACATTTCAAGTGAATCTGACTAAAGGTTTTATCAACATTACCCCTAAATTGTGTTTTTGTCAGAGAAATGTTAATTACATGGGGTTTTCTATTTCTTCTCTCGTAAATGAACACTGAAATGAGCGGACCCTTGTTTGCCATCCATGTCCTTTTCAGAGAGAGTTATGGATTGATCACGTCCTGCACACACATACACACACACACACACACACAAACACACACACACACACATACACACACAGACACACACACATGCAGTAACCTGACACCTCTCTCACACACACTTATGCTTTTAACACCACCTTCACGCTTGTAAAAGGACACGTGGTGCACATGGTGTGTTGCACAGCACACTCATCCATCATCTCACCCCATAGGCAACTCCCACCATGAAGGTGGCACGTAACAGGAGGGCCCACTTGGTGCCCACAAGAAGAGGTCACATTTGTGTGTGGCGAGTGTGTGTATGTTTGTGTGTGTGCTTGTCCATATTTGGAGCATGCTTAATGACACCGACTTTAGTGTTGGAAACAGATGGAAATGTTACTAGAATGATTGTACAAACAAATAGATAGAAAAAAGTGTCTCAAGGCTTGCCAGCAAACAACAGACGAAGAGTTAAGATGCTAATTTTAAGATAAAGCTTTTCTTCCAGTCATTCACATAAACCTATTGGATGAACGTGTCTTAAAGGCTGTTTGTTAGTAAGTTCACAAACAACAGATGAGGTGTTATAATGCTAATTTAAGGACCCAGGGAGAGCTTTTCTTCCTGACATTCACCTAAACTTTCTTGAATAAAACTTACTTGTCTTAAAGCCTGTTAGCATATTATCAAACAACAGATGAGGTGTTATGAGGGAAATTGTAATATAATGGTGGCCTAGTCAGATCTTTTCATCTTGTCATTCACAGGGACCTACTGGATACAAGTGTCTTAGGTCCTGTCTACACTAAGTCTTTTAACCCCTTAAACGAATAATTATTTAGCCTAAGTCCCGTTTCAGTCACACTAAACCATCGTTTAAGGTCCCCCCTCCTTGTACACGGATAAGTCAGCCGTGTAATTCTTGAATCTCCAGCACTTAGCTTTGTATGGACTCATTGATCGTTTCCAAACTGAGTTCAAAGAGGAAGTGACGCCAGAAAGACCTCGCCCACACAGGAAGTGACGTCAGAAAGAACACGCCACTGCCAGCTTCATAATAAAATGGTTTCGTAGCTCGGAGCTAACCACTGGATATATGAAGGCGAGTCATCCAGACATGCCCGTGTTTCTCCTCCTTCTACATGTACAGACGCTTGTGGAAATCACACATGAATACATTAAGAGAAAGCTATTGCAGCTATTTGGGATACAACACTTCTCAGACGGCAAGAGAACTGTTACTGCCCGGATCATAGTTTGTTTATGGTTGAGTCACGTGTTTTCAGCACCTTGATTTTGTTTGTTTTCAGTTGCCATGTCAACCGATTACATTCACCTGCCTCTGGTTAGTGTTCGGGACGCGCACCTGTTGCCCGGGCACTAATCAGATGGCTATTTAGTCTTTGCCCTGGCCTCACTCGGTCTGGCTTCCTAGTTTGTTCCCACACAACTGATGACGACGTTTATTTCATGTTCCTTAGCTGCTAGTTTTCACGCTAGGCTATTTTGGTTTACTCGCTCCCATGCTAGCCCTTTTGTTTTGCCTTTTGTGCTACGTGTATGTCTTTTGTTTATTCATCGTATGATTTATATTTTAAATAAATAATTTTCCTACCTGCAAGCTGTGTCCGAAGCCGTCTGCATCCTTGGGAGAACCACACCCGCATCACGATGCGACCACGCCGTTACAGTAGGAAGCCAGCAGATGACAATTCTCCCGCAACGACATTCGAGGAGTTCGACGAAGGTACGTGGGAGGTGTTGCGAGCGAGGGAGGCGGAGACTCTTCGCTATTCCCCTTCGGAGCGCCAGGGCCTGATATGGGGTCCTAACGGAAAGCTGGTCCCAATCCACTCCGTTAGGCCCGAGGACATCGCCACACCCCCGCAGTACCGAACGCGTCAGCGAAGACGGAAGCCGCCCAAGAGGTCTTCACTTTGCTGCCAAGACGCGTCACTCCCTCAGACTCCTCCACTGGTACACAGCAAGCTACATTCAGCCCAAACTTCCCCTCCTCAGACGTTTGGCAACCCAATCGACCACTTCGCCAAACATTTTTCCGATTGGGCTGTCAGTCACATGGACAGTTGCAACAATGACGTCATTTCATTGGCGCCCCCCGAAGAGGTAACTCCGCCCACTTCTGATGACATCATTGAGCAAGAATTTTTTTTTCCCTCTTCTAATTATTTCAGTCAGCCAATTCCAAATGACTTTTATTCTAAGATAAAACATTATCAGGACATTTTTGTTAAGTGTAAGTCTAGTCAGTCACATTCTGATTTTCAAACTCCACCTCCAGTGACTTTGGTTCCGCCCTCAGTGACTATTGCTCCGCCCACTCCTCTGTTTTCTCCCTCCTGGTCGTCCCTACAGTCCCATGATATTGGGAAGACTAACAGTCAATTTGGACAATTTAAAGAGGAGGAGTATACCCCCCTCCATACCTCCCCCCACCCACCCTTGAAGACGGTTCCAAACCGCAAGGAGCGCGTCTGGTATCCGCGTCTTGAGGGGGGGGGGGGCTAGTACTGGGAACGGTGCGAGTGGGGTGGCACAACTGCGCTCAGCTAAGCCGCAACCTCCTGCACGGCCACCGCCACCAGTCTTTCGGCGTGCTAAGCCGCAACCTCCTGCACGGCCACCGCCACCAGTCTTTCGCCGTGCTAAACCGCAACCTCCTGCACGGCCACCGCCACCAGTCTTTCGGCGTGCTAAACTGCAACCTCCTGCACGGCCACCGCCACCAGTCTTTCAGCGTGATAAGCCGCAACCTCCTGCACGGCCACCGCCACCAGTCTTTCGGCGTGCTAAACCGCAACCTCCTGCACGGCCACCGCCACCAGTCCTTCGGCCTGCTAAGCCACAACCGCCTGCTAGGCCACCTCCAGCTGCATCTCGGCTAGCATCTGCACCTGTTCCTGCACCTCGGCTGGTTCCCACACCAGCGCCGGCTCCACGGCTGGTTCCCACACCAGCGCCGGCTCCACGGCTGGTTCCCACACCAGCGCTGGCTCCACGGCTGGTTCCCACACCAGCGCAAAGACTAGCACCAGAACCTGCACCAGCGGCCGCGACGACGACGTCTCCTCCTGCTTCTACGACGACGACGACTCCTCCTGCTTCCACGGCGATGACGACTCCTCCTGCTTCCACGGCGACAACGACTCCTCCTGCTTCCACGGCGACGTCTGCTCTCTCCTCGTCTCCGGTGGGCTTTTCCAGGACGCCGCCACCTTCCTCGCCCTCATCGTCGTCTCAGCGATCTCGAGTGGTCTGGCGGCGCAAGCGGCGCTCTCTGAGGTTTGTGTATGGACGCCAGTGGCGCAAACAGCAGCAACACCCGAGACATAGACTTAGAACTCTCCGGCTGCTGAACTTCTGGCGCCACTCACGCCCACCTTCTCGGCAGCCACGAATGTGGCCTTTCCGTGGTCGCTCGCCTCGCCTGCGGCAGCGGCGTTCCACTCGCCGCCGCCACTTGACTCTTCCCCGGTGGATTCGGGGACACATGGCCTGGCGACCCACCACCAAATCCTCCCTCCGCCCTCCCTTGACTCTTGAACTGTTTCTTGTTTTTTGGGTTCTAGTTTTATTTTGTGTCAAGGGACATCTGGAATCTGTCCTTTAAGGGTGGGGGGGGGATACTGTTACGATCCGCTGCCCGGATCATAGTTTGTTTATGTTTGAGTCACGTGTTTTCAGCACCTTGATTTTGTTTGTTTTCAGTTGCCATGTCAACCGATTACATTCACTTGCCTCTGGTTAGTGTTCGGGACGCGCACCTGTTGCCCGGGAACTAATCAGATGGCTATTTAGTCTTTGCCCTGGCCTCACTCGGTCTGGCTTCCTAGTTTGTTCCCACACAACTGATGACGACGTTTATTTCATGTTCCTTAGCTGCTAGTTTTCACGCTAGGCTATTTTGGTTTACTAGCTCCCACGCTAGCCCTTTTGTTTTGCCTTTTGTGCTACGTGTATGTCTTTTGTTTATTCATCGTATGATTTATATTTTAAATAAATCATTTTCCTACCTGCAAGCTGTGTCCGAAGCCGTCTGCATCCTTGGGAGAACCACACCCGCATCACGATGCGACCACGTCGTTACAAGAACTTTCCAATGTCCGGCCGGGTCAGCTGTGATTCTACTTAGCGAAAAACTTTGTCCATTTGTCGAAGGAGAGACAACGAGAATGCGAGCTCCAGTGGATGTGATAAAAAAAGATAGTGTGTGCTTTGTATTACCTGGCCGTTGAGGAAAAAGGCGAATGCATTTGGACTGGCAAAGCAGACTGTATCAGTTATTGTCCGCCATGTATGTCGTGGACTCGACGTCTAGGTCCAGAGTATATAAAGTCACCAAAAACGAATGGACAATGAAGGTGAAGGCAAAAGAGTGAGGAGTGTTTTGACCAGATATCTAGATTGATTCATGTTAGATGTTCTTTATCACATTGTTTACGTGTCTAATAAAGATTTTATTAATTTATGATGTCTCAGGTGTGATTCACTACAATAGGGCCCCACAGCATGTTGGATTTCAGTTAATTGAAATACCACAACACTGGATAGTGTTCAGAAAAGTAAAATTTAATTTAAGAACTTGCACACAAAGCAACTATGATGTGCGCATTTTCCGCGCATGCGTACTATGTTGCATTGCGCCGGCGGACGGAGGGGGGAGGGGTCTTAAACGGTGGCATTGTGTGTGTGTGTGTGGACAAGGATAAGGTTAGGTGGGATATACCCTGGATAATCTTAGCCGTGTAGAAGGGGCCTTAAATGTGTTAGCAAATTCACAAACAACAGATGAGGTGTTTTGATGCTAATTTTAAGATAATGGTGACCTTGTCAGAGCTGTTCTTCCTGTCATTTACATAAACCTACTGTCTTCGGGCAAGGCATCCCGTCTTTCTGCCTGCGTGGTGTATGGTGTCTCGCTGGCTTAGGGGCTGGCTTCTCCTGTGCACTGTCCTTTGCCGGGCGCGTCTGTTTATGGCCTGACAAGGATTTATGAAAGTCAGAGCTTTTCTTCCTATCACTCACACATGCCATTGACATTGAGAAATGCAGCTGCGACAGCGATTCGGTCTGCCATTTTTATACTAGTTTAGGTCAGTCTATACGTAATTGTATATATTTCTGCCATTTACCAGAGCCTTTATCGCAACTGTAATTAGCAGGCACAGTTGTTATATTGTTTATTAATAAGAGAATAATTCTGTGTTCAGGATTTTTTTGAGTGGAACTTTCCGGCGTGTTCATATTGCAAAAACAATGTCCTTCTGTCAAAGCCTTTGTGTGCAAGGTTGCGCAATTCCATCTGTGCTTCCCGCTGCAGTCTGATAAAAAAGGTAAACAACAACAAAAGAGCACAAACAGGGAGGGTATTCCACAGGGGGAACTCCCACTCCACCTGGCGGCATAAGGTCAATCATCAGTGCAGAACGGAGGAAAACATTTATTGGCAAAGACCGGGAAGACCCAGCGCAATAAGCGGATTAGACACTCCACATAGAAATAAAGTGGGCGAGTCGCTAGGTGACTTAATCCTTCTATTGATTCCACTCGTGTTGTGCAAAGTGTGACGTGAATCAAACATTTCACACCGCGTGACGCAAAGGAAAACCCAAAAGACAACAACATTGAGACGTGTCTTTGCTCTACGTGTCGTCATCCCTCAGCGCCACAAGTCATTGCGTTGATTTCTGTGCGAATCACTTTTTACTCAGCCTTTTTAGCACTTCCTCTTGGCCTCCTTTAAACTCCATTAAGAGACACAAACACCAAACTAATCAGAGGCACCTATTTACTGTCCATACCTTTGTATTCCAACCTCACTATATTAACACAATATTAAACATCTTTTCACTTACACTTTGGAGAAACACTGTTAAATAGATGGAGGTGTATTATACAACAATTTGCTTTTTTTAACCATGATTTATAAGAGGATAATGTGTGCATCTTCATGACATATCCATCATATGCAAAAAATAGGACACTATTAGTTATGACATAAATTAGGATTGTGTAGCCTAACTTAGTCTAGTTCTGTACAATCAGAGGCCTTCTCTGCTGGCCTAACATAAAGTTAAAGTTAAAGTTAAAGTTAAAGTACCAATGATTGTCACACACACACTAGGTGTGGCGAAATTATTCTCTGCATTTGACCCATCACCCTTGTTCACCCCCTGGGAGGTGAGGGGAGCAGTGGGCGGCAGCAGTGGCCGCGCCCGGGAACCAGAAATCATGATCATAATTAAAGATAAAAGTCTTTTTTTAATTTACTTTCCCTAAATATCTACAAGTATTGCAGTGAAGTGAATTATATTTATATAGCGCTTTTCTCTAGTGACTCAAAGCGCTTTTCCATAGTGAAACCCAATATCTAAGTCCCATTAAAACCAGTATGGGTGGCACTGGGAGCAGGTGGGTAAAGTGTCTTGCCCAAGGACACAACGGCAGTGACTAGGATGGCGGAAGCGGGGATCGAACCTGGAACCCACTCCACCAACCGAGCTATGCCGCCCCGTATTCATAGTATTCAAGTATTCATATTCATATTCATATTCATATTCATATTCATATTCTCTTCATGTCATATTATGCTCCTTCCAGTGCTGTTGTTTTTAGGTTATAGAGTTGTTATCCAATCAGAAATCAGCTAGCTTATGTTGCCATGCTGTACCAAATCTGCCCGAGGCCTTCAGAATCAACAATGCGGGCGTCCGTGCATTGTAAGTGAACGGGGACATACAGTTGATAGACAGTTGCGATAGCCAATCAGATCACGAGTTGTTGTCAGTAAGGCCTTCTAGATGGCCTCATGTTGAACGTGACATTTACACGTCTTGTGATTGAATACTCACTGGTTTGAGTCGCGGCGCTGCTATGTAGATCAGCAGAGCCACACCACAGTTAACGGATGAATTTAATGTAAATGAACAGAACACATAGAGTTGAGAGACAGTTGTGATAGCCAATCAGAACACAAGTTATTGACAGTAGCCTACCTAGGTAGCCTGATGTTAACGAGACTGTGATTGGATACTCACTTGCAGTGTTGGTATGGTTACTGAAAACCAGTAACTAGATACAGTTACTAGTTACTTTATTTCAAAAGTAACTCAGTTGCTAACTCAGTTACTTACACCAAAAAGTAATGCGTTACTGTAAAAAGTAACTATTTAGTTCCTTTTTTTTTTAAGGCTCCCATGAATGCCCTTTTAGCCTTCATTTCAGTACTGTTATTGCACTGGAGAATAATACAATCTGTTGATCAACTTGACATGCATTTGCATCACTGAACTCAGAAAGCAATGTGGTCTACATACAACACACAAAGACAAAGATATGTTTCAAAGGGCCAATTTATTTCAGGCCAGAACAAATTGACAAAACTATTTTAAATAGCTGCAACATAATGGCACTTTAACTTTAACTTTAAGTAGATAGGATCTTTGATCCAAGACACAACTTACCTTTAACTAAAATTGTATTTTCTTTGTGCTCGACAAAAGAAAAGTATTGAGAATATCTCCATGTTAAGAAACTCGACTTCTGGCTTCGCCATGATGTCTTGTTAGTTGTTATGAGAGTAGCGTATGTGTGTGTGTGTGTGTGTGGCCCTATAAGATATGACAGCATGTGAGGTGAGTGACGTCAGTGAGTGAGTGGGCAAGAGAGGTGAGGGAGCGGCGACAGTGAGTGCGTGCAGGTGCTCTAGCTTGGTGGATGGCTGCGTCCAATAAAGTCACAAAGTTGCAACAAACCGCCGGTCTCGTCGTTCACTCTCAGCTGTAAAGACCCACTTCCGGGTAAAGTGAAGGTTGTTAGCCCCGAAGTACATAGGCCCTGGAGGAACGTCTCCCCTGCGCTCCCCCCTCTTCCCTCGCCCCCACCCACACAAAGCACACCTTTTATTTTCCCTGTGACACAGAAGGACAAAGTTCCTTTGTAACGCGTTAGTCCCAACACTGCTCACTTGTCACTCCAAATTGAGTATCCATTCACAAGTGGCAATTTAGGTCCTTCAGTGCCTTTGTGGTTAGAGTGTCCGCCCTGAGACTGGAGGGTTGTGAGTTCAAGTCATACCAAAGATATAAAAATGGGACCCATTGTCTCCCTCCTTGGCACTCAGCATCAATGGTTGGAATTAGGGGTTAAATCACCAAATGATTCCCAAGCGCAGCCACCGCTGCTGCTCACTGCTTCCCTCACCTCCCACAGGGTGAACATGGGGAAGGGTCAAATGCAGTGCTGTGTGTGTGAATACCGTTGGGACCAGTGACGTGCGCCTCACCTGCCATCATGGAAAGAAAAAAAATGTAAAAAGAAAAAAAATTGATTAAATTGTTATATGTATTCAGTGATTATACTATAAAGTTATTTTCCATTTAACTTCACCAGTTTTAGATTATTTTTATTCAAAATCGCTGAATTTTCACATTTGCCATTCAAATACTGAGAAGAGACGGTGCGGTGATCAGCAGCCAGTTGAGGCACGTCACTCAGTTGTGTCTCAACATGGATTGCGGACTCGGCTAACTGCTGGCCTGCTGTGCAGTGAGACCGTATTGCTATATGAACTATATTATACATTTCCATTGTTTAGTTAGCTGAGGTATATAATGTACAGTGTATTTTGTCAACAACTGTATGTGTGTAAAGTATTTCTTGTGCTGAGCAATTATAAAACTGCTGCGAAGACGCACTGTGTGAGGCTCGCAGTAATCCCGCCTCCTGGTGCCGGTTAATGCACCCCCGCCGCAGAATGCACCCCCCGACGGGAGCGCCACACCAACCAAAGCCCACACCCAAACCCTCCACGTGCAAGACCGAATCCACCCAAAAAAAGTCACTTAACAAGAAGCCAAAAAGTGCAAAAACAACAACGACTGGGGACACAACATTAGGTACACCTGCAGACTGCAGCACGGATTTCATATTTTATTCATTCACAACTCCTCCAACACGAACACCACTGTTCCCGCACTTATAAGTAAAGGTAAGACCATAATAAAGTTTTTTTAATTAAATGTGCTTTTTTGTGTGCTACAGTTTGTATGTGTAAAGTTAAAGTTTAGCTAAAGTACCAATGATTGTCACACACACACTAGGTGTGGTGAAATTTGTCCTCTGCATTTGACCCATCCCCTTGATCACCCCCTGGGAGGTGAGGGGAGCAGTGGGCAGCAGCGACGCCGCGCCCGGGAATAATTTTTGGTGATTTAACCCCCAATTCCAACCCTTGATGCTGAGTGCCAAGCAGGGAAGAATGCTGGTATGAGCTTTTAAACATAACCCGTTAACTGCTGCCAATCAAATGGTGAATAAGATACTCTTTAGGGTTCATATGTTTGTAAATCTGACTGTGAGGAAGTCAGTGCCTCACCAGCCATGAACCTCACCGCACGTCACTGGTTGGGACTTTAATTTTAACTTTAATTTACTGAAGCAGGAAGTGTTGTACCGTAGCCATTGCAGAGAAATCATCGATACTCACTTTTTTACCCACAAAGAAGGAGAACAAACTGTTTATTAGGTGGCAGATATATATTTGCAAGGCCATTTTCAAGAAGGATATTTAAAGAGAAACTACATCTGGTGAGATGATGTCGGCCAACCTCGGAAGCAGCTCAGCTGTTTTGGTGATGAAATAGGGAAATGCTCGCCATTTCCACTCAAATCAACCGACTACAAGCGGTACCACTGGCTTATACGGCATTCAATTGTGAGTTCAAATATTTTATTTATTTATTTTTTCACGTTTTTAATGTTTTTTACAATTTTAATTTTGATAGTACAGTTCATTGATTTATAACTGTGCCAGAAAAAAGCCTGTTTTGTACACTGTTGAGGTGATCAATGCACAGTAGTGCATAAATGTGTTTTTGTATAGTATTTATCCAGCAATGGTCAGGTGGTGACATAAATGATGGTGTTTTGAGAGGCAATCATTGAAGTCGGACATCACTGAAGGCCGAGGTGGGAATCGCACGGCCCGCCACTGTGTACAATGGAGAATTCAAGGAAGTACAAAAATTCCCGTGGGCTTTTTTAAAATTTGAACTCAAAACATTTTTTTCATTTTCTAAACGGAAATGCTAATAACGCTGACTGCTAGCATGCTATCAACCTGCATGGATGTACTGTATTGTGGTAACAATGCAAAATGGCTAAATGCTCAAGCTGCACTGAGCAAGCTTTCACTAAATAAATACCATCATGCCAATATGAGAATATTGGCTAAAACACTAACATGCTAACAGTTAGCGTGATAGCACCTGGCTAGATAGCTCCTAGTACCCAGGCAGTTCTACATCATGCTACGTATGTATGTGCATTTTGACATGAGTAAAATAGCTAAAATGGTATCATACTACCAGCTACCAACCTATCACCCAGCTACAGTAGAGAATACATAAAGTGCTAAGGCTATCTACAATGATGTATTCATGCTATCAAGGTATAAGAATGGCAACATTTCTAACAGTTAGCTACCAAAAGTACAGAGTACCACTTCATGTCATGTAAATATTTGCATTTTGATGTGAGTTAAAGAACTAAAATGCTATCATACTAACAGTTAGCAACCTATCACCTAACAAGAAAGCACAGAAAGTGCTAAGGCAATTCTATAACTTTACTTAATGCTATCCAAGTATGAGAATTGTTAAAATGCTCATGGTTAGCATGTTAGCACTTACCGAAAGCACCAAGTACCACATCATGCCGTGTAAATATTTGCATTTTGAAATGAGTAAAAAAAGCTAAAAGGCCAACAGGTAGCAGTTATTTTTTTGTGATAGATGTTTTTGTCACAAAATGTCACCTCTTTTCTCCTAAAATGTCAACTTAAATCCAATATTATATTTTGTTTTATCCTCATAATAGTAAATTACAAGTTCATATGAAACATTTTTTAAGGGTTGTCATAATATTACGATTGATTCTTGAAACAAAGCATGTGTTTTGCTGTAATATATGAATAATAATATCATCACACATTTCATCCTGCACATTGTCTTTTATTAGGGATGTCCCGATACGTCATTTTCACTTTTAATACGATACTGATAGGGAAGTCTTGACTATTTACTGATATCCATCTGATATCAGCATGAATAATACATATTTTTGCCTTATTTTGTTAGGAAAGGTTTGAGCAAGTGATATGTTGAAATTGACTGTAAACTATTTATTTGTTATATGTTATATGAGTCTCTTTTTCAGTTTTGACTATGTGTATTGCCATAGTCAGGGAGTAGTCTCTGCCGTTAAGTTGACGTGCTAGTCCTACAAAGTGTTTGTACTGTAAGTATTGGACCTATTACACACCAGCTGTGCATCTTAGTTGTAGTTTTCGTTAACAAATTCAGAGGTGTTGAAATTGCCATGTATAATCGCTAATGCTAATCAGTAGCATGTCAGTAACATATCTTTCGCATTGAGCTAGCACATATATATTAACAGAGAAGTTATTTAGTATATCATGGCCGTTATACTGACATACTTTATTACTGTATAGACTGCTTGTATTGGAGATGTTTGATGCAGGACAATATAAGCTGATTTTTCTTCTTTTTTTTTTTTTTTTTTGCTGATATCGGAGGGATATCCGGTATAAGTATCGGATCGGGACACCCCTAGTCTTTATTCTCTGACTATTACTATTTTTACTCTAGTTATAAGTTATAGTTTGTTTTTATTCAAATAAAAGTAAAACATTTTCACATTAATGATTTTTTAACTGTATTCTCAAGATATTTCATTTTGACTTTAACGTTTTTGTTCTTATTTGTGTGACTTTAATACGCCTAATGTACATTTTAATCAAATGATCCTCAATACTTGGTCTGATTATTTGGGTTAAAATAGGATTTTTTCCCCCTTCAATATATAATCCAAACAATGTTAAAAATGGTTGTATCCTAATGATTCTAACTGCATTGTAAAAACTAATGTGTCATTGAAATCTGCTGGTGTGTGATGTACAGTGTTTGACAATGGCCGCCGGGGGCAAAGCAAAGCGCCATGCTAATAAATGAGGGCACGTTGGCATGTGTTTGTAATTTGTTAGCAGGGCCAGTTGTGAACGAGGAGCAGAAGTCTTTACCAGATCCAAGTTTATGCAAACAGGAAGAGAGGAGGCCTGTTGTCATGGAGGCAGCAATTGTTTCGTGTAATGAAGTAACACAAGACAATAGGCCTGTTTAACATTGTCTTATGACTGTGTGTCTTATCTACACACTGTCATAATAGGGTTAGATCTTGGATTGCGTTTAGGGTACAATCCTGCTACCCTCTATGACAATTTACCTTTTCGGAACAATACTTAATACTCCTATACTATACTCCTTCTTGCTTGGCTTTCAACAAAGGCTGACACAATCCCCTCCCGCTCTTATTTTTCCTGCTTTGCTTCTTTGTCCTTGTCTTGTCTTTACTTTCTAAGAGCCTCACTGTTCTCCCAAGTCTAAAACATGGAATTGATGAACTGGGGCTTCGTGCTCAGAAATGTGCGTGGTTTTCCTACTAAATATGGACTAGTGTTGTGCCGATACCAATATTTTGGTACCGGTACCAAAATGTATTTGGATACTTTTTGGTACTTTCCGATACTTTTCTAAATAAAGGGGACCACAAACATTTTTATTATTGGCTTTATTTTAACAAAAAATCTTACGGTACATTAAACATATGTTTCTTTTTGCAATTTTGTCCTTAAATAAAATAGTGAACATACAAGACAACTTGTCTTTTAGTAGTAAGTAAACAAACAAAGGCTCCTAATTTAGTCTGCTGACGTATGCAGTAACATATTGTGTCATTTTCCATTCTATTATTTTGTCAACATTATTAAGGACAAGTGGTAGAAAATGAATTATTAATCTACTTGTTCATTTACTGTTAATATCTGCTTACTTTATCTTTTAACATGTTCTATCTACACTTCTGTTAAAATGTAATAATCACTTATTCTTCTGTTGTTTGATACTTTACATTAGTTTTGGATGATACCATAAATTTAGGTATCAATCCGATACCAAGTCATTACTGGATCATACATTGGTCATATTCAAAGTCCTCATGTGTCCAGGGACATATTTCCTGAGTTTATAAACATAATATACATTTAAAAAAACGAAAGAAGATGTTGTGATGCCAAAAAATATCAATGTAATCATAGTAGTATTGACTGGATACACTCCTGTACTTGGTGAAGATCCACCAAAGGCGTTTGTTTACATTGTGACGCCGATGAGCTACGGTGTGTAGTGAAACACTGCAGACTGCGGCTGGACTTAAGCCGCAAGCTAGCTAGCCATGTCTTAAAGCACCTCTTCCTGAGGGCGTTTCAGTGTTATAACTTCACTTTTATCGTTAGTTTTTTGGCTAAAATGTGTCCGTTCTCCCTTTTCTGTCTATACACTGTGTCTGCTTGTAAGTACTCCGTGATTGTGCGCTGCCGAACATGCTCCTCTGCTCATAAAACCAGCAATGTCATGACGTAACGACGACGGAGGGGGCGGGGTGGTGGTGGATTGATACTTTTTAGAGGCGGTATAGTACCGATTCTGATTAATTAGTATCGTGGTACTATACTAATACCGATATACCGTACAACCCTAATATGAAAGTACGATCAAAGCGAGAAAATGGCGTACGTCAGTAAACATTCAAATGTATGATAATGTTTGCACGCACAAATCCAAGCATATTTCTTTGTTACATTGCATTCTACTTGGAATCGACCGCCTGCACCACTAGACCACGCCTCCTTATAAATATGCAAATCATATTGAAAGTAGCCATGTGACTGAAAAAGGCCCGAAGAGGACTCAGAAGCAGGTGTTTAATTCTCCATCTACAGAAAAAAGCACACAGGCAAAAAAAATGGTCGGGCATCAGGAACAAAGTGAAGAAGAAGATGGATGTACATCGCCAAAACAGACGAGCGTTTGAAAAGATCGCTGAATGACACGGAAAACTTTAGAAGGGTGGATGACTTTGATCCCCCCTGATAGAAATATAATAACTTAGTAACTTAAAACAAAATGTGTTCATAGAGTATGCCTGCTGAACCCAGCGAGATTATAGTTTTGTGAAATAAAAAATTATTTAAACATGCCAGCGTTATAAAAAAGGATACTAAAGACGTTCAACTCTTGTTTGATTACTCAACGTATTACTACAATATACAGGCGATGACTGCCACAGACGTCCAGTACGTCCCTCCGCGCGGTCTTGTGTGCCGATACCCACTTCTGCTGCTGCCCGCTGGACTCACAGGAAGACATTATGGCGAAATGATCCTTGAGATAAATTAATATACCCTATTTTCTGGACCACAGGGCACACAGGATTATAAGGCGCACTGCCTATGAGCGGGTCTATTCGGGTCTTTTTTCATACAAAAGGTGCACTGGATAATAGGCGCATTAAAGGGGTCATATTATGATTTTTTGTAAATGTAAAACACTTCCTTGTGGTCTACATAACATGTAATGGTGGTTCTTTGGTCAAAATGTTGCATAGATTATGTTTTACAGATCATCTTCAAGTCGCTTTCTGACAGTCGCTTCAGGATGCGCCGTTTAATGGGCGGTCTTATTTACGTGGCTCACCTTCGACAGCGACTTCTCCCCGTCATCTTTGTTGTAGCGGTGTAGCGTGCAAGGACGGGTGAGGAAGAAGTAAAAGGTGAAGCTCATTGTTTTAATGACATTCAGACTTTACTTAAATCAACAGCAAAGCAGCATCTTCTCATCCGTGGCTCACCAGTGGAACAACGCCGGAAATGTGTCCCGTGAAAAACCGTCCGACCGGAACTCTCTAATAACTAAAGTTCCGTGGGTGAATTATGTAAACTCACTACACTGGTAGTTTTTAGCGCTTCCATAGCGAGATATAAGTTAGAACTTTACGCTACTTTATACTAGAAATGGCAACAGCAGAGGGTGAATGTCCCATAACAAGAAGATAGTGAAAAAGAAGAAGCTTATCGACTACGGAATCGGCACAGACTACAGTGACGGACGTGTGCAAATTTTCAGGACTTATGCAGATCTCACATCAGCAGGTACCATAATATTTCTTCTGGATACATGAGGGATAAGTGACTACTGCAATGCACTTTATGCTGGCATTAGCCAAAAAGCTCTCTCCCGTTTGCAGTTAGTCCAGAATGCGGCAGCACGACTTTTAACAGGGGCCAGGAGATGCCAGCATATAACCCCAATTCTTGAGTGCCCAAGAAACGGATGGAGTCCACACTGGAGACGGGGGTGGGAGAGTCAATCAGTGTGAGGGGGGATGGTGGGGCTTTGACTTTCCTGAAGTCCAAGATCATCTCCACTATTTTCTGGGCGTTCAGCTCCAGGTTGTTGAGGCTGCACCAGGACGCCAGCCGATCCACCTCTCACCTGTAGGCGGACTCGTCGCCATCCGAGATGAGCCCGATGAGAGTAGTGTCGTCCGCAAACTTGAGCAGCTTTACCGACTGGTGACTGGAGGTGCAGCAGTTTGTGTACAGGGAGAAGAGCCAGGGGGAAAGTACACAGCCCTGAGGAGTACCAGTGTTCGTGGTTTGACTGTCCGAGACAATCTTCCTCAGCCGCACTTGCTGTCTTCTGTCCGTCAGGAAGTCATTGATCCAACTGCAGAGGGATTCGGGCATGCTGAGCTGGTAGAGCTTGTCTCGTAGCAGTCCAGGGAGGATGGTGTTGAAGGCAGAGCTGACGTCCACAAATAGGATCCTGGCGTGGCTTCCTGGGGAGTCCAGATGCTCCAGGATGAAGTGGAGGGCCAGGTTCACTGCATCATCCACAGACCTGTTGGCTCTGGAGGCGAACTGCAGTGGGTCTAGGAGGGGGGCGGTGATGTCCTTGAGGTGGGGCAGTACCAAGAGCTCAAAGGACTTCATGACCACAGACGTCAGCGCCACCAGCCTGTCGTCATTAAGTCCTGTGATTAGTGCTTTCTTAGGGACAGGGACAATGGTGGAGGTCTTGAAACAGGACAGCACGCGGCATAGCTCCAGAGAGGTGTTAAAAATGTCAGTGAAGACAGGAGCCAGCTGATCCGTACAGTGTCTCAAGGTGGAGGGGGAGACACCATCCGGCCCGGGGGCCTTCCGCGTGTTCAGCTTCAAGAACTGCCGGCGTACATCCTCCTCTCGGATGGAGAGGGCCTTTGATGAAGTCCTGTGATGTTCTTGGAGTCCTTTAATGTCCTTGGAGTCCTTTAAGTCCTTTAATGTAGTGCTGGAGTTTGGGGGGGGTGGGGGGGGGGGGGGGGGCAGAGCTTTGATGAGCTGAAGGCCGTTCGTGACGACAGCAATGTGTGTTGAGGTCCTGAGCGAGATTCCGGTCATTCAGGGCCTGGGGGGGCTTATAGTTTGTAAGGGCCCTTAATCCTCTCCATACGGCTGCAGAGTCATTGGAGCTGAACTGTTCCTGTAGACAATTAGAGTACACAGATTTAGCTTTCTCCACTTCCCTGTTGAAGTGGTACTTCGCTTCTCTGTAGGTACTCCGGTCCCTGCTCCTCCACGCAGTGTCCTTTTTCTTGCGCAGCTGTCGGAGCTTGGGTGTGAACCAGGGCTTGTCGTTGTTATAACAAGCCCTGGTGCACGTTGGAATGATGCGCACCTCATTGAACTGAATGTATGAGGTCACAGTGTCCGTATACTCGTCCAGATTGTCCGTGGCCGCTCCAATTGCCTCCCAGTCTGTCGTTGCCAAACATGCGCGCATCTCCTCCACAGCCTCGGCGGTGAAACACTTAATGGTCCTCATAACAGGTTTGCACCGAGGCAGCTGTGATCGGCGCCATGATAGAGTGTTTGATTATCATATCACTCTAAATGTATAGACTATAAAGTTCACAAACATAAAGAGGGATGCTAGTGTGCCAGGCCAATCTTTCCTTATCTCTAAACTAAAACTGGGGAAATGTGTAGAGTGTTCAAATTGGCCCTTTGAAACATATCTTTGTCTTTGTGTGTTGTATGTAGACCACATTGCTTAGCAGAGTTCAGTGAGGCAAATGCATGACAAGTTGATCAACATATTGTATTATTCTCCACTGCAATAACAGTACTGAAATGAAGGCTAAAAGGGCATTAAAGGGGGCCTTAAAAAAATAAAGAAGTTCCCACTTCTCTGTGAGCGCTTTGAGTATCTAAAAATAGAAAAGCCCGATATAAAATCTAATCCATTATTATTTATTATTATTATATTTTAACCCTGGTTTCCTTCTATCGAGAGAAAGTATAATTAATCTTTGAGATATTCCACCGAACATTAAAGTTTCTCCATCATTTTGCAGTTTTATATAAAACTTTAAGGTTTTATTATTAGAGTGAAGTCTGGTAGGCCACGTGCTGCCTATTGAGAACGCCTCAGGTTTTAAGTTAGGCTTCAAAATCAAAGGGTCGGATTTTGGGTACAGTTAGTGTGTCAAGCCATAATATATCTGAAGAAGGCATGATAGACAAAACCTAAAACCAGTGAAGTTGGCAGGTTGTGTAAATCGTAAATAAAAACAGAATACAATGATTTGCAAATCCTTTTCAACTTATATTCAATTGAATAGACTGCAAAGTTCTAACTGGAAAACGTTGTTATTTTTTGCAAATATTAGCTCATTTGGAATTTGGTGAGGGGGTGTGGTAGTGCCCAACTTACACATCTGTGAAGGCGCCATTAATGCTGAAAGGTACATACAGGTTTTGGAGCAACATATGTTGCCATCCAAGCAACGTTATCATGGACGCCCCTGCTTATTTCAGCAAGACAATGCCAAGCCACGTGTTACAACAGCGTGGATTCATAGTAAAAGAGTGCGGGTACTAGACTGGCCTGCCTGTAGTCCAGACCTGTCTCCCATTGAAAATGTGTGCCGCATTATGAAGCCTAAAATACCACAATGGGGACCCAGGACTGTTGAACTACTTAAGCTGTACATTAAGCAAGAATGGGAAAGAATTCCACCTGAAAAGCTTCAAAAATTGGTCTACTCACTTCCCAAACGTTTACTGAGTGTTGTTAAAAGGAAAGGCACTTTTTGTATTGTGCCTTACCACTGTGGTTGGTAAAAATGCCCCTGTGACAACTTTTTTGCAATGTGTTGCTGACATTAAATTCTAAGTTAATGATTATTTGCAAAAAAATATATATATATATTCTCAGTTCGAACATTAAATATCTTGTCTTTGCAGTCTATTCAATCAAATATGAGTTGAAAAGGATTTGTTTTGAATTACACAGCGTGCCAACTTTACTGGTTTTGGGTTTTGTATATAAATAAGGTATGATGTAATGCAGATGTGTTTCCCACAATCTCACACATGATCTTATCAAAGTTCACAAATGAAGAGTTGCAAAGAACAGGGAGTGTCTTCCCACTTTGTTCTCCGTGCAGAGATAAGATCTCTGTCTTCTCATAGCAGCTTGGAAGCGACAAGTGGGCGGCGTTGGAAAAGGTGAATCAAGACAAAATATGTTCAGGTGCAGGGAGTGCGGAGGGTGGGGGGGGTTATGCTTGGCTTGTCGTTTACATTCAGCGTGATTCATGAGCTCGTGCTTTCAACCTGATTCCACTTGCTGTCACGAGCGGTCCACCACACACACCAACCTTTGTTGTTGTTGATGTGTATTAATTCCATTGTCCAGCCTCTCTGGACTTTTTCCGTTTTCTCCACATTTTGCACTTTCCTGAAAATGACGACTTCTACTGTGTCTCCCCTCAGAATACGGTTAATATGTCACTTGTTTTAATTCCCTGCGGTGCTTAGTGCCATCCTCTAATGAGTCAAACCTTCTCATCCATCACTTGCGTCTCCTGGGAGCCAAAGTGAGTTATTTCAGGGAGGGTCAAATGTTGCCCTGACCCTTTAATGGTCATTTGAGTCAGTGAAGCCTTTTTTCCTATGCACCTTGCTCTCCCTGCAAAGGCCAAGGTGTACTAGCAGTCCCTTGTCAAGATCAATTAAAGCTTATGAACACTTATGAACGCTACTAATCCTGGAATGTTACCTCAACGTTGACCTTGTGCTAGATTTCACACTCAGAACCAAAGACCCACTTCAGCCTACAGAGAACATCTTAACCCTCAGTACTGAGACCCTTTTGTACTCAACAGACGACATCAACGCAAGTCGTCTCCTCCACTCCCACTCTACACACCTCACATTATCCAATGTGTGGACAATACTGATACCATTTGTCAGACCTGGGCAAATTAAGGCCCGGGGGCCACATGCGGCCCATTAAGCTTTTCAATCTGGCCCGCCGGATATTTCCCCAAATTTTTTTAGAGCTTTAAGATGGAAACTGTAGCTGCCATTATGATGTGCAGTGATGTTTTCTAATGACCGTAAGTCTTGAACGATATAAAGTATTTCAATAGTTGGAATCTGCGCTTTTGCATGATATTCTAGTTATTATGGTAATCTAATGAGTTACTATGGTTATTTAATGAGTTACTATGGTAATCTAAGTCACAGCAGCTCAGACGAGGCACCAAGCAGTGTGGGTGGGGTGCGTTTCCACAGAGTGTTTAGAGAGCGGCCAGCCTGAAATGCGGGTGTCAGGGATAGACACGGAAGGAGATTTTTACAACAAAGTTCCAAAGCTTAGTGATGTATCAAATATATCAGATTGCAGGTGTTTTGTTTTTTCACCATTCACGTTCATATTATGCTGTGTTTGTTGCATTTTTGTTGCGTTTCGCTTGATTGTAAAATATGTCGACCGAGAGAGGGTGTGACGTTCACATGTTGTCAATATTCAGTGTTTTATCCTTCATAGTTAATATTGTAAATCCCACATTCTTTTTGTACATTCTGGGTGTCTCATTTAGTAAAAAAAATTTAAATTCCGTTCCGTTTTTTAAGGCGATCTGTTATAACGTTTTTAGCATTCAATCAGACATTATTGTGAGGTTTTGTATTAGTGTTCCTAAGAATAGATATAGCAGTCCCCAGACACATTTTTTTCTCTAAATTTGGCCCCCTGAGTCAAAATAATTGCCCAGGCCTGCGATATGACTACTTTATATTTTACATTTATTTATGGTAAGTGCTATTGACACTTTAGCAATATCAACACAATTTTCAAACTACTTCATTATTCTCTTTTATTACATACTGGTGGATCAAAAAAAGTCAATAATACACAATACTAAATCTATTACTCATTTACTTAGCGCTTAGCTTAGCTCAGGGGTCTGCAGCCGAAATTGTTGAAAGAGCCATATTGTGACCAAAAAATACAAAAACTAATTTTTCGGAGCCGCAAAAAATGAAAAGCCTGATATAAGTCTTATAATGAAAGCAACACATAATGCCATTGTCTATATTAGCTATATTACACTGCAAGCTCTTATCTGTGAGGCGTGTGCTGTATTTGGATTTGATGTTGTTCATGTTTGAGAATATCTGCTTGCACAGGTATTTGGTATATATATATATATATATATATATATATATATATATATATATATATATATATATATATATATATACATATATATATATACAGTATATATATATATATATATATATATATATATATATATATATAAATATATATATATATATATATATACAGTTTATATATACATATATATATATAAATATATATATATAAATATATATATATAAATACGTTAGGTCAGGAAAAAACACTGAGTCTATTTCACACCTATATATATATATATATATATATATATATATATATATATATATATATATATATATATATATATATATATATATATATATATAAATACGTTAGGTCAGGAAAAAACACTGAGTCTATTTCACTACCTACGAAACAGGCTTGTAGGGATGAAATAGCCTCTGTGTTTTTTCCTGACCTAACATATATTCCGCTCTACCCCGGTATTGAGCACTGTATAACGGATAATCCACCGAAACCTCGACTATATATATATATTTATGTACAGCACAGGCCAAAAGTTTGGACACACCTTCTCATTCAATGAGTTTTCTTTATTTTCATGACTATTTACATTGTAGATTGTCACTGAAGGCATCAAAACTATGAATGAACACATGCAGGGTTACGTACTTAACAAAAAAAGATGAAATAGCTGAAAACATGTTTTATATTCTCGTTTCTTCAAAATAGCCACCCTTTGCTCCTATTACTGTTCTGCTCACTCTTGGCATTCTCTTGATGATCTTCAAGAAGTAGTCACCTGAAATGGTTTTCACTTCACAGGTGTCATAGTTTTGATGCCTTCAGTGTTTAATAAAAATACAAACATGTAGTTTTTCTTCTTTCATGAAGACAAGAATATAAGTTGGTGTATTACCTTATTCTGGTGACTTGCATTTATTGCAATCAGACAGGATCCATGATAGTTGCTGATAAGCTCCACAACTTCGAATTTACATTGTGGAGGTGGAAGACGTCCTCCTCTCTTTCCAACACCACATGAAAGTGGTTGTTTTTCAGCTTTTTATCTGTCCAGCTTCCATACTCGTTTTTATACCCTTTACAAGAAATACATTGGAGTTAACTTCGTTGCTCACTCGCTTGTATGCGCTAGTTTTCTGAGACTTTTATTTTGTTAGCGCAGGCAGGATGGAGCAGCAATTTTATTGTGGAAAAAGGTCTTTACACTTTTGACAGTCGGTATGGCGAGAGAGTCTGATGAAATAAAAAGTGCTTCTCGTTCTCCTGATGGTCGTTTTTTTTTTTTCCGTACTAAGCTTGCAGCAGCCAGCGTCATCACCCAAGATCCTCGGGTGCCGTGAATGTCAACCAAGTGAGGAAAATGACGTTGTATGTTTACTTTTTTTAAATACCTCGCAATCGAGTGACACACACTCCGCGATCAACCGGTAGCTAACGATTGATCTAATGAGCACCGCTAGTGTAAACAAACTGCTGCATCACAGGCCACACAACTACGGTGCGTTCATGGACCGCCGAAATTAGTCAAACAAAACGGCGCTCACCATTAACTCTCAGCAGTGAAGCATAAACACAGACATATTAACTAGATTCAAGATTAAAGATTGTTTATTGTCATATGCACAGTTAAACAGACAGTTTGCCGTACAATGAAAATCTTACTTTGCTAGTCCACCCTTCAACAAGTCACACGGTACTTAGCTAAAAATTAAAAATTAAAATTAAAATGTATATACAAGGCACAGTAAGTAACATTATTGCACATTCTGATTGACAGTCAACAGTATAAATATGGAGGTGACCTTGGGTCACAGCAGCAGTTGAAGTGTCTAGTGATCAAAGATGAAAAGTGTCTACAGTGATGGTTCACAGTTCGGGGGTGGTCATGGTAGCTCTCTTTTGTTCAAAAGATAAAGTAAAAAGGGGCGGGGGTGTAGCTGGGGTAGCTAGCATTCACAAGTTAGCATTCACAAGCCTGATGGCCTGTGGGTACAAACTGTTTGTCAGTCTCGTAGTCCTGGATTTCAGGCTCCTGTATCGTCTGCCTGATGGTAGGAGACTGAAGAGACTGTGCTGGGGGTGTGTACTGTCCTTTATGGTGTTGTGTGCTCTCCTGGTGGCCCTGGTAGAGTACATGTCCTGTAGTGAGGGGAAGGCTGCTCCTGATATGTACTGAGCAGTTTTAATCACTCGCTGGAGTGCCTTCCTGTCCTTAGCAGTGCAGTTTCCATACCAGACTGTGATTGAGCTGGTAAGGACACTCTCAACCGTACTTCTATGGAAGCTGCTGAGAATTTTGGGTGACATGCCAAATTTTCTCAGCCTTCTTAGGAAGTACAGTCGCTGCTGGGCTTTCTTTATTGTTTGTTGGGTGTTGTGATCCCCCCCAACCCCCCCACCCCTCCACCCTATGTACAGAGGTGTGTAGTGGGTATTCCTTCTCCGTGGGTCAATAATCATCTCCTTGGTCTTGTCTGTGTTCAAGGAGAGATTATTATCCTGACACCAGGCCACCAGTTCCGCTACCTCCCTTCTGTACGCTGCCTCAGCTCCCCCAGTGATCAGTCCGACGACGGTAGTATCATCTGCAAACTTGATGACACTGGTGTTGTTCTGGGAGGCCACACAGTCGTGTGTGAAGAGGGTGTACAATAGGGGGCTCAGCACGCAGCCTTGGGGGGTCCCTATGCTTAGAACCTTTGTGCCTGATGTCTGGTTGCCTATTCTGACTGACTGGGGCCAGTTTGTGAGAAAGTTCAGGACCCAGTCACAGAGAGCCCGTGTCAGACCAACAGTGAGAAGTTTAGCAGTGAGTTTTTGGGATGACCGTGTTGAAAGCAGAGCTGTAGTCGATGAATAATAGCCTGGCATAGGTGTCCTTGCCCTCTAAGTGGGTGAGGGTGGTGTGGATGACTGTGTTGACTGCATCCTCAGTGGACCGGTTCTGCCAGTAGGCAAACTGTAGAGGGTCCAGTGTGTCTGGGATGGTCTTTTTGATGTGTGACATGACTATCCTCTCGAAGCACTTCATCACTATTGGGATGAGTGCAACAAGGCAATAGTCATTCAGACAGGTCACAGTGTTTGTCTTTGGCAGAGGCACGATGGTGGTGGTCTTGAAGCAGGTGGGCACAACAGCTTGTGCTAGTGACAAGTTGTATATGTCAGCAAGTACGTCAGCCAGCTCTGATGAACACACCCTGAGGGCCTGGCCAGGGATGTTGTCTGGGCCGGCTGCCTTCCGTGGGTTTGTTCTCCTCAGAACTGTACGTACCTCTGCTGTTGTTACAGTGAGTGGTGGGTCCTGCGTGCATTCCGTGGTCAGAACCCCTCTCTGTTGGTTGGTGTTGAGGACCTCGAAGCGGGCGTAGAACTCATTCAACTCATCTGGCAGTGAGCGTTGGCTGTTTGTGACTCCCCTGCTCACCTGCTTGTAGTCTGTGATGTGTTGCATGTAGCTTGGACCGAACATCACAGTTAATCCAGGGTTTTTGGTTTGGGTATATTTTGTATTGTTTTGTGGGCACAATGTTTTCTACACATGTGCTGAGGTAGCCAGTAACACTGGAAGCATATTCCTCTATGTCCACAGTACCGTCATCCCTCTGAGCAGCAGTTTTAAACATGTCCCAGTTTGTACTCCCAAAGCAGTCCTGAAGCACTAGTTCAGTGTCTTCATTCCACACTTTAACAGTTTTTCTCACTGGGGGGGCTTGCTTGAGGCTAGTGGGCTTTCTAACAATTAGGAAGGTTTGTGTCATGTTGGTCCGCCTACAGAAACCATATTTAAATAAAACATATATATTTTCTCCATCTTTTTTCATTTTCATAAATTTTTTGGAAAAAGCTCCAGGGAGCCACTAGGGCGGTGGTAAAGAGCCGCACGCATTCCTGTGTTAAAAATCATTTTTTAAATCGATTTTAACGATATACTAAAATAATGACTTTTAGAAAAATACCCTATTCTAAACGGACAGGTCCGTGTACCTTCCGTTCATTTTATTTCCAATTCTTGAATGCAAATCAAAAAACAAATTTCGGGCCATTTTTTCTATTTTCATTTCTGAAACAAAAGTTGGAAGACTATTTATAGACACTTTTTTAAAACGACAATAGGACTCCTGCTAAACAAAGGTGTTACCATTATGCTAAAAACATGCTAAACGCAAAGGAAAAGCTAAAATACTGCTTCCGGTTCAATTTGTCATCACACAGATAATGACGCATTTTTGCATTTTGGATGAACATTTTGTGTTTATCTGGAAAAACAAAAACCCATAAAAGGAAACCAGCACAGAATCCAATTTTATGGCAAGATTTTAATGAAAATCAACCCTTTTTTGTTTGTTTTAAAATCTGCCATATATAATAAAAATCGAAAAACGACCCTAGTTTTGTTTTTTGATTTGCGTTTCAGAATTGGAAATAGAATGAACGGAAGGCATACGGACCCGGACAGTTCAGTATAGCAGCAATGATATACCAGAAAGTAATACAACTAATCAATAAATAAACCCTTTTATAAATTATTATAATTTAATGTGCAAAAGTGCTGGACATGATGCAGCTCGATTGAATATAAAGCAGTCACATTTAAATTCTGGCTGCTCACCTTGAGTGTTTTTCAACAAAACAAAATTAAATTAAAATATGCCCAAGAGAGCTTATTAGCTTTGACCTTATTTTTTTAAGTGCAGACATGGGCTTTAATCAACACTTTGGAGAGAAAAGTTCAAATAGAGCATCTTTGTAGATGCCATTACAACTTTTAGTCGCATGTCACATTATATTTACAGTATATGTAAATGTTCAGTAGTTTCCTATAGGCTGCAGCTTTGTAGTTCAGGACGTCTACTGTACATACAGTACGGTATAGGACCTTCGTTATCAGACATTGCTTGGCTCTACCGCTCGTTTGTCCTGTTTGTGAGCAATTGGCCTTTCACAATGGAGGTTTGTAATGCGCTGCCAAGCAAGGTTTTGCCAAGAAGAAAGTCAACACAACACAGCCAAAAATCTGGAAATTCTGCATTTTTTACACAGTTTTTTTTTTTTGTCCATTCTCAGTACAGACATTGTATAATGTTCAAATGTTTGTTTCAAAACAAACCAAAGATTTTCACTACTTAAGTCTGCTTTTTCACATTGACAAAACAAGACATCGTTACAGGGGCCCGATCATTTGCAACTTATCAGACTTATGTACAGTAATACTTCTGCTTTGTTGAAAACCAAATCATATGAAAAAAGAAAACATTTTGTGTAAGAAATAATGTAAATTCATTTCATCCGTGGCAGACACCAAAAATAAAACAAAATACATTTTTATAAAAAAAATTTTAAAACTTAACAAGGAGAAAACAATGTGATTACACAAAAATTGCTGAATGAAATATATAAAATCACTTATTCATATAGAAGACGTTATTCTTATTGGCAATGAGCCGCTCCTCTTTTATTTAACCCTCTGAAAAAAAAAACTCTGTAAAAAAAAAAGCCATGTTTTACCATAAAAATTAAATGTTCTTAATGAAGTAATGCACTGTAAAAACAAATGCAAAATCTATTTGGTTTGAATTTTACTGTAAAAAAAACACAAACTGTGACATTTGTCCATTAAAGTAACGCACTGTAAAAACAATGACAGTAGATTTGACAGTGAAAAACTGGTTTATCAGTTACCAAATTGTAAAAAATACAATTGTTACCGTTTTTCTATTTACAGTAATGTACTGTAATAACAATGACCGTACATAAAAATAAAAACAGGCAGTTAGTTGCCAGGATTTTACTGTAAAATGTATGGTTAGGGTTTTTACAGTGTATGTCAAATACAAAACATTATGCTAGGTTAGTCAGTTTGCTAAAGAAAAATAAAACGATCAAACTTTTACTCCCACTTGTGTCGCTGACTGACGGATAGTTAGCATCACTGTATTTTAGGATGTGTAGCAAAGCCTGGTTGTGAAGCTCATACATCTAGACTCATCATGCCCATAAACAATCAGGCTTTTCTCTCATGAAAAGCAGCAACTCGAAAGTGGGGAAACTTTGTACTGTGTGAACATGATTGAAAAGTATAGCACCCAGTGTACGGACTGATAAAGGTAAATGACATGATGTTGATTGTTTTCTGTTTACTTCCAGATCCTGGCAATCATCTCAATCCTCTTCATCGTGTTGTCCACCATCGCCTTGTCCCTCAACACTCTTCCAGAGCTGCAGGGCACGGATGAGTTCGGTCACCCCACAGACAATCCCCAGCTGGCCCACGTGGAGGCCGTCTGCATTGCCTGGTTCACCATGGAGTACCTGCTCCGCTTCCTCTCCTCGCCCAACAAGTGGAAGTTCTTCAAGGGCCCGCTGAACGTCATCGACCTGCTGGCCATCTTGCCCTACTACATCACCATCTTTCTGACAGAGTCCAACAAGAGTGTGCTGCAGTTCCAGAACGTCCGACGTGTGGTTCAGATTTTCAGGATCATGCGGATACTGCGTATTTTGAAGCTGGCCCGTCACTCCACGGGTCTTCAGTCTCTGGGCTTCACCCTCCGTCGGAGCTACAACGAGCTGGGGCTGCTTATTCTTTTCCTGGCCATGGGTATCATGATCTTCTCCAGCCTTGTGTTTTTTGCCGAGAAGGATGAGGAGGACACCAAGTTTAAAAGCATTCCTGCGTCGTTCTGGTGGGCAACCATTACAATGACCACAGTAGGCTATGGAGATATTTACCCCAAAACCCTGCTGGGAAAGATCATAGGGGGGTTGTGCTGCATCGCCGGGGTGTTGGTTATCGCCCTGCCAATCCCAATCATCGTTAACAACTTCTCGGAGTTCTACAAAGAACAAAAGAGGCAGGAGAAAGCCGTCAAACGGAGGGAAGCTCTGGAGAGGGCCAAGAGAAATGGCAGCATCATCTCCATGAACATGAAGGACGCCTTTGGACGCAGCGTGAATCTGATGGACGTCACGGTGGACAAAACGGAAGCTCAGAAAATGGTGCAAGTCAATCATGTGACTCAAAAGCCGCACAAAGGTGATACTCAACTCCAGTCTGAGCTGAGCCCCAGCAAGCAGAACCTGGAATCAAGCCACCAGGAGCAAGCCAAGCCTACAGGCAACCCTCAGAACCTTAGTGCTCAGACACTGGAGGAGATGTACGACAAGATGGCTAAGACTAGATCGCAGCCTGACCTCAACAGCAAGGACAAATGTAAAGCTGGGAGGCAGAGAGCTGAGTTTGAAATGGGAGTCGTGATGGACGTGAGGAGCATGTCCAGTATTGATAGCTTCATCAGCTGCGCCACTGACTTCCCTGAAGGTTCTCGCTTCTCCTATTGCAATAATCCCGCCAGGGTCAGAACCTACCCAAGTCTGGAGCCCACCTTGGAGAACGACAATGAGGAAATCGCCACACCGCTGACAGGACATAGCTCCGAGGGTCTGCATTGTAGCAATCCACCCAAAGCCCACTCCATCGGGGTTGGCAGGTATTCAGGGACAGGGGTCCTCTCAGATGTTGCCTCATTGCAGAGTCCAGAGGTGTCAGTTTACACGACCGCACGAAGCAGGACCCCCAGCAAGAGCCAGGAGAATTTACCTCCAAACATCTTCACGTTCCACCACGCGTCCATCAACAAGTTCATCGACGCCGACACAGATGAGGAAGAGCACCTGCACGACGGTTCAAGGATCAGCCCGGTGCAGAGACTCCTAGGAAGGGTCAGTCCCAGGTTTGGCCACCAGGGGGCCAACCACTCAGAGGGCCTCCAAAGAAAGCTGGGGAATAGCAGGATGCCGCTCGACGGGCAGGAGAACCACGTGGCTCAGGAAGTACAGTCGCTTCAGGGAGACAAGAGTTATTCCAAAACTTGGAACAAGTAAGGACACATGTAAAGCACAGAGACATTAAGATCATGAACCTTATAGGAGAATTGCCAGGATGGCGGCACATTAAAAGACACGTGGATGATGGCGGAGCTTTTTGTGTTCTGATTTCTTCCACATAAACTCTTTGAGCTGACGCCACAGGTTACAAAGTTTTTGTGAGAATTTAGTGGGATCTGGTACAAAATTCACTGTAAATAGTTGGGAGAGTGACAGTTTTACTTGAAAATGATAGAAATAATCGAACATAATCTGAACCTCAAAATCCTACAAACAATCCTAAAATGTGTCCTCAAATCCATAAATCCGGTAAAGGAAACATTATGGAACAAACTTAAGTACTAAATGTAGATTGGACAGCTTTTGTCTACCTAACCTCAGACGAGAGCTGTCCTAAATCTGTGAGCATGAACTGATGAAGCCTGTTCGGATGAGGCGACACGTTATCTAAGACAATCTGAACAGTCCATTAAGTTGCGATCTATTCAATACCCGGAGAAGTAAGGAAAGTCTCGCTTTTGACCTTAAAATTACTACGCAACGCCTGACATATTTTTTCACAATAGCAAAAATGCTATTCAGACACATTTTCACCCTTTCAATTATTTTGTTTATCCCAAGAAAAAATTGTGTTGCCATATTTTATGCAATTTTTTCAAAACCGCAAGAGAAAACAAATTGATCGACCATTTTTAAATGTAGTAGCGCTGAAAAGGGGAAGATATAAACAATGATGCTAGGACGTCTGCCAGTGGTAGCCTCATTTAGGTTTTTAGAAATTAATTAACACTATATACATGTAAACAAAAGAAACTCATCACACATGCTAACTTGTAAATATAGTTTCTGTTTATAGCCACAAATGAACTTAAATCAATTTAATCCATGCTACAACTACAATAGCTACAGTAGCATTTCCCTTGGGGAATAGACTTTTGTAAGTGTCTGCTACTGGTGGCTTCCCTGTTGTGTAACAATATGAACTAGGAAATTGTTCACAGTATGTGCCTGACGACAAGTGAAATGCACAGTGCATTCGGAAAGTATTCACAGCGCTTCACATTTTCCACATTTTGTTATGTTACAGCCTTATTCCAAAAAGGAATAAATTCACTTGGGTTGTAAAAATTATACAGACAATGTGTGACAATGTGAAAGGGTTGTTTTTATTTTTTATTTTGGCAAATGTATTAAAAATTTAAAGAATAAAAAATAACATGTACAGTACATAAGTATTCACAGCATTTGCTCATTACTTTGTTGATGCACATTTGGCAGAAATTACAGTGATGTGTATTACTGGTCTTCTTATCCTCGTTTGGACATAAAGGCGACATGGCAGTGTGGCTGGATCAAAAGAGACGTCGGAGACGCTTTATTGAACCAAAAGTTGCTTTATTACAAGCGAGCGTCATTATACAGGACTGCAGTTACTGGAGGAGGTCAGGTCAAGTAAGTGGAGACGCCAAACCATCAGTTTTTATATTCCTCCTTCCTGTGTCTGTGTGTGTGCTAAGTCAGGAGAGCGTACCCTGACCTTAAAGGGAGAAGTTTGTGTGTAAGTGTCTGAAAAACAACTGCTCTAAGTCATAACTTAAATGTTTGGCGTTGAGCTGAACATGTAGTCTCTTCTCAAGGATAGGGCTATCACCTTTGCATTCCAAAATCCCAATTAGGGTCTCTTTTCTATGAGAAAAGATCCAATCCACCTGCAAAAATCAAACTAAGGCGCCTTATCTTATTATGTGCTCAAACTGAAATACTACTATTTAATTAGTTAATTAAACTTGGCGGTTTGCTTTCTCCAAGATGAATATAAACATTATGCAAAAAAACATATGCAAAACATAGTATGAGTTAATTAATTCACTTCAACAGCCTAAAGTATTTTTAATACGACGCCACAAGCTTGGCACACCTATCTTTGTGCAGTTTCGCCCATTCTTCTTTGCAGCACCTCTCAAGCTCCATCAGGTTGGTCGTTCTTATCTGTACTGTGAAGTTCAAATTTGAATGACAATAAAAAGGAAGTCTATGTGTAAGAAGTCTAACATGACGCCTGGCATTCACACCAAAGAGTTCAAGTTTTGTCTCATCAGACCAGGGAACTTTGTTTCTCATGGTCTGAGAGTCTTTAAGCTGCATTTTGGCCAACTTTTTAAGTTGGCCAAGTTCTGTCTGGCCACTATATATTCAAGCTTGATTGGTGGGTTGCTACAGAGATGCTGTAGCTCTGACAGAGTGACCATCAGTTTTTAGATCACCTCCCTGACTAGACTATGAAGAATGCAGCAATGTACTGATGGAGTATGAGAGGTGCTGCAAAAAGGAATGGGCAAAGAGGAATGGGAGAACCTGCACAAATATAGGTGTGCCAAGCTTGTGGCAGTGTATTAAAAAACATTTGAGGCTGTAATTGTTGTCCAAAGTGCATCAACAAAGTATTTAGCAAAGGCTGTGAATACTTATGTACATGTGATTTTTATTTGTATTTTTTATTTTTAATAAGTTGAAAAAAAAAATCAAATTGTCATCATGTGGTGTTGTCAGTTGAATCTTGAGGACAAAATTGGATTTATTTCATTTTGGAATAAGGCTGGAACATAACAAAATGTGGAAAAAGTAAAGCACTGGAATACTTTCCGGATTCACTATATAATAATAATAATACATTTTATTTGGTATAGCGCTTTTCAGAGTACTCAAAGACGCTTTACAGGATAAAAAATTAAAATATCCATCCATCCATTTTCTACCGCTTATCCCTTTCGGGGTTGCGGGGGGTGCTGGAGCCTATCTATAAAATAGTTAAATATATGTCTGTGTACCAAAAGGTAAGGCTTGATCGTCCAGTTTGTTAAGTCAGGACTAGACAGAATCAACTGATACACATCGAACACAGCTTCTACAGTTTCTTAATATTGTCATGGATAAATGTTCGTCTTTTGGACTGATGCGGACTGCCGTTACGGCGGGGCTGACTTGCAGGGTAGGCTGCTATCTAGTAGGACATATTTGTAATAGTTTGTTTCTTTGATTTGGTTGTTTGTTTCCAAAACATTTTTAGTTTTAATGGTTGGAGGGCAGGATTGTGTCGATCTCTGAGCGGCACCTAAACACAACATTGTGTAAAATACATTCAAGTCGAATCCAATTGTATCCTTTGTAACTGAGCTACTGTGTGGAACAATTCCCTTTGTGGATCATTAAAGTTTGTATAAGTCTAAGTCAAGTCAAGTCAAACTTTATTGTCAATCAGACCATGCAACAGTACATTACACAGCAGACTGAAATTGCGTTTCTCCCATAGTCCAATGTGCAATATTAAAACAAGATTAAAACAAGTCTAAACATTAGACTAAACATAGGACATTGATATTTAACAGATAAACAAATGACAGACAGTGATCTCACAGTTGCCAAACTATCATACTGTTCAAGAATATAGTCAGGATGAGGTATTTTACTGGAGTACAATACAACGTGCAATATGGCAAAATACATTAACTCTTTAATTCTCAAACGGCACAACCCTGTGACAAACATTGCTTGACATAGGGTTTGGCTTGTAACTCAAATTGTGCTCGCAATTTAAAGCATAACAAAAAGCAGAGAGACAGCTTCTATCGCTAATCACTCACAAATGAAGGTGCTATTGTACATCACTTTTGGAAAAAACAACTGAAGACTTTAGACTCATCATACTCTAAAAATCCTATAACAATATGTATTCCTCCAAAAGGAATATGCAAATGTGTGCTATACGCATCCCTACCGCCATTATTGCTCCTAGTGGCGGCTACGAGAACAGCAGTCTATTTGCACATTGCTACTTAGCAACTCAAGTCCGAAGTTCCCAACTCTGTTTCAAAAGTTCCCAAAATGGAAGCTCAAAATAGGTCCATTGAGACGAACATTGGAACTAACCTGTCTAACGGCTCATAACATATTTGGAAAGCAGAAGATATCAACGAAGATGGCCGGACATGATTTCTACCATTGATATTTATGATCTCTATCATTGATATCTATGATATCTACCAAAAATATCTATGTCTTCCACTGGAAGCCTCATTCAGAATGTGGCAACCAGAACCCCCTTCAGTCTTTGTAGACATAACTAAAAGCTTTAAAACAGATCCCTGATTTAAGTCTTTATGTACAGTACAGGCCAAAAGTTTGGACACACCTTCTCATTCAATGCGTTTTCTTTATTTTCATGACTATTTACATTGTAGATTGTCACTGAAGGCATCAAAACTATGAATGAACACATGTGGAGTTATATACTTAACAAAAAAAAGGTGAAATAACTGAAAACGTGTTTTATATTCTAGTTTCTTCCAAATAGCCACCCTTTGCTCTGATTACTGCTTTGCACACTATTGGCATTCTCTCAATGAGCTTCAAGAGGTAGTCACCTGAAATGGTTTTCACTTCGTAGGTGTGCTTGAACGTTTGGCCTGTAGTGTATGTTTAACTATTTTAACACATTTTGAATATTCATAATCATTTCACAATTTGAACGCAACACTCATAAATTGCTAAATATTAGCCATCCAAGGTTTGCTTATATTATCTCTTTTTGTTAATTACTTATTTTACCACTTTTTAAGCCTAACTATATTTAATCAAATTAATCTATCACTTTAACATAAACACATAAATCACTTTTTGTACAATTTTCCACTAAATTCTCATATTAAACTATGAGTTAGAATGACTATCATTACTGCTGTAGAGCAGATTTGTATCAAAAGAGTTATTCAGAGACTTTTATGGACATTATTCGGGGAAGTTTGCAGCATTTCAGTCTAAAAATATGAAAAGGCAAACCAGAGGTCATTGAAAGGTGACATTTGAAACTATTGAAGTATGTACAATTACAATAATCCACATTAATTCATATCCTGGACTAATTTTGAGTAAAATGTTACTTTTATTATGTATCTTTTAGCTGGTAATCACACGAATAAAAGTACAACTATTTTCATAAATATAAACTGTTTTTAGTCTTTTGTCAGTATTTTTATGTTATTAGCAGCTTGAAAATTTTAAAAGAAACTTTTTGGCCAGGATATGAATCATTTTGGAGTGAACTACACTCACAAAAAAAGATAAAAAAGCACAACATTTAGAGATATTTTTAGTGGACGGCAATGCTATTGTATGTTGTAGTTTTTTTTGTCTTCATTTGTCATATTGCACAAGCAAAGAGACAATGTGAAGTGAAGTGAATTCTATTTATACAGCGCTTTTCTCTAGTGACTCAAAGCGCTTTACATAGTGAAACCCAATATCTAAGTTACATTTAAAGCAGTGTGGGTGGCACTGGGAGCAGGTGGGTAAAGTGTCTTGCCCAAGGACACAACGGCAGTAACTAGGATGGCGGAAGCAGGGATCGAACCTGCAACCCTCAAGTTGCTGACACGAAGCTACCAACCGAGCTATACCACCCCATGTGGTGTAGCTGTGAAAAAAATAATAATAATAGAGGGTCTTGTTTGATTCATTGTGTTACAAGCCAGCGGGTGTATAGTAGACTTATGACGTGGTTGCACAGCAGCAAACGCGCAGCAACGCCTGATCGTGTGTCACCATGGACACGGGACACAATGATTGGACGCACTATAATATTGGGGAACTGTACCAAACAACTTCATGAGCTTGTGCTAAAAGTTTCTCTTCATAGCGCACAACTTACATTAAATGATAAATGGGTTGTACTTGTATAGCGCTTTTCTACCTTCAAGGTACTCAAAGCGCTTTGACACTACTTCCACATTTACCCATTCACACACACATTCACACAGTGATGGAGGGAGCTGCCATGCAAGGCGCTACCAGCACCCATCAGGAGCAAGGGTGAAGTGTCTTGCTCAGGACACAACGGACATGACGAGGTTGGTACTAGGTGGGGATTGAACCAGGGACCCTCGGGTCGCGCACGGCCACTCTTCCACACGGGCAGTGTTCCAAAAACGGCAATTACCGTATTTTCCGCACTATAAGGCGCACCGGATTATTAGCCGCACCTTCTATGAATTACATATTTCATAATTTTGTCCACCAATAAGCCGCCCCGGACTATAAGCCGCGCCTACGCTGCGCTAAAGTGAATGTCAAAAAAACGCTGCGCTAAAGTGAATGTCAAAAAAACAGTCAGATAGTTCAGTCAAACTTTAATAATATATTGAAAACCAGCGTTCTAACAACTCTGTCCCAAAATGTACGCAAATGTGCAATCACAAACAGTAAAATTCAAAATGGTGTAGAGCAATAGTAACATAATGTTGCTCGAACGTTAATGTCACAACACACAAAATAAACATAGCGCTCACCTTCTGAAGTTATTCTTCATTCGTAAATCCTTCGAATTCTTCGTCTTCGGTGTCCGAATTGAAAAGTTGCGCAAGCGTGGTATCCAAAATGGCCGGTTCCGTCTCGTAGAAGTCATCGGGAGTCAGTGTCGCTGTTGTTCTGTGAATCCTGCCTTCCGGAAAGCTCGGACCACAGTTGTGACCGAAATATCTGCCCAGGCATTTACGATCCACTGGCAAATGTTGGCGTATGTCGTCCGGCGCTGTCTGCCCGTCTTAGTGAAGGTGTGTTCGCCTTCGGAGCTGTGTGAAAAAAGCCACCCGGCCTCTTCGCGTAAACTTCCCTTAACCACTCGCTCATCTTTTCTTCATCCATCCATCCCTTCGAGTTAGCTTTTATGATGACGCCGGCTGGAAAGGTCTCTTTTGGCAAGGTCTTCCTTTTGAATATCACCATGGGAGGAAGTTAGCATGGCAAGCTAGAACCACAGTGAAGGATGACTTCTCATTCCCTGTGGTGCGAATATTCACCGTACGTGCTCCCGTTCCACAGTGCGGTTCAGTTGCTGTGAAATACGGTAGTAATCCGTGTGCGGATGGAGAGATTGCGTCTTTTTATGAACCGGATCGCTTAGTAGGAGCCATTTTGTGGTCTTTACAGATGTAAACAGGAAATGAAACGTACGGTGATATCCGCGCGTTTTTTCTTCTTCTTCCGGGGGCGGGTGGTTGCTTACAGTAGAAGAAGAAGCGCTTCCTGTTCTATGGGGGCGGGTGCTTTCCTTGGCGGTTGCTTGCGTAGAAGAAGAAGCGCTTCCTGTTCTACCGGGAAAAAAGATGGCGGCTGTTTACCGAAGTTGCGAGATCGAAACTTTATGAAAATGAATCGTAATAAAGCGCACCGGGTTATAAGGCGCACTGTCAGCTTTTGAGAAAAATTGTGGTTTTTAGGTGCGCCTTATAGTGCGGAAAATACGGTATATGATAACGGCTTTACTTTTACTAGTAACGAGAAATCTAACTAGTTACTTTTATATTTGTTGGAACGTGGCACGCTACTTTTGATATCAACAAGACAAAGTCAGAAGCAAAGCAAGTTCAATGCAGGGAATACTACTAATGAAAGTAACAACCAGTACCACACTAAAATGAACTCCATATCAATTACAAACCCAAAACCAGTGAAGTTGGAACATTGTTAGACTGCAAAGACAAGATGTTTAATGTTCGAACTGAGAAAAGTTATTTATTTTTGCAAATAATCATTAACTTAGAATTTAATGGCAGCAACACATTGCAAAAAGTACCGCATACCGCCATTTGAACTAAAAATACCGCAATATCAGGTTTGGTCCATACCACCCAGCCCTAACCAGAGGTAAAACAGTCCAGTTAAAAGATTCCACAGAGCTGCCATCACTGCTCCAAAACTGAGTCTGAGCAAACAAATACAGCTGAGCGAACAGGCCCCGCCTTTTAAAGGCACACACAAACATTTTCTCATGAAACATCTCAACTGTACAGTATATGCCAGATATTTGAAGTTTTTTTTTAAAGTAACGAAAAAAATCCTTTGCTAGTATTTAATTACATTTATTAAAGAGTAAATTCATTAGTAATTAAAATACTTGTTTTTTGGAAAAGTAAATATTTATAACTATTTACTTAAATACCTACTTACTTAATTTTCCAAACATTGCACGCGGGTAAGCGAACATATCGCTGACTGGGGTTGAGACTAACAATTACTTTAATATTCGAGTAGTTCTTAACTATTTTTTCAACTAGTTGACTGGCCAAACAATTGTTGCTTATGATCTGCTGTACATTTTTGAGTTTGACGTTGAGACTTGATTTTAACTCAGTTTTAAAATATATTATAAAGATATCAAATCTAACAAAAAAAACACATTACTGAGAACAAATGGTTATACTTTATACACAAAATATATAACCACAGTGAAAATAAACCAACAGACTTTAAGTGCAAGTAAATAAAATAAGTATAGCAAGTACGTATTTTTATCCAGTAATGTTAGTGTTATTCGGCTGTGTTTTTTTACCTGAAGGAACAATAGTGTAGACGTGAATATTCTTGGCCAGACCTGGGCAAATTAAGGCCCGGGGGCCGACATTCTCAAATATTTTGTTAGATCTTTAAGATGGAAACTGTAGCTGCCATTATGATGTGCAGCGATGTTTTCAAATGACCGTAAGTTTTGAACTATACAAAGTATTTCAATGGTTGGAATCTGTGCTTTTGCATGATATACTAGTTACTATGGCAATCTAATTAGTTACTATGGTAATCTAATTAGTTGCTATGGTAATCTAAATCAAAGCAGCTCAGACGAGGCACCAAGCAGTGTGGGTGGAGAGTGTTTCCACAGAGTGTTTCCAGGGTGGCAAGTCTGAAATGCGGGTGTCAGAGACAGACACGGAAGGAGATTTTGACAACAAAGGTCTAAAGCTTAGTGATGTATCAGATGTATCAGATTGTAGGTGGGTTTATTTTTTACCCTTCACGTTCATATTTCGCTGTTTGTTGCATTTTTGTTGATTGTAAAATATGTCGTGGAGAGGGGGTGTGACGTTCATATGTTGTCAATAGTCAGTGTTTTATTGTTCATAGTTAATATTGTAAATCCCACATTCTTTATTTTCATGTACATTCTGGGTGTGTCATTCAGTAAAAAAAATAATAATAATTCCATTCTGTTTAAGGTGGTCTGTCATAAAGTTTTTAGCATTCAATTAGACATTATTGTTAGGTTTTGTATTAGTGTTCCTAAAAATAGATATACCGGCCCCCCCAACACATTTTTTTCTCTAAATTTGGCCCCTTGAGTCTAAATAATTGCCCAGGCTTGCCATATAGTGTACACAAATGTTCCAGGGTGTACACTGCCTACCGCCCTAGTGCAGCTTGGATAGGCTCGAGCCGATTGGCACATTCAACTTAATGGCAAAGGCTACTTTTTGATTCTGCAAACACACCGTAGTCTATACACTACTGCCATCTAATGTCTTGGAATTGCAACTGCACGCAAAGTCTGTTATATAATAGTTGTAAAATGAGTTTCAGAAGTGTAAGAAAACAAGATATAAAAACTGGACACCACAGTTATCATAATCAGCTCACTGGTAAATGATCAATAAAAGAAATAGTTGATTATTAAACAAATTAACATTCATTGCCAAAAATGTTCACGGGTTTGGTTTTGAATCCCAGGTACAGCGACTTGGTACCGTATCAGTTCAATTGTTCCAGTAGCACACCTATGATGTAATAATCAACTCAAAAAAATGATCATTAATCTAAAAAAGAGGGAAACAGGTGGGTTCATGTCAGATTATGCAAGCTTGCTTGATTTTGCAGCAGCCATAATCTTGCATCAGACAACACTGACGATGTATATCCAGTAAATCATAAAAAAGACTTGTTTATTGTACAAGGAAAATAAAATCCTTTACATTTTTAAGACATTTATTAAAAAAAATAAAGAATGGACATAAGGTCACCTCAGTGCTGAAATGTAAATATTTGATGATCTAGAGCGCTGAATATGATTCTTTATGTGTGGATGTGAACGTGTCTCCCTTTATCCTCGGTGCAATACGAAGAACCAAAGATTGATTTTGTCTGATAGCTCATACAAGTGTTGAATAAATGTCTAATATCTATTTTAGGGACATCTTTTATTTGCGGGACACTTTATTTTAGGTCCAGTATTTATGCTTCCAGACAAACGAATAACAGGAAGCTTATTTGACATTTTCACAAAGTGACAACACTGACTGTATCCATGTGTGTGGTAATGTGTGCGTGAATGCAAATATCAGGACGCTAATTATTACCAGAGCGCCTCAGCCATTTTATTAGTCACCTCCTGAACGTCATTCTTCTCTTTTACAGCTAAATCACACAACATATTTCTACTCAAAGCCAGCCTGTGTTTGTGATCATTGAAATATTACAGCAGTACCTCGTTTGTTAGGAAGCCGATCCAAAAGATGCAATGAAGACGGATTCATGAAAAAATGGTAAGAAAGTAAGAAATTCAAGAAAGAAATTGAAGGAAGAGCAGAGCTCATTGACCCAGATATAAGACGCTGAATATGAGAAGAAGAAAACAATTTAATATTTGGTGAAATAAAAATTGGTAGATTGCAAGAAAAAGGTATTCAGTTGTTTGATGACTCAAGTGTATCATACAATGAGCATCATAACTCATCCTGTGATGTTTGCTGACAAGCTTTCACACACACACACACACACACACGCACACGCACACACGCACACACACACACACACACACACACGCACACACACACACCTCGACCCCCTCCATCCCCAGCTGTGTGGCGGCTTTTAAAGTGAGTGACAGAAGGAAAAGCTCTGACAACATATATTCAGCATTTGTTTATGAATTACACTTTTTGTCAGACTTATTCTTACATCGAAATCCAACTTATTTCCTTTTCTAAGACAGATATTTTATTTACGAAACCATTTTCATTTTTAACCAGATTTTATTTATCACACACTCCAGATCAGCTTTTTTCTGCTGACATAATTGATTGATCATTAACACTTTTTCCCCCTTTCTTTAATTGTTTTAATCACTTCATAAGCTACCAATATATTGTTACACATTCTATTATTTATTTATCTTAGAGGGACAAGCAGTAGAAAATGGATATTCTTAAACACATTTATTGTGAATGAAAAATCAGGAAAAGATGTGGATATTAAAATGAGTTCTACTTCTATGGCGTCAGAATGCTGACAGGAAGCTTTGCTATTGAAAAAAAAACTTGGCTTAGTAAAAAATGTTGCATTGACACTTGGATATTGGATCGAAAAATAAAATGCAGACATATTTTTCAATGCAAATCTTCAGATTTGTTTAAACACTCTTTAAATTTATAAGTGTCACAGGTTTTAATTTTCTACTTTTCTCCCATTTTTAGATATTTCTTTTTTTTCCACGTTCAAGAGTTTTTATGTGTAGCAGAGCCCGTGAAATGTATCTCAGTTTTACGGAGAGGAGAGAGTGACCACTGCTATATGTGTTATATGTACATTTATGTACAAACGTACATATAACATATACAGTATATATACATATATACTGTACATACATATAAATATACACATATACATACATATAATGTATATCCATCCATCTTCTTCCACTAATTCTAAATCAGGTCGCGGGGGCAGCAGCCTAAGCAGAGAAGCCCAGACATCCCTCTCCCCAGCTACTTTGTCCAGCTCTTCCCAGGCCAGCTGGGAGACACAGTCTCTCCACGGTGGCTTGTGTCTTCCCCGTGTGCCCTAAATAACCTCCCTGACACCAAACCGGATCCCCTCAACGCCCTGACTGCGCCTAAATATTCTGTCCATAAAAATTGTAAACAGAATCGGTGAGAAAAGGCAGCCCTGACAGAGTCCAACCCTCACTGGTCCGACTTGTCACAGGGTAGAAGTGGATTTTATTGTTTTATGCATGTTCTATATTTTTTTGGTTTTATGTGCATGCTTTTTATTGATTTAGTTTTGTTTGAGCGTGCGGAGTTTTAACTGTCCTTGCCCACACTTAATTAAAAAACACTAAAAGCCAGTGGGCTAAAACTATACTAAAACAAAAGATGTCAAAAAGTCTATTGCACAAGGAGGAGTCTCTTGAACGCAGGCCCAATATTTCCCAGTGGCGAGGGGGTCACCCGCCACTCGAATCATGCTCTGCCGCTGCGTGTATTCCACGTTGCAACACTCTGGAGTTCCCCAGGACTGTCCAACAGCGTACGGGTTCGTCGCTCGCTGTGTCGTCAACGGTCGATTACTTCCTCCTGTCATCCTCCACGAGTGCAACGTGAAGTCACAGAAGGCTGAAAGATCCGAGCTGCGGAGAGGTGCACGGGCCAGCCGACCTCGCCTACCTTCCATCAAACTCCTTTTCTTCAGGAGTGACGGCCCTCCTCACCGCTGCCGATTGGCTTCCCTGGCCATGTGTGTGTTCCCATTCGCCGGTAAAACTGTTACTCAAATAAAAACAGGGCTCGACAGGTGCAGGCAATTAGGTCCATCAGTGACTACAGGGTAGAAGTAACGTTAAATCTCAGCACGCTCAAACAAAACCAAAACCAAATCAATAAAAAGCATGCACATAAAACCAACAAAATATACAACATGCATAAAAACAATAAAATCCACTTCTAGCCTGTGACATCCCCCCATACTTTAATGGTAACGTCCCTGCTACATCATGTGCTTCAGTCCCGGTACCGCACTGGGGTCTGTCCCAGATTAGTCTTTGTGGAGCGTCGTGGCGAAACTTCTGGTTCCATGTTTACAGGGGGCATGGCTACCGGGTTAGGGAGAAATCCAAAAATCAATGACGGCGTGAGCCCTTGGGTCTTTGTAGCCAGCCAAGTGGCTGGTGGAGGGGTTTCTGCTGGGGGAGCCGTACACACCTTCAGTGAGTTTCTGTGGATTGTCTGTGCATGGCCACCTTTTTCTGGCTGAACCCTCTATACCACTACCGTGTCTCCCACCTGTTCCAGAATGACATATGGCTCGGGGTTCCACCAAGTACATAACTTCCCTCTCCCTTGTCCATTCCTGTCATACCCACACTCTCTCCCCGGGTACGAGAGGGAAAGCTCTCACCTTCTTGTCAAACTGTTTCTTGTTTTGTGAGGCTGTGCCATCCATTCTTTTCCTAGCCAGACCATAGGCCAGGGACAACCTCTGTTGGAGCGGCATAGCTCGGTTGGTAGAGTGGCCGTGCCAGCAACTTGAGGGTTCCAGGTTCGACCCCCGCTTTCGCCATCCTAGTCACTGCCGTTGTGCCAAAGGGGCAAGACACTTTACCCACCTGCTCCCAGTGACACCCACACTGGTTTAAATGTAACTCAGATATTGGGTTTCACTATGTAAAAGCGCTTTGAGTCACTAGAGAAAAGCGCTATATAAATATAATTCACTTCACTTCACTTCACTTCACTTTTGGTGATTTTTCACCCACTCGTATCGTGCCTCAACTGTTGGGGTCCTACGCCTAACCCCACATCTACTGGGAGACGCAGGTGTTGCCCAAACATGAAGGAGGGGGTATAACCGGTTGCACTGTGTGTGGTGTTATTGTATGCATGTGGCAACTCTAGCAAGTACTCGGGCCAATGATTCTGCTTAGCTGTCTCTACGGAGCAGAGCATATTTAGCAAAGTGTGATTAAAACGCTCTACACTGCCATTACCTCCAGGGTGGTACGGAGTGGCGCGGCTTTTAGTGATACCGTAGGTGTCACAAAGTTGTTGCATCAGTGCAGACTCAAAATTTGGTCCCCGGTCAGATGAAACCGGGCAGGACAACCAAAGGGCTGTATTACATGGGTCCATAGGACCTTCACTGTGGTCTGAGCGGTCTGATCTCGTGAGGGAATGGCCCAGGAGAAACGGGTAAACAAGTCAGTAGCGACAAGAATGTTCTGGTGAGTATCTGTGGGCCAACGTAGTGACATAAAATCTATTCCTAAAACCTCTAGGGGGTACAACACGGTGATGGGCTTTAGTGGGTCCCTGGGCTCCACTCTTTCCCTCTGCAGACCACAGGCGACACAACCCTGATGGAACTGACGTACCTCCCCCTCCATGCTAGGCCAGTAGAACTGCTGACGGATCCGCGACAGGGTCCTCTCCACGCCTGCATGGGCAGCTGCTTCATGGACACTCTTCCACACCCCTTGGCTCCTAAAGCTCGGCCACACAACCTGGAAGTGCACGTCATGAGTGTGTGGGTCAATCACTTTTCGACACAGTATTTTACCCTTCACTTCAAGCCTTTTCCACTGTTGTAACAACTTCTGGGCTTGAGGCGACGACGATAGGCGCTCCGGTTTCGAAGGTGGCAATTGCATTTCAACATACCTCTTCACAGCTTGTATGTCAGGGTCACAAGCTTGTGACTCCTCTCACTCACTGCTAGCCCACTCCTCTTCACCTCCTTCAGGGGTCAATTCAATGGTTGCTGTGACTGGGGCAGTCCTTATTGGACACGCGGAGTTGGTCTGCAAGGGGTTAGTTGGACATCTGGACAGGGCATCAGTATTTGTATTACTTTTTCTCGAGCGGTATTTGATGTCATAGTTGAAGGAAGCGAGCTGTGCAACCCAGCACTGTTCCACTGCACCCAGGTGAGCTGTCTGTAGGTGAGCAACAGGGTTATTATCAGTTTAGTCAGTGAATTGTGCTCCAGTTAGATAGTCTTTGAATTTCTCAGTCACAGCCCACTTAAGGGCCAGTAGCTCCAATTTGAAAGAGCTGTAGTTGGCATCATTCCGTTCGGTTGGATGTAAACTGCGGCTGGCAAATGCTATCACGCGTTCTCGTCCCTCTTGGACCTGTGCTAAGACCGCTCCCAACCCCTGGTTACTGGCATCTGTGTAGAGGATGAACGGGAGGGAATAGTCAGCATATGCCAAAACAGGTGCTTGTGTCAAAAGACGTTTGGCACTACAGTGATCACTGTACCTTCCAGGTTTCAGACTTTTTATCGGCCAGTCAGTAGCTGGTTCAGGGGATTTTAGTAAAACCAGAAACAAATCGTCTGTAATAGCCAGCCAACCCAAGAAAAGTTCGTACCTGCCTTATGGTGGTGGGGGTGGGCCAGTCCAGCACAGCTAAAATTTTTCCTGGGTCAGGTTTCACCCCATTTTGGTCCACAACATGGCCCAATAACTTCACTTCGTGTTGCAGAAGTTTGCATTTGTCAGGGCGCAGTTTCAAGCCATGCCGCCACAGCCTCTGTTGCAAATGGGAAGAGAAATCAGGTGAGTAAATGATAATGTCATCCAAATGCACCAGCAGAGATTCTGACAGTTGTCCACTTAGGCACTGTTGCATCAACCGCTGAAACGTAGCAGGCGCATTACAGAGGCCAAACGGCATGCAGTCAAACTTAAACGGTCCTCGCGGTGTGGTAAAAGCGGTCTTCTCTCGATCCTGAGGGTCCATCTCGACCTGCCAGTAGCCACTGGCAAGGTCAAGAGTGGAAAACCATTCTGCTTGGTTCAGGTTGTTCAGAGTCTCTTCGATCCTCGGCAGGGGTAAGGCATCTTTATGAGTTAGGGAATTCAATTTCCTGTAATCAACACAAAATCTCCAGCTGCCGTCTTTTTTCTTCACCAACACTATGGGCGCAGCCCATGGACTACAGCTTTTCCTGATTACTCCTTTGTCAAGCATATCTGCGAGCAAAGTCTTCATTTCTTTATACATAGCAGGGGGAAGAGTTCGATACCGTTATCTGACTGGTGGGGCGTCGCCTGTGTGGATGCAGTGCTGTACCAGGTCTGTACGTCCAAAGTCCTCATCGTGTTGGGCAAACACTCTTTCCCACTTCAGCAACAGGCCTCGTAGCTCTTCCTGCTGCTTGTCGGACAGATCAGATCTGTCAGTGAGATCGCTCACCTCTTTTGGCAGCTCCTGTCCCTCCTGGACAGCCGTCACATCCACAAATGCCACTTCAACAACACAGTCATCCTTCATTGATAGGTTCATATTCAGCTTCATCCATGTGGTACAGCCCGCCAAGCTTCTGGTACCGACCTCGAGTTACACAATATGGATGTGGGTTACAAACTTTCATGGGAACTCTGACATTTTTTACCACTGATATCATCCTGGCTATTTCCACATTGGTACCCGGCAGGGCTTCCATCAGGGCACAGTAGTCGGTTCCTTCCGGGCTCATCAGGGTCCGTCCCTACACCAGTACCTCGTTTCTTGGGCGGAGTTTGATGATGCGTCGGCCAGCCAGCCGCACATATCCAAGCAGGCCATCCTCCTTCATTGTAGCCTCAGTGCGTTGGCATGTGGCAAAAGCGTCCCTCCAAACTCGCTGGTTCTGTAGCTTCTGTGGGGAGAAAGCAGACTCCTTGGGACACTTAAATAGAGCGTTCCAACATGCAGTTACAAGATTAATTCCAATGATGAGTGGGTGTGTGCAATGCTCATCCTTCACGATCATGATACTTCATCCTGGTATCTTGATGTCTTCGACTACCAGGTCTAACAGAGCATAGCTTGCGGACGGGATGTTGAGGCCATTGGCTGCCCGCAGCTTAAAAACTCCTGGGGCTATCCCAAGCTTGGCCTGGATAAAATGCAGCTTGAAAAGACTCTCTTGCATTAGGGTGACCTGAGACCCTGTGTCCAATAGCCCCGATAGCTCCACTCCTTCAATCTGCACTGCAATTGTTGGACAGTTTCCAATAAATGCCTCTGTGGCCCTAGTTCCCTACGGTGTAGTACCAACGCCTGCCACTTTTAAAGCTGGCTGAGAGGTAGCCGGCCTCCTACACAACCTAGTTATGTGTCCTGCTTGCCTGCAAATGGGCCTACCTCGTTCATCCCAGTCGTTGGTACGTGAAGCCAGTCGTGGTTGTTCTCCTCTGGGTTGAACTGGGGGATGCAGAGGCAGGTGGTTGGAGGAGTGGTTTAATCTCCCTCAGCAGTTCCTGGGTGAGTACTGTTATTTGTAGTTTCACGTCTTCCATGATTTCTCTCTTCAGGGTCTCCTTCCAGCCAATGTCCTGTGATGGAGGTGGCCCACGGGGATTAGTTACAGAGGCACATGTTACCTCAGGTTGTGAGTGGCCATGTTCAGTGTCCAACATCAGTGCCTCCTGTCTGATTGCGGCATCATCTGGGTTGCAGCGGGCGTAGATCTTCAAAGCCTGAGCCAAAGAGCCTTCACGCAGCCCTAGCAGCAGTTGGTCCCGCAGTGCTGCATCGGAGGGGGCACCATCTGAGTCATGTCGCCACAGCCTGCAATGTAGCTCTCGCAATTACTGCGGACAATGCGGACCAAGCTCTGACACGGATCATACAGGGAGCGGACCGCCACAATCAGGTGAAGGTGATCCCCCCTTGTTCCCCCAACAGAGTGTCTGCAGCTCCCAGACCCCCGGCTAATTTGGACAAATGTATGCGTCTGGATAAAACAATGCCCAACACATTAATTTTAGTTGTTTACCATGTAAGCCCAAATCAAAACTGCTCTAGACATGGAAGACGTGGAATACACATTTAAGAACACACATGATTGTGGCAGACATGTGATGACTTTTGCTACAGTATAGCCTGACTAAATGTTACATTTAATTTTCATTGGTGTTTTACAACAAGACAGTAGCTGACATTTTGTTCATTATTTCTACTATTTATATTTTTACATTGAAAAGTTTAATCATTTCGAAACATAAACAACATGACTGCAATATATTTGTTATTTCATGCTATAAAAATAAAGAAAGTTAGCCAACATAATTAATATTTTTTGTACTCTTTTGCATTTGGAGCAGTGAGAAGTGGAGAGGGAGTCGAAAAGACAGAACTTGGCTATAAAATCCACGGCAGAATCCACTAAAGCAGAAACAAAAAGGAAAATGCAAGCTGCTCAGAAATGTGCCAGGAAGGCTCATGTCAGAGCCATCAAAACAAACATGCCAAAGTAATGTGTGAATAAATCAAAGTAATGTATAAATAATGTAAATAACTAGAACCATCTGTGGCTGTGAAGTGAACACTAGTAAAGATGTAAATACTGTATAGAGTAGGCTAACCCATGTGGTTCCTGTGGATGTGAACACAAGTTGTAATTACTGTAGTGACTAAATAACACAGTTAAGTTAAAGTCAAAGTACCAATGATTGTCACACACACACTAGGTGTGGCGAAATTATTCTCTGCATTTGACCCATCACCCTTGATCACCCCCTGGGAGGTGAGGGGAGCCGTGGGCAGCAGCGGTGGCCGTGCCCGGGAATCATTTTTGGTGATTTAACCCCCAATTCCAACCCTTGATGCTGAGTGCCAAGCAGGGAGGTAATGGGTCCCATTTTTATAGTCTTTGGTATGACTCGGCCGGGGTTTGAACTCACGACCTACCGATGACTGAAACAGACACAGTAATTCATCCGGATGAATGGGCTATGTATTTATGTCAACTCTGTTGATCATTTTTAAATTCTTTAAACACTAAAACATCTTTAAATGATGCTTTTTTTGTGCTAATTTTTACATGTCCCTTGTTCCCACACGAGGGCACCTGCGGCCCACAGATCCCTGGTTTTTTTTCAGTCTTTTTCATTAGGTTCAAATCACATGCCTGAGCTATATATAGAGACTTGCATCATGTGTAGTCTTCATTATAACACTTATGTAAGGCTTGTAATTGTTTGTGGCTCCAGACAGTTTTTTGTTTATTTTTGTCTTTTTGGTTTGATATGGCTCTTTCAACATTTTGGGTTGCCGACCCCTGCCTCAGTCATCGAGTTTTACAAGATGAGCGATGTGGAAGAAGACGAGCATTCACTGGCTGTGCTCTCTTGTTAAAATGTCTTGAGGCGAGATAGTCTGCTGCATTCAAAAAAATGTGCACTTTGACAGGAGGAACATTTCCATTTAACTAATAACTTTCATTAGATTTAAATAAATATTTTCTCTATTGAGAACTAAATACATATAATGCTTATGTTTTAATTAACTGCAATGAATAGATTTTATTACAAACATTTTGATACGAAATGTAATTCAATATTTGACTCAAAATCCACAACACAATCATAATAATTATATTTTACCTAATAGAATGAATTCAAATTTACACGACCACAGAATCTTTTTGTTTACAGAGTAGCAATATATCGATGACCGCAACGTTTGAAGTTAATTTTCATTCATTGTTTGATTGATTGATGTATCGGCCAGGTCCTACAATTATATTACATTTTTAATGTCTCTGAACATCGAATTTAATACTTTTTAATGCCATTAGGCCTTGATTTTCGCAAAATCCGTTTCAGAATCAGAATCAGAATCAGAAATACTTTAATAATCCCCGAGGGGAAATTAAGATTTTCAGCACAATCCCATTCGAGAGCAGACAAACATTACAGAGAGACAGAGCAGGTTCGCTGATGGGTCTGCCAACTTCCGGCGCCCCGTAAAAAAAAGGTGAGAAACAGGTAAGCGCTGGGGAGGCGGTGGAGTGAGAAAAAAAATAAATCAGTCTAAGCCTGGGCCCCTGGAGAGTGGGTCCAGACTGAGGCCAAGGGAAAAAAACTCACAGCCATAGCACACATAAACATGTGTGTAAGAGGAAAACATCAAAGAACACAGAGGACATTAAAGACATTAAAAGAGCAGAGCTGATGCAACCAAACACTTCTACACACAGCCACAAAAGTAAAACAACAACGACAACAACAAAAAAACAAACACTGTGGTGGCCTCTGGGGTGTTCCACGCCATCGTCTGCTGGGGTGAGGGGAGCATGGCCAGAGACAGGAGCAGACCCAACAAAGCAACCAAGAGAGCCAACTCCACCCTCGGCCGCCCACCAACTCTCGGCCAGTGTCCAGTCCGCATGGATGAGCGAGGATACGTCCAAGGAAACCGAAGTGTCCGATACCTGCTCATTCAGCCAGTTTAATGACTTTTAATGGGGTTTTTTAATGCTTTGCATGTGACAACACCAATCTTTGTTTTAGTATCAATCCAACTTTTTCCAAAATATTTTTTTTTTCAACAGCAAAAATACTGTTGCTTCTACCAACTCCTTCTTTGACTCGTTGAATAGAGCAACGTGTTCAAGTGTGAAATGTGATCCTGATTACGACTGACAGCAAAGAGCACAAACACTCCCATCACTCAAACCATCGCTATAGCGTCTCTCCTTTTGAAACAACTAAATATGATGTTCTGTCAGTGTGAAGCATTTCTCAATTACACAAACTGCACTCAGTGTTTTTCATGCCCACGGCATCTATTCCGCTCCGGACTTGTGAGCAATGACGATGCAGAAAATTGCCTCTGGGTTAAGCCTCCCTGTGAGTATGTGAACTTCTATATATACCACCGCAGTCTCAGTTACAGCAATGCCTTTGGACAAAGACTGTCTGGGAGTTCTGATAACTTTGTTCAGGAAGTCCTCAATATATGAACCACTTTCATTCCCAGGACAACAATGTGAGTCAAGTTTTATGTTGGAACTAAATGGGAACAGAAATTACTCACATTGTCCACAAAACACAAACATTTAAATACAGTAATAAAATATTACAAACCCCAAAACCAGGGAAATTGGCACCTTGTGTAATTCGTAAATAAAAACAGAATACAATGATTTGCAAATCCTTTTCAACTTATATTCAATTGAATAGACTGCAAAGACAATATATTTCATGTATGTACATATATACACATAAATATATACATACAAACACACACATATTATATATATTTTTTATTTTTTTATTTATTTAGGGGCGGCTTGGCGTAGTGGGTAGAGCAGCCGTGCCAGAAGCTTGAAGGTTGCATGTTCGCTCCCCGCCTCTTTCCATCCAAATCACTGCCGTTGTGTCCTTGGGCGGGACACTTCACCCTTGCCCCCAGTGCCACTCTAACTGGTGAATGAATGATGAATGATGGGTGGTGGTCGGAGGGGCCGTAGGCGCGAACTGGCAGCCACGCTTCCGTCAGTCTACCCCAGGGCAGCTGTGGCTACAAATGTAGCTTACCACCACCAGGTGTGAATGAATGATGGGTTCCCACTTCTCTGTGAAGCGCTTTGAGTGTCTAAAAAAGCGCTATATAAATCTAATCCATGACACACACACATATATGCGAGTCCCACACCGAATTTGACTTATTTGAGTAACAGGATAGAGTTTTAAGCAAACAACTAGCAAATATATGAACTATAGCTACATGGCACATATGCTAATAGCATGGTTGACACTAAGCACATTAGCGATTTTTTTAAATAAGGAGATAACATTTAAAAAACAACTCTGGTAACAGGAATGTGTTGTGATTTAATTCTGGCTCCCCCAGTCACGGTTCAAATATCATGTAATATATAAGAAAAAATATTTGTGAACTTACTTTTGGTCTGCAGAGGATCTGGAAGATTCAGCTACTTGGGATTGGTGCAATATTACATGTTAAACAAAAAACACAAAAAAAGGGCAGGATGAGGTTGTTATAGTAAACATTTTTTAGCTAAATATTTTTTTTAAAACCTTAAAAGTATAGTTGACAAAAGAAGTATAACAAATAATTTAAAAAATATAACATTTCTAAAGGATTTAAATGAATATATTTCATGAAAATGTCTCATTTTTGAAAGTGGGGACAGGCAAGAAATGCTATTTTCCAGTGTTCAAAGCAGTTACCGTATTTTCCGCACTATAAGGCGCACCTAAAAACCACAATCTTTCTCAAAAGCTGACAGTGCGCCTTATAACCCGGTGCGCTTTATTACAATTCATTTTCATAAAGTTTCGATCTCGCAACTTCGGTAAACAGCCGCCATCTTTTTTCCCGGTAGAACAGGAAGCGCTTCTTCTTCTACGCAAGCAACCGCCAAGGAAAGCACCCGCCCCCATAGAACAGGAAGCGCTTCTTCTTCTACTGTAAGCAACCACCCGCCCCCGGAAGAAGAAGAAAAAACACGCGGATATCACCGTACGTTTCATTTCCTGTTTACATCTGTAAAGACCACAAAATGGCTCCTACTAAGCGACAAGGATCCGGTTCATAAAAAGACGCAATCTCTCCATCCGCACACGGATTACTACCGGATTTCACAGCAACTGATATTCCTGTGAACCGCACTGTGGAACGGGAGCACGTACGGTGAATATTCGCACCACAGGGAATGAGAAGTCATCCTTCACTGTGGTTCTAGCTTGCCATGCTAACTTCCACCCATGGTGATATTCAAAAGGAAGACCTTGCCAAAAGAGACCTTTCCAGCCGGCGTCATCATAAAAGCTAACTCGAAGGGATGGATGGATGAAGAAAAGATGAGCGAGTGGTTAAGGGAAGTTTACGCGAAGAGGCCGGGTGGCTTTTTTCACACAGCTCCGAAGGCGAACACACCTTCACTAAGACGGGCAGACAGCGCCGGACGACATACGCCAACATTTGCCAGTGGATCGTAAATGCCTGGGCAGATATTTCGGTCACAACTGTGGTCCGAGCTTTCCGGAAGGCAGGATTCACAGAACTACTGGACAACAACAGCGACACTGACTCCGATGACTTCGACGAGACGGAACCGGCCATTTTGGATCCCACGCTTGCGCAACTTTTCAATTCGGACACCGAAGACGAAGAATTCGAAGGATTTACGAATGAAGAATAACTTCAGAAGGTGAGCGCTATGTTTATTTTGTGTGTTGTGACATTAACGTTCGAGCAACATTATGTTGCTATTGCTCTACACCATTTTGAATTTTACTATGTTTGTGATTGCACATTTGCGTACATTTTGGGACAGAGTTGTTAGAACGCTGGTTTTCAATATATTATTAAAGTTTGACTGAACTATCTGACTGTTTTTTTGACATTCACTTTAGCGCAGCGTTTTTTTGACATTCACTTTAGCGCAGCGTAGGCGCGGCTTATAGTCCGGGGCGGCTTATTGGTGGACAAAATTATGAAATATGTAATTCATAGAAGGTGCGGCTAATAATCCGGTGCGCCTTATAGTGCGGAAAATACGGTAATATTAAATTATTTTAATTAAATATATTATCAGATCAAAATGCAGTAAGACGCTCGAGCATTGCTGCTGTAATGTGACTTTAAGATGCAGGAGACAGGTGCAGGTAAGAGTCTTTTAATGATCAAAAAACAAAAGATGTGTGCAGCAGGGAATGCACAAAGCTGTGCCAGTTAGCAAAGCAACACAACATAACCTGTGTGAAGTTTGCCCCTCACCTAGTCAAAATCTCCCCAAATGTGTCACATTCGTTAGTGCGGAAAAAATGTTTGCTCTCACAATTATAGTTTTGAAGTTAACATTTTGTGTTCCACCTGTGAGAAGTTGGCCCCCCTACCTTGTGAAATCTCCTCAAAGTTGTCCCAATCCTTTGAGCTGCGTGCGTTTGTGTTGCGAAATTTTTCATTTGTGCCGTTACGGTTTTTAAGTTATCAATATTTCTGTTTTTTTATAGTATTAAGGTAGGTAGGTAGGTCTTTATTGTCATTGCACAAGTACAACAAAACTTTGTTTTCACCACAAACCCGTTCAATATTAGACAAACAAACAGTGTACAGGGTTACAGAAGAGGAACGCTGATGGTCGCCACAAGGCGCCCCCCCGTAAAAGATGGGAAAAGGGTCAACGCTGGGGGAGGATGAGTAAAAAAATACAACCTAGACTGGGCTCCTTAGGGGGCCCAGTCTAGCACATATACATATTACAACATACAACTCGAGACTTGCAACAGAGGGGAGGGAGTGGGAGCTACGGTGGAAGGCTGCAGCTCTTCAGGCTCTGCCCAGCCGTCCATCACCCCTAAGGGATTCACGTCAAGGGCGTTGGATGTTGGGTTGGGTTGGGTATGTGTGTGTGGCGTATATTTTTTGTGGATTCATGCGGCGTGTCTCTGCTCCGCGGCCTTGGTGTTGTTGCAGCCGCCAGTCAGTCCAAAGTCAACAACAACAGGTGTGTGTTCATGAGAGACAAGAAGGGAAGTTATTATTCTTAACCAATCATTTTTGGTACAATTATCATAGTTTTTAAGTTATTAACATTTTATGGTTTAATGTTAACGTTTCCTGGTTTTTATATTATTAAAATGTTATTATCTAATTACAAACAAAGAACAAATTTCATTAGCGTAAGAAGATGGATGGATGGATAAAGAACCAATTTAAAAATTACATATTGTTTGGCAGCACGGTGGAGCTCGTGCCTCACAGCGAGAAGATCCTGGGTTCGATTCCCGGGCTGTTCATTGTTTTAAAACATGTTATGGAACACATATAAAACCTATGTAAAAAAAAAAATAAAAAAAAGACTTAAAATCTAAAAGTAACAAAATCAAGCATTGACATTCACATAGCTGAGTGAAACTCCAAAAGTAACAAAAGATTTTTTCTGGAATGTACTAAAACCTAAAAATCGACTATACTCTTCCTTAACAAGAATGTTAAAGTCACTGTTTGCACAGCTATTACAAAGAAAATCAATAAAAAAATGCTAAAGACCTTATTCAAGCCATTACAATTGTGGCCCTCAGCAAGTCAGAGGGAAATGATGAGACTGGCGTACCAGTCACACCTGAACTAACAAACAAAAAACAGTCTGAAGAACAAATTGCTGAAGGCAGCAACCTGGACACTAACATTTATCTACATGAGAAACTATACAAGTCTGGAATGACCGAAAAGTTGAGCCATTTGATGACAGACTGCAACACGGATGCCAAGTCTTGGGTTGCAGAAATCTGTGATGAGAGTAGAAGATTTGTATCCCAGAATTGTGACAGAGACAACCTGCATTTCCTTTCTGAACTTCTGCCACATCTGATTATATTGTGTGATACGATCTGGGGACATGATACAATATTTTGAAGGCAGCACAACTGTCATGATCCGTTGCCCGGATCATGTTTTGTTTTGTTTTTGACTCCCTCAGTTCTGTTTTCACCACCCTTGGGTTTGTGTGTTTTTGGTTACCATGGTGGCTGATTAGTTTCACCTGCCTCTGATTAGTGTTCGGGACTCTCACCTGCCCCCGAGCACTAATCAGAGAGCGACTTATTCCTGTTTTTCGCAACACTCGATCTGGCTGTCTTGTTTGCTAAATGCAACAGTTACAGTATGTCGTTACCTCTCGATTCCTGAGCTAAACTTTCCTGTTAGCTATTTCCTTAGCTTTCCGTGCTATCGGCGTACTTGTTTTTGTTTGTTTGTGTCCTGACTGATTTATGGACAATAAATCATTGTCTTACCTGCACCTTGCCTCCGGAGTTTCCGTTTGCACAGTTAAATTCCACATTGACTTTAAGATTTTAGTCCTGACATTCAGTGCGTTGCATGGTGGGGCCCCTCAGTACATCACTGACTTCCTATGCCCGTACTCCTCATGGCGCAGCCTCCGGTCTTCAGGCCAGGGTCTTCTAAAGATCCCAAAAACTTGTTTTAAAACCCGTGGAGACCTGGCATTCCAGGCTATAGCTTCCAGATTCTGGAACAATTTGCACCAGTCCCTCCATGATCTTGACTGTGTTGAAACTTTTAAGAAAATGTGAAAACTTCTCTTTTTAGTAAAGCTTTTAGTTAATGCACCTTTTAACTATCATTTTTAATCCACTTTGTATCCTTTTTATGATGTTTCCCCTGTTGTTTTCATTGAATTGTTGTTTTACTTCACCTATGTTTCGTACAGCACTTTGTGATTTTATCTGTGAAAAGCGCTTTATAAATAGAATGTACTTATTTACTTACCATGCGACCACGACGTGACAACAACAACCGGCAGTTCTGCACATGTTGAGGCGGAGTACAACAATTTGAAACAGGGTCTTTTCAAGCAACCTGCCCATGCACCTTGACTGCTTTGTAGGTGGACACCTCAAGTGTGAAGGACAGATGTGGCTTTCTCATGCACTGCACTTACAAAAACCCCAGCAAACACAGAAAGTCGGAAACTGACGCACCTGTTAATCAAAACGGGGCGGAAGAAGCCAACATCCAAGTTGGGCAACCCCTGGAAAATTGGAGAGGCTTGGCTGTACCACTAAAATAGAGGAGGAGCTGTGACGGTCTGTCACTTCACTTTTTGTTTGGTGTTTGTTTCCTGTCGCCGCTCTTATTTTTGTTCCCCTTCCTGCTTTTCTCCCCGAGTGCTGTTTTCCCCTCACCTGCTGCTGATTGGCAGCCTGGCCACACCTGGTGTTAATCAGCAGGCTGCTATTCATGCCTGCCTCGCCTGCTCCTCAGCGCTCGAGGATTGATTATTCTTTGAGAACCTTACATGTATGACTACTTCCTCCTATGCTGAGTTTATATTAAAATCATCTTACCTGCTCCTCGTTCTCCTGGTTCCTGCATCTTGGGGTCACTCCCACCGCAGCCATGCGAGTTCCTAACAGGAGCTACCTTACCCAAAGCCCAGAATGGCTTCATGTAGACACTGAATATTATTATAATGTAATTATTAATATATTATTATCAAAGTGGTGCCCATATCTTGGCACACTGTAAATATAATGTAATACAAGAAACTGCAATTCTGCAATGTTTTAAGCTCTAACAACTGGTGGTTGTTAGAAATAATTTAGATTGGGTCGCATACAGCTTCTCTAATATAATATTGATGAAAATAATGTAAAAGAAAAATAATATAAGGAAGTAATATACGCAAACAAATCGGGAGCTTGCGTGAAGAAGCGACGCTGGTAGATATATGATACAACAGCACTCTCTAGCGGACCAAATCAGTATGCACCCATTTGTGATGTTTCATATGATACAACAGCACCCTCTAGGGCAGGGGTCGGCAACCCAACATTTGGAAAGAGTCATTTTGGACCACAAAGACAAAAAAGTAATCTGTCTGGAGCCGCAAAAAATTAGCAGACTTATATAAGTGTTATAATGATGGCAACACATGATGCAAGTAGCTAATTAGCTATATTAGCCTACTATCAAAATGACTATGTGGATCAGGCTGACGCAAATCTTCGTTGACAGAAATGTTGACATTTATTATTTATTGTACACATTTTTACAACATTGGAAATCATTAGTAAAACTTCTCAGAGGGTGAGATAACTTCTGGAAATGACTGTCTTAGAATGGCCAAAGGTATAGATGTGTGTGTCCAAGGTAAAGGAAACCGCAGGCTGTCTTCTTCTAATGGATTTATTACAATCTTTGCAAGCTGGGTAACGTTTGCTGTGGTCTGGAACAACATGGCACACAAACAACTATCAGAAATGCAGCCAATTGTACATACAGATAATGTGTCATGAGACATGGAAAAATAAACTAAATACACAGAGGACATAGGTAAAGGAAATTAAATATACCTACAAATGAGGCATTATGATGCAATATGTACGTACAGCTAGCTGTAAAGCTGTAAGCCTAAATAGCATGTTAGCATCGATTAGCTTGCAGTCATGCAGTGACCAAATATGCCTGATTAGCACTCCAACAAGTCAATAACATCAACAAAGCTCACCCTTGTTCCACCGCCTGGGAGGTGAGGGGAGCAGTGAGCAGCAGCGGTGGCTGTGCTCGGGAATCATTTTGGTGATTTAACCCCCAATTCCAACTCTTGATGCTGAGTGCCAAGCAGGGAGGTAATGGGTCCCATTTTTATAAACTTTGGTATGACTCGGCCGGGGTTTGAACTCACGACCTACCGACCTGTGTCTGTGGTTAGAGTGTCTCAGGGCGGACACTCTAACCACTAGGCCACTGAGCAGGTCTGCAAATGGACTACACAAATAAAATAGACTGCAAAGACAAGATATTTAATGTTCAAACTGAGAATTTTTTTTTTTTTTTGCAAATAATCATTAACTTAGAATTTAATGGCAGCAACACATTGCAAAAAAGTTGTCACATGGGCATTTTTACCACTGTGTTACATGGCCTTTCCTTTTAACAACACTCAGTAAACGTTTGGGAACTGAGGAGACCAATTTTTGAAGCTTTTCAGGTGGAATTATTTCTTATTCTTGCTTGATGTACAGCTTAAGTTGTTCAACAGTCCGGGGGTCTCCGGTGTGGTATTTTAGGCTTCATAATGTGCCACACATTTTCAATGGGAGACAGGTCTGGACTACAGGCAGACCAGCCTAGTACCCGCACTCTTTCACTACGAAGCCACGCTGTTGTAACATGTGCAGAATGTGGCTTGGCATTGTCTTGCTGAAAGAAGCAGGGGCGTCCATGAAAAAGACTTTGCTTGGATGACAACATATGTTGCTCCAAAACCTGTATGTACCTTTCAGCATTAATGGTGCCTTCACAGATGTGTAAGTTACCCATGCCTTGGGCACTAATGCACCCCCATACCATCACAGATGCTGGCATTTGAACTTTGCGCCTATAACTGTCCGGATGGTTCTTTTCCTCTTTGGTCTGGAAGACACAACGTCCACAGTTTCCAAAAACAATTTGAAATGTGGACTCGTCAGACCACAGAACACTTTTCCATTTTGTATCAGACCATCTTAGATGAGCTCGGGCCCAGCAAAGCCGGCGGCATTTCTGGGTGTTGTTGATAAATCGCTTTGGCTTTGAATAGTAGAGTTTTAACTTGCACTTACAGATGTAGCGACCCCACTGTAGTTACTGACAGTGGTTTTTTGAAATGTTCCTGAGCCCATGTGGTGATATCCATTACACACTGATGTCGTTTTTTGAGGGATCGAAGATCACGGCCTTGTCGCTTACATGCAGTGATTTGACCAGATTCTCTGAACCTTTTGATGATGTTATGGACCGTAGATGGTGAAATCCCTAAATTCCTTGCAATAGCTGGTTGAGAAATGTTGTTCTTAAACTGTTGGACAATTTGCTCACGCATTTGTTCACAAAGTGGTGACCCTCGTCACATCCTTGTTTGTGAATGACTGAGCATTTCATGGAAGCTGCTTTTATACCCAATCATGTTACCCACCTGTTACCCACATACCCACCTGTTCTCAATTAGCCTGTTCACCTGTGGGCTGTTCCAAATAAGTGTTTGATGAGCATTCCTCAACTTTCTCAGTCTTTTTTGGCACTCGTGCCATTTTTTTTTAAACATGTTGCAGGCATCAAATTTCAAATGAGCTAATATTTGCAAAAAATTAAGTTTACCAATTCGAACGCTAAGTATCTTGTCTTTGCAGTCTATTCAATTGAATATAAATTGAAAATGATTTACAAATCAATGTATTTGCATGTTCTCCCCGTGACTGCGTGGGTTCCCTCCGGGTACTCCGGCTTCCTCCCACCTCCAAAGACATGCACCTGGGGATAAGTTGACTGGCAACACTAAATTGGCCCTAGTGTGTGGATGTGAGTGTGAATGTTGTCTGTCTATCTGTGTTGGCCCTGCGATGAGGTGGCGACTTGTCCAGGGTGTACCCCGCCTTCCGCCCGATTGTAGCTGAGATAGGCTCCAGCGCCCCCCGCGATCCCAAAGGGAATAAGCGGTAGAAAATGGATGGATGGATGGATGGATGTATTCTGTTTTTATTTACGATTTACACAACGTGCCAACTTCACTGGTTTTGGGTTTTGTAATTGTGATGTTAAATAATAGCCTATATTTGGAGAGGATTTATTTCTGTTTATTAAGACTATCGCAGCTATTTAAAATGCTGGCTGCTTACATCCTGATCCACATTTTTAAAAGAATTAACGGTCTATATTCCAGTCACAACTCCAGACTGAACTGGGCCAAAGCACAGACGCACAGTGTATGGAAAACTTTCTTACCTCGAGAAAAATATTGTAAATATGATTAGGGATTTGTGCGTACACGTGCTAAGACGTTTATCACCTTAACATTGCGGTCTGAGCAGGATAATCTTCCTTACATCATAGATCAGTCATAACTTTCCACAAAAGGGCATGAATACACATGTCAGGCGCATGTGCAAGATGATATGACTAACATGACTGTAACACAAACAACTCCAGACTTGAAATTTCTCACACAGCTTAAGGTGCGCCACAAAACACCCACTGTAACTTGAGGGTGTTTTTAGCACAAATAATAAATGATAAATGATAAATGGGTTGTACTTGTATAGCGCTTTTCTACCTTCAAGGTACTCAAAGCGCTTTGACACTACCGTATTTTCCGCACTATAAGGCGCACCTAAAAACCACACATTTTCTCAAAAGCTAACAGTGCGCCTTATAACCCGGTGCGCTTTATTACGATTAATTTTCATAAAGTTTCGATCTCGCAACTTCGGTAAACAGCCGCCATCTTTTTTCCCGGTAGAACAGGAAGCGCTTCTTCTTCTACGCAAGCAACCGCCAAGGAAAGCACCCGCCCCCATAGAACAGGAAGCGCTTTAAGCAACCACCCGCCCCCGGAAGAAGAAGAAAAAACGCGCGGATATCACCGTACGTTTCATTTCCTGTTTACATCTGTAAAGACCACAAAATGGCTCCTACAAAGGACAAGGATCCGGTTCATAAAAAGACGCAATCTCTCCATCCGCACACGGATTACTACCGTATTTCACAGCAACTGATATTCCTGTAACCGCACTGTGGAACGGGAGCACGTACGGTGAATATTCGCACCACAGGGAATGAGAAGTCATCCTTCACTGTGGTTCTAGCTTGCCATGCTAACTTCCACTCATGGTGATATTCAAAAGGAAGACCTTGCCAAAAGAGACCTTTCCAGCCGGCGTCATCATAAAAGCTAACTCGAAGGGATGGATGGATGAAGAAAAGATGAGCGAGTGGTTAAGGGAAGTTTACGCGAAGAGGCCGGGTGGCTTTTTTCACACAGCTCCGAAGGCGAACACACCTTCACTAAGACGGGCAGATAGCGCCGGACGACATACGCCAACATCTGCCAGTGGATCGTAAATGCCTGGGCAGATAGTTTCGGTCACAACTGTGGTCCGAGCTTTCCGGAAGGCAGGATTCACAGAACTGCTGCACAACAACAGCGACACTGAATCCGATGACTTCGACGAGGCGGAGCCGGCCATTTTTGGATCCCACGCTTGCGCAACTTTTCAATTCGGACACCGAAGACGAAGAATTCGAAGGATTTACGAATGAAGAATAACTTCAGAAGGTGAGCGCTATGTTTATTTTGTGTGTTGTGACATTAACGTTCGAGCAACATTATGTTGCTATTTATTGCTCTACACCATTTTGAATTTTACTATGTTTGTGATTGCACATTTGCGTACATTTTGGGACAGAGTTGTTAGAACGCTGGTTTTCAATATATTATTAAAGTTTGACTGAACTATCTGACTGTTTTTTTGACATTCACTTTAGCGCAGCGTTTTTTTGACATTCACTTTAGCGCAATGTAGGCGCGGCTTATAGTCCGGGGCGGCTTATTGGTGGACAAAATTATGAAATATGTAATTCATAGAAGGTGCGGCTAATAATCCGGTGCACCTTATAGTGCGGAAAATACGGTACTTCCACATTTACCCATTCACACACACATTCACACACTGATGGAGGGAGCTGCCATGCAAGGCGCTAACCAGCACCCATCAGGAGCAAGGGTGAAGTGTCTTGCTCAGGACACAACGGACATGACGAGGTTGGTACTAGGTGGGGATTGAACCAGGGACCCTCGGGTCGCGCACGGCCATTCTTCCACTGCACCACGCCGTCCCTATATAACACCATCGAACTTGGTACACACTTTTAAGGGACTGACCAGCATCACATTTGAGCAAAATCGGATGGAAAAACATTGCAACATGACATGTGTGTCAGCATGTCTTATGAAGTATTTTGACCACAAACATAGTACAACGTGGATTCCCGTTAAAAATTAGGACTATATTGTCCCTCAGCAAATCCTAGAAATAATATGATAGTTCTCAAATTGTATTGAAAATGTTTCAGAAGGGAATAGTCAAGATTCAGGTAACTGAAAAGATTTCACAGTGTGTAGAAATTATTTAATACAAAAATTTAACTCAGAGAGGAGATTAAAGATAACACGTCCCAGCTACAACTGTGCTCTATTAACACAAATACGAACGTATATACGAGGGATTTTGCCCTCCAAAAGAATCGCTCTTTTTGATTAAATAACATTGGAGGAACTCCTGCCACATGTAAATGGTACAAAACAAACAACATGTTTACTTGACCCACTTCCTGGGAAACTTATCAAGGAGCCGTTTGTAATATTAAATATTAGGACCATCTGTGATAAATATTAACTTATCACTTTCCTCTGGCACTGTTCCCCTAGCATTCAAAAAAGCGGTTATTCATCCTCTGCTCAAAAGACCTAACCTCGATCCTGACCTCATGGTAAACTACCTTCCCTTTATTTCGAAAATCCTTGAAAAAATTGTTGCACAGCAGCTAAATGAACACTTAGCGTCTAACAATCTCTGTGAACCCTTTCAGTCTGGTTTCAGGGCAAATCACTCCACTGAGTCAGTCCTGGTAAAAATGACTAATGATCAGAGGTGGGTAGAGTAGCCAGAAATTGTACTCATGTAAGAGTACTGTTACTTTAGAGATTTATTACTCAAGTAAAAGTAAGGAGCAGTCACCCAAATATTTACTTGAGTAAAAGTAAAAAGTATGTTGTGAAAAACCTACTCAAGTACTGAGTAACTGATGAGTAACCTGTTCGTTTAATGATGACGGCAACAAATAATGCACAAAAACATAAAAATAGCAATGAGCAAATTCAGAGCCAGGAATATCTCTTAAGCAACTAAAACAATAATATATATTAAATAATAATACATTAACATAAAAAAAAATTAAGGCAAATTTAGCCACAATAACTTAACAGCACCGTCGGCTCAGTAGGCAGAGATTACAAAGGAAAATAACAAGTTAGCTTTTACGCAAACCATAAACTGATAGGTGTGGGCTGCACCTGGGAACACACTGTGCACTTTTGATAGGTGTTTGTATGCATGCATGAGTGTGTGTGCAACTGTGCGTGTGAGTGTGTCTCTGTCTGTCAGTCTATGAGGCTGCAGTGTGTTAATAAATGTCCCGACACGATGTACATTTGACAGTGATTCATAGCAGGGAAGCTAACATCAGCCTACGGTGACAGCCAAAATATCTACTAACGTTACTTACCGCGATGTGCTTCCTAAAATTTGACGTTGAGTTCATGTAAGCTTAAGCTTGTTAATCATGTGACCGCCTGGCTCTGTTTGATTGGTGAAACGGAGTCAAACGTCACCAGTGACTGTACTTTAATTGGTGAAACGCAGGCATGCGCTAGATCCTACTTTGAAGGTCTGTCTGACAAACCAAAACAAACAAAGCGTGCATTAACAGATCGATAAATATCAGTAGAGAGTAGCGAGCTGAATGTAGATAAATGGAGCGGGGGGTAAGTAGCGTTTCTTCTCTATAAATATACTGAAGTAAAAGTGAAAGTATGTTGCATTAAAACTACTCTTAGAAGTACAAAAGCCAGCATCTGTGATGGTATGGGGGTGTATTAGTGCCCAAGACATGGGTAACTTACACATCTGTGAAAGCGCCATTAAAGCCGAAAGGTACATACAGGTTTTGGAGCAACATATGTTGCCATCCAAGCAACGTTCCCATGGACGCCCCTGCTTATTTCAGCAAGACAACGCCAAGCCACGTGTTACATCAACGTGGCTTCATAGTAAAAGAGTGTGGGTACTAGACTGGCCTGCCTGTAGTCCAGACCTGTCTTCCATTGAAAATGTGTGGCGCATTATGAAGTCTAACATACCACAACGGAGACCCCCGGACTGTTGAACAACTTAAGCTGTACATCAAGCAAGAATGGGAAAGAATTCCACCTGAGAAGCTTAAAAAATGTGTCTCCTCAGTTCCCAAACGTTTACTGAGTGTTGTTAAAAGAAAAGGTGATGTAACACAGTGGTGAACATGCCCTTTCCCAACTACTTTGGCACGTGTTGCAGCCATGAAATTCTAAGTTAATTATTATTTGAAAAAAAAAAAAAAGTTTTTGAGTTTGAACTTAAAATATCTTGTCTTTGTAGTGCATTCAATTGAATGTTGAAAAGGATTTGAAAATCATTGTATTCCGTTTATATTTACATCTAACACAATTTCCCAACTCATATGGAAACGGGCTTGTAATTAGATGACTATAGTAACAAATTAGATTACCATAGTAAATAGTATATCATGCAAAAGTACAGATTCCAACCATTGAAATACTTTGTGTAGTTCAAGACGTACGGTCATTTGAAAACATCACTGCACATCATAATGGCAGCTAAAGTTTCCAGCAAGGGCTCTGTAACCAGTTCTCTCAACAGGGGCTGGACTCTCTTCCACTCTGGCGTTGCCGGCAGTGAGAGGCGACGGGCTGGGGTGGCAATTCTTGTTGCCCCCCGGCTCAGAGCCTGCACGTTGGAGTTCAACCCGGTGGACGAGAGCGAGAGGGTAGCTTCCCTACGGTGAGGGATGCCGTCAAGCTGAAGAAGGAGTCCTATCGGGTTCTTTTGGCTCATAGGACTCCGGAGGCAGCGGACAGGTACCGACAGGCCAAGCGGTGTGCGGCTTCAGCGGTTGCGGAGGCAAAAACTCGGACGTGGGAGAAGTTCGGGGAAGCCATGGAAAACGACTTCCGGACAGCTTCGAAGCGATTCTGGACCACCATCCGCCGCCTCAGGAAGGGGAAGCAGTGCACTATCAACACCGTGTATGGTGAGGATGGTTTTCTGCTGACCTCGACTGCGGATGTTGTGGATCGGTGGAGAGAATACTTCGAAGACTTCCTCAATCCCACCAACGCATCTTCCTATGAGGAAGCAGTGCCTGGGGAATCTGTGGTGGGCTCTTCTATTTCTGGGTAGGAGGTTGCTGAGGTAGTTAAAAAGCTCCTCGGTGGATGAGATCCGCCCGGAGTTCCTTAAGGCTCTGGATGCTGTGGGGTTGTCTTGGTTGGCAAGACTCTGCAGCATCGCGTGGACATCGGGGTCAGTACCTCTGGATTGGCAGACCGGGGTGGTGGTTCCTCTCTTTAAGAAGGGGAACCGGAGGGTGTGTTCTAACTATCGTGGGATCACACTCCTCAGCCTTCCCGGTAAGGTCTATTCAGGTGTACTGGAGAGGAGGCTACGCCGGATAGTCGAACCTCGGATGCAGGAGGAACAGTGTGGTTTTCGTCCTGGTCGTGGAACTGTGGACCAGCTCTATACTCTCGGCAGGGTCCTTGAGGGTGCATGGGAGTTTGCCCAACCAGTCTACATGTGCTTTGTGGACTTGGAGAAGGCATTCGACCGTGTCCCTCGGGAAGTCCTGTGGGGAGTGCTCAGAGAGTATGGGGTATCGGACTGTCTGATTTTGGCGGTCCGCTCCCTGTACGATTAGTGTCAGAGCTTGGTCCGCATTGCCGGCAGTAAGTTGGACACGTTTCCAGTGAGGGTTGGACTCCGCCAAGGCTGCGCTTTGTCACCGATTCTGTTCATAACTTTTATGGACAGAATTTCTAGGCGCAGTCAAGGCGTTTAGGGGATCCGGTTTGGTGGCTGCAGGATTAGGTCTCTGCTTTTTGCAGATGATGTGGTCCTGATGGCTTCATCTGGCCAGGATCTTCAGCTCTCGCTGGATCGGTTCGCAGCCGAGTGTGAAGCGACTGGGATGAGAATCAGCACCTCCAAGTCCGAGTCCATGGTTCTCGCCCGGAAAAGGGTGGAATGCCATCTCCGGGTTGGGGAGGAGACCCTGCCCCAAGTGGAGGAGTTCAAGTACCTCGGAGTCTTGTTCACGAGTGAGGGAAGAGTAGATCGTGAGATTGACAGGCGGATCGGTGCGGCGTCTTCAGTAATACGGACGCTGTATCGATCCGTTGTGGTGAAGAAGGAGCTGAGCCGGAAGGCAAAGCTCTCAATTTACCGGTCGATCTACGTTCCCATCCTCACCTATGGTCATGAGCTTTGGGTTATGACCGAAAGGACAAGATCACGGGTACAAGCGGCCCAAATGAGTTTCCTCCGCCGGGTGGCAGGGCTCTCCCTTAGAGATAGGGTGAGAAGCTCTGTCATCCGGGGGGAGCTCAAAGTAAAGCCGCTGCTCCTCCACATCGTGAGGAGCCAGATGAGGTGGTTCGGGCATCTGGTCAGGATGCCACCCGATCGCCTCCCTCAGGAATTTTTTAGGGCACGTCCGGCCGGTAGGAGGCCACAGGGAAGACCCAGGACACGTTGGGAAGACTATGTCTCCCGGCTCGCCTGGGAACGCCTCGGGATCCCCCGGGAAGAGCTGGACGAAGTGGCTGGGGAGAGGGAAGTCTGGGCTTCCCTGCTTAGGCTGCTGCCCCCGCGACCCGACCTCGGATAAGCGGAAGAAGATGGACGGATGGATGGAGTTTCCATCTTATAAAGATCTAAAAAAAATAATTTGCCCAGGTCTGATCTAGAAGTTATGTTTTCAAAAAAAGTTTTTTAAATTCAACAACAATAAAATTAATTTAAGAAACGTTCAATGGCCGACAATTTCAGCTTCAAGTGTTTTCAGTTAAGAGCTCGGTCACAGAACCAATTCATCTGGTAAATTAAACGGTACTACTGTATCCTATACACAAACAAATTGCTGGACAATATATATATTTTTTAAATCTTATAAACTAATTTGGGATATTTCCTAACTAAATTGACATCATTGAAATAAAGAATTAAATTAAAAATAAAACATGTAAAATGCCTCCGGATGTCCTTTATTTTTAGGGTTTATGAACGGTCATAAACAATTACAAACAATATCCATCCATCCATTTTCTACCGCTTGTCCCGTTCGGGGTCGCGGGGGGTGCTGGAGCCCATCTTAGCTGCATTCGGGCGGAAGGTGGGGTACACCCTGGACAAGTCGCGCTCATCGCAGGGCCAACACAGATAGACAGACAACGTTCATAATTGTGATATATATTGTAGGAACCAGAATATTAATAACAGAAGGAAAAAACCCTTTTGTGTGAATGAGTGAGAATGAGTGTAAATGGGGGAGGGAGGGTTTTTGTGTTAGTGCACTAACTGTAAGTGTATCTTGTGCTTTTATGTTGATTTAATAACAACAACAAAAATACATACATACATTATATATATATATATATATATTTATTTATTTTTGTCGTAAATATAGTAAATTGGATGGCCATTTCAGCAATAATTTGCGTGTTAAAATATGTAATGTCTACGTGTCTATCAGTAATAATCTCCTGAGTGGATTTATGTTCACTTTCTGACATCTGACAACAAAAGCGTGTTCTATTGGTCCACTAAACGTCCCAGTGCTAATCCGGTTATATAAAATGTCATCACACACACACATCTAGACACACACACGCAAGTCCCACTCACACTAGGGTGGCGAGAATAAGTCAAAGATCGTCACCATGATCATCATCGTGGACTTGGTGCTGATGCTCATCGACCTGACCTACGCTATCCTGGCCGCGGTGGTGCAGACGTTCCTCCGACCGAGGCTAAAGAGCATCGATGGGGAAGTGTGCCTCATCACGGGGGCAGGAGGTGCGCTGGGCCGCCTGTTCGCGGTGGAGTTTGCCAAAGAGGGCGCGCAGCTGGTGCTGTGGGACTGCAACACGGCCGCCAACGAGCGCACCGCCCAGCTGGCCAGGGAGCACGGCGTCCGGGTGCACGCCTACACCGTGGACCTGTCGTTCCGGGAGAGCATCTACCACACTGCGGAGCGAGTCAGGGCGGAAGTGGGCGACGTGTCCATGCTGGTGAACAACGCGGGGGTGGTGGCCGGAAGGAGGCTGCTGGACTGCCCCGACGAGCTTCTGGAGCGCACGCTGCTCGTCAATTGTCACGCTTTGTTTTGGGTGAGACTGACGCGCATGGACGGTGTTATTATGCATGTTGCAATACGTCATAATTAATGGTGGCACTATCTACATGCTGCACTATGTCATAATTAATGGTGGCACCATCTACATGTTGCACTACGTCAAAATGAATGGTGGCACCATCTACCCACACTGGCGGGAGTTATGTAACATCTATTCAGCCAGAGTGTGTGCATTGAGTGTGAAGGGAGCACCACAGTCACAGTACACACATAGTACTTCACTTTCACTAAGTGGTTTACTAGAGTAGGGACCATATTGTACTATTAATAAATAAGATAAAATAATACAAACATGCACTCTACTGAGGTGGCAAATTATGACACGTTCAATCTATCGCAGCACCAAGCAAATCATCTCAACATCCCCATCATTTTAACTCCTAGATGTCATTGAAATTATTTAAGGCGCACTACACAAAATAAACGTAACATTATTAATATCACTATTGCAGATACCATCACAAAACATTAATTACTCAAAACAGCCCACTACCTATAATATGGACTTTTTAAACATCAGATTATTGTCTCCCAAAATGAGTTAATGAGGTCATTAGAGACACAAATCTTAACGTTATTAGTCTTAGCGAAACCTGGCTAAGACCAGACTAATTTTTCCCGCTTAACGAGGCATCTCCTCCTAACTATACAAATGCACATATTGCCAGTCCCCTTAAAAGGGGTGGAGTAGTCGCACTAATATACAATGAGAACCTTAACCTTACCCCTAACATAAGTAATAAATATAAATAATTTGAGGTGCTTACTATAAGGTCTGTCACACCGCTACCTCTCTATCTGGTTATCTGCCACCCCCCTGGGCCCTATTTGGATGTTATCAGTTAATTTTTCGCTGATCTAGTGACGCACGCAGACAATATAATTATAATGGGGGATTTTAATATCCATATGAATACCACGTCAGACCCTCCGTGCGTGGTGCTCCAGATTATAATTGATAGCAGTCGCCACACACAACACTGTAAAACTGTAATTTTGTACTATGCCAAAAAAGATCTGCTTCTCAGCTGTGGTCCGTGTAGTCCGCAGCGGTACTCAGTTGTAATACACTTTTCCCTGATGGTGATGACAATATCAAGCAAACAGAACGAGTCTGGAGTTAGTCATACGTTTAAGCGCAAAAATTATGCCTAAAGTGATGAAACTGTATTTTAATTTGCACTTTAACTCTATTGATTTAACTTAAGAAACATATATTAATTGTGTTTATATTTTAGCACAATATAATTAACTTTATTTTTGGCAGTTCTTTATGAGTCCCATCTTATGCAGTGTATTTGGTTAGTACTTATCTAATCAGCTTGACCTTCGCCTAAGGTTCATGTGTTAAATGAATAATTTAGTGATTAACACATCCGGCATGCTAACGTTAGCATTTCAGTTTTACTTGTGCATATTGATGTCTCGTGCTTTTCCAGGGTTTGCGCAGCATTCACACGCATTTTTTTGCAAAATCGCACATTTTAGTTATTGACTAGAAATAAAACCAAGAGTACGAATACTAATGCAATGGTAATATTTGAGTTGAAACCTGGCCTCTCTCGAGTGGAAGAGTTAGAGCCTGAGATCAAAAAGATTAAAAACTCTTAATCTATATGACAGTGTTGTACACTGTTAAAAAGGGCAGATTTACAGTACCGGTAAAAGACTGACAACTCGGTCACCAAAATTTTACCGTAAAATATATGGTGGTTTTATCACCGAACTACCGTAAAACAGTAGAACTTTTACAGTAAAATTCTGCCACCTGAGCTGCCAGTTTTTTACCGTAATCAGAAACAGAATCAGATTCATTGGCCAAGTATGTTTGACACACAAGGAATTTGACTTGCTAAACCACAGGTGTCAAACTCAAGGCCCGGGTGCCCTCGAGAGCCTGGAAATAATATATCAATAAAGTACTGTAACTTTTCTTACTAAATATATTCATTCTCTCTTATTTTTAAATAGAAATAAATACTAATAATGATTTCAAAGCAAGTTATCCATCAAATTGTGCAATGTAAAAGTAGCAATAGATTTCATGGTAAAATTGTGAAATTAACTGGTTTTTACAGCATTGTTTTCTAAAGGAAAAAAAAACCTGTACTTTTTTTTTACTGTAATAAACTGTGGTGTCCTTTTGGCATTTACAGTAATACACCTAAAAATCTACAGTTGTTGATTTGCTGTAAAAAACAAAAACAAAAAAACTGAGCTGCCTTTTTTTTCTCCATCCATCCATTTTTTACCGCTTATCCCTTTCAGGGTTTTACCATAAAAACAGCAGTACTGTTTTTCCATTTACAGTACTATACACTAAATTTTGAGGTGAAATTATTGCAACTTAACATATTTTTTTTACATTTTAGTTTAAAAAAAATCTACTAATGCATTAAAAAAATGGTTTAATAATAGTATTCACTGCTAGAAGCGGGCCTCTGGGGCCAAACATAACTGCGAGGTGGCCCTCAGTGAAAACGACTTTGACACCTATGAGCTAGACTGCGCTCTCTTTGTTCAACGCAAGAAAAGAAAAAAACAGTAACTTCTGAATTTTGTTTACAGTGTAGAGCGCTGTCATATAGATGATCTCTGATTACCTTTTTTGCAGTAGTGCAAAGAAAAAAGTCACAATAAAAGGGGGAAAAAGTGTTATTAGAAAAGAAGGCAGAGACCTCTTACTTTCTCCCCTACAAAGAAAGCTCCAGGTGCACCAAAATACCTTAAATACAGCAGAGCACTCCTGTAACTGTCAAAAAATACACAAAAAATGTTCACTTGTAGAGGATGCTGGTTCCCAAGACTTAGCAAAGTAATAATAGTAGTGAAGGAAGAACCCAGCCACCTGGTCCTTAGCTCTCTGAAAACAATGTAGTTGAATAACCCTGCTTAAGAGTATCGATTTACTCTCCAACACACGGCCATTATTGTCTAAATAGCTGACAACACAAGAGAGGTACAACTCCCAAGATCATTATTTCTTGCCTAAAAGGTGGTGCATGAGTGATGCTAACACTGCAGAGCTGCGGTTCATTGAGGGGAACTATGAACTATGACCCTGTGAAGCAGAAAGTAGGGCCATATGGCAGTTTTCCAATATGATTACACATCTCCATGACGAGAAGTGCCGTAAAGAGGAAGATGAAGGTGGTGGAGCTGCAAACATTGAGCCCCTGACGAGCATCCTCAAGTGGGAGAAAGGAAGGAAGGTGAAGAAGATTTCATTACCATGTGCAACTCTGATCAATTGTCTTAGAGCCTAGAGTACTTGCGGCGCAATGGTGCTCAAACAAAAAGTCACAATTTGTACATGCTTACTGTGAGTGAGACTACTTTTAATGTATACATAGTTTAAATACCACAGTATTTTCCATTAAGACAGGGGTGTCAAACTCCTTTTCACTGAGGGCCACATCGCAGTTATGGTTGCCCTCAGAGGGCTGCTTTTAACAATAAGTAATATATGAATATACATGTATATATAAATAATACAATAACAATATATTTTTTCACATATGGAGCAAAAATATATTTAAGTTTTACTTTAAAAACTGTCAGCTCAGTCACCAGAATTTTACAGTAAAAGCCTTTTTTTTTTTTTTTTTTTTTACAGCATATTAAAACAATTTAATGAATGGAAAAACAATACCATTGTTTTTAGCAGTAAAATTCAAGCAACAGAGCTGCCAGTTTTTTGGTTTTTCTTACAGTAAAATCTTGTTTTAATGGTTTTTTGTGTGTGTGTTTTAATCTTTTAGTGTCTTACTGTATATGTATATTTATATTTAAATACAGTATTTATCTTTATTTTAACAAAAAATATTTTTGGAATACATGATAATGTATTCGGCGTGGCGAAGTTGGTAGAGTGGCCGTGCCAGCAATCGGAGGGTTGCTGGTTACTGGGGTTCAATCCCCACCTTCTACCATCCTAGTCACGTCCGTTGTGTCCTTGGGCAAGACACTTCACCCCTTGCTCCTGATGGCTGCTGGTTAGCGCCTTGCATGGCAGCTCCCGCCATCAGTGTGTGAATGTGTGTGTGAATGGGTGAATGTGGAAATACTGTCAAAGCGCTTTGAGTACCTTGAAGGTAGAAAAGCGCTATACAAGTATAACCCATTTATCATTATCATTTATTTATATTTTGATAATATATTTTTATTTTTAAATATTTAATTTTAAAACATATGCAATTGCATGCACTACATGATCTTTAATGTCAAAAGGGAAATAAATATATTTAGTAAGAAAAGATTAAGCATTTTATTAACACATTATTCCCAGGCTTTCGCGGGCCACATAAAATAATGTGGCGGGCCAGATGTGGCCCCCGGGCCTTGAGTTTGATTGAACATGTGCCTTAAGGGGTGAGCATACAACTTGGTGTATTCATGTACTTACACAGATGGTGACTTCGCGTTGTGGGTCATACTATAATGAAGGTCTATGCTATAGTCCAGCGCTTATGAAAGCATGTGATTCTGATGTTGATCCTCTTAGAGAGCCAGTCTTGTGGCAAAATATGAAAAGGTAAGCTCATTTTCACGGAATATGCACAACATAGTGGACTTACAGTATACATAACATGAGGCATACCCATTTTAATATGTTCTGATACAAGAGTTGCCTTAAATATCAATGTTTTAAGTGACTGATAGTATTACGTGGTGTAGAAAACTACTTTATCATTATAAAAAATGTTCAAAGGAAGGTGATCGTTTCAGAAAAGCGACTTGCAGACTTTGACATGAAAGCATGCATTTTTCTTCTCAACAAGCAGAGGGCGCTGCTATTGCTTGGATTTTATTGGCGTCACTTTCAGCTCAAGTTCCCCTTATTAAATATATGTGGTGGTCAAGCTAGCTCTGTTTTCATGGGTACTAGGCAACATTTAGCCCAGGGGTGTCAAACGTATGCCCCGCGAACAAGTTTACTCTGGCCAGCGGCCGGCAAGTTCAGTTTGCTAAATATAAAAATTAGCTGCATTTTTTTAACGGAAGAAACTGCTGTTCTAAATGTGTCTACTGGATGTCTCACTACAAATTCAAGTGTAACCCACGTCCCACATGACAGTGTTTAAAAATGATGTATCAGCTGACTTCAAACACCTTCTGGATTGGCTTCCTCTACTCTAATCAGCGCAGGTGCAAGGAAATGTTGTGGCTGGCAGTAAATGGCGGCAGTATCGACACACAATACCTTCTTTCATTGTAAATGATCCACTCAACAGATAAAATAACGAAACGGTAAGATGCAGACTTCAAGTCAACATGACCATCATCTTTTTAGTTAAAGTTCCATGCAGCGCTTGGAATTGGTTGAATGCACGATGCACACCCTGAACTCCATTGTATATGTGTTTTTACATTTGTTTTTGTTGTATTTGAATTTATGCTTAAATATACTATGTTCACATTAGTTAAGTTTGTAGTTATTAGTGATGGGTTGATGAGGCGTCATGAAGCGTTTCAACACATTGCAAAACTGTATTGATACTGTGTCGATACTGTGTCACTAAATACTGACATCTGCTGGACATTAAAAATCCCTACAGGCAACCTATGGACCGACTCAACTGACACTGATTTTATGACCTAGTACAGTGGTTCTCAAATGGGGGTACTTGAAGGTATGCCAAGGGGTACGTGAGATTTTTTTTAAATATTCTAAAAATAGCAACAATTCAAAAATAATTTATAAATATATTTATTGAATACTTAAATAAAATATGAATGTAAGTTCATAAACTCAGTGAAGCACAAGCTCAGGTTTGTCACTAAAATGTCTGTCAAAAAGAACTGTGAAAAGAAATGTAACAATGCAATATTCAGTGTTGACAGCTAGATTGTTTGTGGACATGTTCCATAAATATTGATGTTAAAGATTTTTTTTTTTGTGAAGAAATGTTTAGAATTAAGTTCATGAATCCAGATGGAGCTCTAATACAATCCCCAAAGAGGGCACTTTAAGTTGATGATTACTTCTATGTGTAGAAATCTTTATTTATAATTGAATCACTTGTTTATTTTTCAACAAGTTTTTAGTTATTTTTATATCTTTTTTTCCAAATAGTTCAAGAAAGACCACTACAAATGAGCAATATTTTGCACTGTTATACAATTTAATAAATCAGAAACTGATGACATAGTTCTGTATTTTACTTCTTTATCTTTTTTTTTTCAACCAAAAATGCTTTGCTCTGATTAGGGGGTACTTGAATTAAAAAAAAATTCACAGGGGGTACATTGCTGAAAAAAGGTTGAGAACCACTGACCTAGTATATACAATAATATAAACCAAGTCATTGTATTTCATTTAGGATTATTTCATAACTTCATTTAAATAAAAATATATTTTTTATCTTTTTTAGATACAGTCAATAAATAATGTGAACATGTATCATAACATGGAAATCTAAGAGAACGTGTTGTGAATGAGGATGCTTGTGAACCTGGAATTTATTTTTATTTTTTTTTAAAACAGTTTTTCCAACGTATTCAATTTTAGACGCTTTCTCTTCTTAGTTATTATTTCTCCGGCTGTAGAAAAGACACGCTCACAGGGCACAGAGGAGGCGTCAGTGCGACACAGTTCGCGTATCGGTCACGTGACCAAAACAACTCATGATCGGTCACGTGACTTTCTAAAAGCGGTACGCGCACCGACACAGGGTTTCGCTCTATGAGCTCGACGCATGCGCTGATGCATCGGTGTTGCCGGACCCATCACTAGTAGTTATGTTACGTTTAATTTGGCTATTGTGTCATTTTGATAATTGTTTTGATTATATTATAATTGTAATGTTTGAATGATGATAAATGAATGGGTTGTGGCAGTTGTGGATTTCACCAATGCGACGGTTTTAGGAAACACTGGATTGCTTTTCCAAACGTTTTTATTGATTAACTGCCAACATGACAATCCTAAAGAGGAAGTGGTTAAAGTTTAATGGCTGTATTCTGGATTATTTTTAAAGCATATTTTAGATAATAAAATGTAAAAATTAACTAAAAATATCAATATTTCAGTAATATCCGTATCCACTCGGTATCCATTGCACCGGTCCCCTCCAAGGTTTTTCATTACGCCCATTGGGTTGAGTTTTTTCTTGCCCTGATGTGGGATCTGAGCCGATGTCGTCGTTGTGGCTTGTGCAGCCCTTTGAGACACCTGTGATCAAGGGCTATATGAATAAACTTTGATTGATTGCTAATATTTGCTATTAGAAAAGACCATGGCTTATTTTAAGTCTAAATTAAAAGACTGTAAAGTATGAGGGCTCTCATATTGTAAATATGTTTATATGTTCCCGCTATGAAAACATTTGATTTATACTGAATAATTCCTACTTTGTGGAAATTAATTTACCACGGTCAGGCCCGGTACCACTTAAGAGCGATAGATATTTTTTAACAATATAAAGTAAGCCCTTGTCTGTGATAAAGACTTTCCTAGATTGTGGGGACAGTTGTACAAACCCCGTTTCCATATGAGTTGGGAAATTGTGTTAGATGTAAATATAAACGGAATACAATGATTTGCAAATCATTTTCAACCCATATTCAGTTGAATATGCTACAAAGACAACATATTTGATGTTCAAACTCAAACATTTTTTTTTGTTGCAAATAATCATTAACTTTAGAATTTGATGCCAGCAACACGTGACAAAGAAGTTGGGAAAGGTGGCAATAAATACTGATAAAGTTGAGGAATGCTCATCAAACACTTATTTGGAACATCCCACAGGTGAACAGGCAAATTGGGAACAGGTGGGTGCCATGATTGGGTATAAAAGTAGATTCCATGAAATGCTCAGTCATTCACAAACAAGGATGGGGCGAGGGTCACCACTTTGTCAACAAATGCATGAGCATATTGTTGAACAGTTTAAGAAAAACCTTTCTCAAGCAGCTATTGCAATGAATTTAGGGATTTCACCATCTACGGTCCGTAATATCATCAAAGGGTTCAGAGAATCCGGAGAAATCACTGCACGTAAGCAGCTAAGCCCGTGACCTTCGATCCCTCAGGCTGTACTGCATCAACAAGCGACATCAGTGTGTAAAGGATATCACTACATGGGCTCAAGAACACTTCAGAAGCCCACTGTCAGTAACTACAGTTGGTCGCTACATCTGTAAGTGCAAGTTAAAACTCTCCTATGCAAGGCGAAAACCGTTTATCAACAACACTCAGAAACGCCGTCGGCTTTGCTGGGCCTAAGCTCATCTAAAATAGACTGATACAAGTGGAAAAGTGTTCTGTGGTCTAACGAGTCCACATTTCAAATTGTTTTTGGAAACTGTGGACGTCGTGTCCTCCGGACCAAAGAGGAAAAGAACCTTCCGGATTGTTATAGGCGCAAAGTTGAAAAGCCAGCATCTGTGATGGTATGGGGGTGTATTAGTGCCCAAGACATGGGTAACTTACACATCTGTGAAGGCGCCATTAATGCTGAAAGGTACATACAGGTTTTGGAGCAACATATGTTGCCATCCAAGCAACGTTCCCATGGACGCCCCTGCTTATTTCAGCAAGACAATTCCAAGCCACGTGTTACATCAACGTGGCTTCATAGTAAAAGAGTGCGGGTACTAGACTGGCCTGCCTGTAGTCCAGACCTGTCTCCCATTGAAAATGTGTGGCGCATTATGAAGCCTAAAATACCACAACGGAGACCCCCGGACTGTTGAACAACTTAAGCTGTACATCAAGCAAGAATGGGAAAGAATTCCACCTGAGAAGCTTAAAAAATGTGTCTCTTCAGTTCCCAAACATTTACTGAGTGTTGTTAAAAGGAAAAGCCATGTAACACAGTGGTGAACATGCCCTTTCCCAACTACTTTGGCACGTGTTGCAGCCATGAAATTCTGGGTTAATTATTATTTGCAAAAAAAAATTTAAGTTTATGAGTTTGAACATCAAATATCTTGTATTTGTAGTGCATTCAATTGAATATGGTTTGAAAATGATTTGCAAATCATTGTATTCCGTTTATATTTACATCTAACACAATTTCCCAACTCATATGGAAACGGGGTTTGTAGTTTATAATAACTAACACACTATTGGCAGTGAAACATTATAAGCCCACTGGTTGATGTTGACAAATACTTCAGGCTACAGATGACAAAATTTAGGCCGCATGAGGCTAATATTGTCTTTTTTGCAGATGACCAAGGCCTTCCTACCTCAGATGAAAGCAAAGAACCATGGTCATATCACAACTGTAGCCAGCGCTCTCGGCCTCTTCAGCACTGCATGTGTGGAGGTAAGACGCAACTCGACAACCGTAATTATACAAGTCATTGTTTAAATATTTTATATTTAGGGAGTAAGTTGTGTATCAAACTTGTCTTGTGATCCCCTTATGGTCGTATATTTTTAAAAGTAAAGTCATGTTTCTGTCACCACTCCCTGTCCTCTCTCCACTATTTAGTGTCTGCTCCTGGTTGCCAAGGACAGTTTTGAAATGACGAATGACTTCGGTTATCAACATATATACTGTTGCAAATGTGTAGTAGTAAAAAAAACTAATCAGAGAGACAGTACCAGATTGCTTGCAAATTGAGAACCCTGCATATACTTAGATTTGTTTATACGTTAAGCACAGTCTTCACGGTAGTTTGACTACCAGGCTTAAGACTAGACTGTGACTAGGTTGTATGACGGAATATCAGTTTTATGTGATCGTTGTCAACAGTCTTCAGCTAACTTAATGCATATGTATTGGCTTTGCCTATCCCTGTGCAGTTATTGGACTGAAATGTTTTATGCTTTGTCTTTGGTAGTTGCCAAAAATATCGAACCTAATCCTCTGAGCGGACTATTTGGGGTAGCCCCTATGTCATCTTATCTTAGCAAATTCAAAAAGAACTCGGTAGCATTTAAGGCTGCAGCGCCTCCTTGCCACACCCGCTGGATTACAGATATGATTTATTTCCTTAAACTGGAGAAAATTAGGCTCGCATTGTGAAGTTTCAGGAAGTATGGAGTGGTTTCCTAAAATATGTAAAAGTGACTGATCTCAAATTTAACCCCATTGAAAAGTAATTGAAAGGTAGATAATTGATGAGCCCTTTGTCTGCTTTTGTGTATTGCTGCACCATGTTGGGAACATTCAGGAGTGCAGTTGTCTGTGGCTTAATGTCAATATTTGCCTGTATTGATTCGACTGATGCATCTTTTTTTAAATTAATTTATATATAATTTTTGTGGGTTACTTGCTTGAGGGAGAAAAAAATTAACATTTGACAAGTGTTTAATTGTATTTCTGGACTTTATATGTCAAAATATCCAATCAACAAATGTCAAAAAAAAAAAGACTAAAATGACTGCGATTACATGTTCCATTGATCATCCATCCATCCATCTTCTTCCGCTTATCCGTCTATCATTATTAGTGGAGAGTTGGGATGGGCACCTTTCACATCTGCACCGAAATGGTACCAATTACAGTTACCAGGATATCAATACCCGTGCGCAACGGTGCAACATTTCAGTAACTTTCATGTGGTAATGAATGTTAATTGTTTAATAACAATATGCATTTTATTTAACATGCAACCGTGAGCTGATAACTGTGCTGTCCAGTTGTTTTTTTCCACTTATTTGCTGCTGTAGTCAGAAAAGTAGGCTTTGCCATTAAGTAGAATGTACCAGTCTTGTCGTTTGGTGAGTCCTACAAAGTGTTTATACTGTAAGTACTGTACTTATTACACATCAGATAGTTGATTGTAACATATATCTTAGTTTTGATTACCAAATTTAGAGTTGTCAAAATCGCCATGAAAATTGCTAATGCTAATCGGTAACATGTATATGGCATATCCAATGTAAATTAGCATCGAGCTAGCACATTTTACTTTTGAGCGCTTTCTATCAGGCAAACTTTCTTTGTTGGCATGGAAAATTGTAATATTACCTATGAGGCAGTCTGGCTGATTTTGCCTTGTGTGCTTGTTTTCCTGCCTATAAAAGTGCTGAATTTGGTACCCATCTTAATGGTAAGTATCTATGCATTGAACAATTTAAAATGCTTTCTATAAGCATGGAAGGCAGAACATAGTGTCAAAAATAGGCATTTTTATGGCTTAGTCCAGACTACAGGGGCATCAAACTAATTTTTATCGCGGGACACATCGTTTCTAAAATAAACTCGCTTTGGATTTAGAAGTCAAAGTGACAGGCAGATATTTAAGTTCCACCAGTGTAGAATTTTGATTTGAATAAGGTTTTCAATGACAAAAATAAAAAGCTTGGAATAGCTTGTTGCATCAAATAATGTTAATAACTTATTTTGCATACATTGCACTTTTTACAAATGCCTTATTGACGCACATTTATTATCAGGCTTTCACGGGTAACATAAATTATGTGACGGGCCAGATGTTTAAAACCTGTGGCTTAGTCAGTTATTCATAGGTTTTTACAATTTGCTGAGGGTCTGAGAACATACAGTAACCCTCGTGAATAATGGGGAGCTACTGTATTGCAATTGCCCCATTATTGTTTTTTGTTTAGCATAAAAGACTGTCCAATTAGAAGACTGAATTATGACGATGTCTCTTTACCCCCTGTAGGATTACTGTGCCAGTAAATTTGGTGCGGTCGGTTTCCACGAGTCCTTGACGCACGAGTTGCTTGCAGAGGAGCTGGACGGAATTAAAACCACTCTAGTCTGCCCATATATTGTGGACACAGGGATGTTTGCAGGCTGTGAGATAAGGTGACATTCCTTCACAGACAAACTCTATGCTACATTTTTTTGCATGGTAATGTTACATCCCTATTTCAGGAAGGAGCTTCGCAGTCTAATTCCACCGTTGGAGCCTTTGTACACAGTTCAGCAGTCAATGACAGCCATCTTAGCAGAACAGCAAATGATCTGCATCCCTCGCCTTATGTACATCCCATTTATTACAAGAGCGTAAGTACAGCTCATTTATTGACAAGATGTGCATTACAAGCTACTAATTGTGTTGCGGTCTCTTCACTTTGTAGTTTGCTGCCATGGGAAGCGAATCTTGCCACGTATCGCTTTATGGGCGGAGACAAATGTATGCTGCCCTTCATCAAGAACACTGAACAAAGAAACTCTAATGGCTATATCAAATCCTTCTGAGTCCTCCCTGTCTGAAACCTAGAATTACTCAAAACAGTGTGTATTTCTTTGCTGACACAGAATGTGCGATTACAGTAGTAGTAATATTTTTACACCAGTACCGGCGGCTAAGTGTAGTTACATGGGACGTCAACTCAGGTCTGAATAATATAATAAAATATCAAATAAGAAAAAAAGTCAGCAGGTGGTCTCAGCTATCCAATTACTAACTTTGAGGACTTAATGTGACAGAATATATCTGGAGAATTCACATTGGTGAGTGGGTTGGACTGACCAAGAAAAGGACCGAATTATGGACTGAAGTGATGTGGATGCCATAAGCAATCTATACAAGTGCATCTTTTTATTTTCATTCACATGAAAGACAGCGCTGAAACAGACTAGACATGAACAAAGCTCCAGAAAACATGCAAAAGAAAATTCAACCCATCAAAAAATATATATATAGTTGAAAATTAGATGTTCAGTGAAGTTTTTTTCCGGTTGAAAAAGTGATCAATATCAGAACTACTCAAACAATTAGGGATTTTTTTCTCCAGCTTTTGCCTCAAAAATCAAAACATGGTTTATGTTGTAGTAGCTTTTTGGTCTTTGTAGTCTTTAAAATGTTTAAAAACTACTCACCACCATCAGAGAAAAGCCACATTTGTAAATGATTACCTCTGTGGAGATTCTATGGTTCAACTTGTAGTCCACAGTGTAAAAATCCTTTTGAACTCACACCAGTTGCACATTGGCTCCTTGTAAATAAGTCTGCAGGAACTGGAGGGCCTCAGCGTTTAGACTGGTGCTCAGCATTGATGGAACCTGCTCCAAAAAAAAAAAAAGATCATACAATGCTTTTCTTGACACATGCTGAAAAATACCACATACCCTTCCAGGACAGGCTGTAGAAAGCTTGTGGAGGGACTGGGCAAGGAGGATTTTGGGATTGCCAACAGCATCCCCGACAGGGTCGTGCTCCTTCTTTCCAGCAAAGGCCAGTTGTGAGAAAGCGGTCTGATAGCCGGGCGTGTCTTCAATGTCAATGAAATGCTCGTCATCCGGGACGCTGTCATCTTCTGGCAGCTCAAATAGACCAATGAGGGCCTGGAGCAGTGGGGTCCTGAAGCAACAGATCCTAAATAATTTACTTTGTTGTTTTTAAGCACAGATTATAAAACTAATTGGAGCGAGATTGGGACGTTCTTATGACTTAAACCCTAAATCACAAGTGTCTCAAAGGGCTGCACAAGCCACAACGACATCCTCGGTTCAGAGCCCACTAAAGTCAAAATGTTTGAACACCCCTGCTTTAGACTAATCCAAGATAATACTGCCATGCTTAAATTTTGAATAGCTATTTTCGAGAATCTTTTATTTCTCCATTTTATTTAGAAATGTATGCATTTTTGGTTTTCCTTTTTTTAGTATTCAATTTAATAAGTATTGTATTTGTAGCTCTTCTCAGTTGCTTTGCAATAATTTGCCCTTAGTACTGTGAAGATGAGATTGGGGTTGAAGTCTATTTTCTTTGATTAGATAAATTAACATTGTGATTTTTGCAAATATATTTAAAAAATATGTTTTTTAGGCCAACACAAGTTGTGCGTCAGCAGCCAAGAGGATCTTTTGTAACCTGTTAGTTGTTTTGAAAAGGTTTTATTATAATTTATATACCAAATAATATATTACGAGAATCATGTTGAATTGAGATTTAAGTCTGAATCGAATAGTCACCCCAAGAATCAGAATCAAATCAATCGTGAGGTGCTCATAGATTACCGCCTCTAATTTTGAAGTTTCCTTTGTTTTGAACAGGAAGTCCCTGTGAGCATGTTTTGATGCTGTGTAACTGAACAGTAGTTATGTCGAGTTGTTTTACGGTGCTTAGCAATAACAATGAAGTTAACGATACCAGAACTCATGTTGACATAAACAGACCCATTATTAATAGAAACAAAACCTCTGGCTCTCAAATCTTATGTCGAAAGAAGTGGTCGATCCTGCATGATGGTTGAATTCTGCGGGCACTTTTTAGTGACAAGAACACGGTGGATAGGGACTTGAGTAAGCGACCTAACCAGGTTTTACTCTTGTAGTTTTTTGTTAAAATGTGCTCTGACAAACTTAAAAGTGGGGCTGATTGCTTACCAGAGCTTAGTGTACTCTGTGTCCATCATGGCTGGACATTCAGTGAGGATCTTTGTGATGCCTATAGCACAGATCTTTTTCTCAATTGTTCCAGACACCTTTTGAACCTCCGGAATAATGATTTTCTCCAAGACCATACCAAACATCCTGCAAAAGCAAACAAGATATATTAGCTGGAGGTCATGTTTACGTGTATCTAGTGAACGCAGGTTCCTAATCCCACTTCTGACACTCAGCTATTATATTTATCTGACGAGCCCTTGTGGGCGGTGTGGCTCGGTTGGTAGAGAGTCCGTGCCAGGAACTTGAGGGTTCCAGGTTCGATTCCCGCTTTCCGCCATCCTAGTCATTGCCGTTGTGTCCGTGGCTCTATATATACATATATATATATACACATATATACCTATATATACCTATATACAGTATCCACTTCACACAATCAGAATCATTTGATGGCTGCAGTCATAGATAAATAATAACTGAAGTGCCTCTGAGCCACTTATGAATATAAATACAATCCACCTTACAAAGCCTCCTGAGGACATCATGGTTGACAATTTGTCCCCTGTTTGGAGAAGATTGCTTTTTCCATGATATAAGTGAATAACATAAGCTGTCATGTTCTAACCATGGCCTAAATTCACTGTAAAAAGTGGTGTCATTAGTGACTTACTTAGGCTGGATGCTGTCAAAAATCTCCTGGAGCGCAATAGCTCCGTACTTGACACAATACAGGTTGACAAATACCAAAAAACCTGTACATAGCACAAAAGGAAAACATTTATAATCCATTATGCAAGGTGACAACACACTGAAACTATTATTGCGATTAAGACTTCACTCACTCTTGATGAACTTAGTGGTTTTAGAGCTTTGAAGCCTCTGGAAGAGCAAAATGAAGATCTGCTTTCTGTACTGAATGAGGGATTCTCTGGTAAAAACATAAGAGAAAGAGCGTCATAACTTAGGTCAGTCACTGTCACCTTGCTACATTCATAGATACTGAGAAGAGAAGTGACTTACGGGGGAATGTGCTCGATGATGCTGTTGAGCAGGTAAAATCCTTGGTGGTCGTTAGCCTTGGAGGCTATAAGCTTTTGGAAAACACCCAGCAATCCAGGCTGAGAAGGAAAGACGCATTCAATGTAATCGGTGAGAGTAAATTTATGAATATACGCGGACTTGTCACAACATTATCTGAACTCAAGGACTTAGGAGACTGAATGTACTAATTATCAAAACTAACAATTGTTCAGATGTTTTTAAAGTATTGAAGGCTGTAACTTTATTGCAATATACCATACATGTCAACATTTGCATTTTACAATATTGAAACTTTACCAGGAAAATTAGTAAAAATAAAGATTTTCATTTTCAAATCGTCGGTATGCCAATAAAATGAAAAATACATGTGTTACTGGATTTGAACCCTCATTAACTCAAAACATGCAGCTCCTCTTGTTATCGACTTTAATATAAGTGAACTCTAGTAGCTCGTTTATTCACAGTACTTCACTTTTCCACATTTTGTTTTGTTACAGCCTTACTCCAAAATGGAATAAATACATTTTTGTCCTCAAAATTATACATAAAATACCCTAAAATGACAATGTGAAAAGTTGTACTTTAAAAATAGTAAACTAAAAAAATCACATGTACACAAGTATTCACGGCATTTACTCAATTTGTTGATGCACTTTAGGCAGCAATTACAGCCCAAAGTATTTTGAATATGATGCCAAAAGCTTGGCACACCTATCTTTGGGCAGTTTTGCTCATTCCTCTTTGCAGCATCTCTCAAGCCCCATCAGGTTAAATGAGAAGCACTGGTTTTCACCCAGGATGCCTATGTAACATTGCTCCATTCATCTCTCCCCCCATCTTGACTAGTCTCCCAGTTCTTGCCGCTGAAAAACATTTCCACAGCATAATGCTGCCACCACCATGCTTCACTTTAGGGATGGTCTTGGCCTGGTGATGAACGGTGCCTGGTTTACCTCCAAACATGATACCTGGCATTCACAGCAAAGAGTTCAATCGTTGTCTCATCAGACCAGAGAATTTTGTTTCTCATGGTCTGTGAGTCTTTCAGGTGCATTTTAGCAAACCTTTTAGTAAGAAACAGCTTCTGTCTGGCCACTCTAACATACAGGCCTGATTGGTGGTTTGCTGCAGAGATGGTTGTCATTCTGGAAGGTTCTCCTCTCTCCACAGAGGAATGCTGTAGCTCGGACAGAGTGACCATCGGGTTCTTGGTCACCTCCCTGACTAGACTATGATGAATGCAACAATGTACAGAGATATCCTGGATGAAAACCAACACTTCCCATTCAATCTGATGGAGCTTGAGAGATGCTGCAAAGAGTTATGGGCAAAGCGGAACGGGCGAAATGGCCCACAGATATGTGTGCCAAGCTTGTGGTGTCATATTCATAAAGACTTGAGGCTGTAATTGCTGCCAAAGGTATAGAAGTATTGAGCAAAGGCTTTTTTCTAATCAAATTAATCGTTCCAGTCCTAACAAGGTGAACTAAAGTTAATACATGCTTAAAAATTGTCACTGGAATTACAACAGGCAAGAAGTGTTGATTATGTCGACACAGCATTGAAAGAACATCTACCACCACTAGCCGCATTAGAGAGGGACAGACGCAAAATAGGGGGTTGTTGCACTACCCTAAAGACCAGACTAAAGGCTACACTGTGGTTTCCAATCTGTTCTATCGATCATCTTTTGATGATGATAGAGATCCCCCCCCCCTTATTGCAAATGTTATTCAGAAATCAGAGAATATCAACATCAAGCTAGCGGGACAGTTTGGAGGAAGAAAGGGGGAGCAGCAGCATAATCCAGGATTTATTAAACGATTTATTAAACTTCTCTAAGGCATCCCAATTACTTGCGTTTGTTCACAATTAACAGGTAGTCTCAGAATATATCCCAAGTTAAAAACAGGCATCTACATACACACAGAAACAGACTTGAACAGCATGCAAAAAATGCCATAACGTACTATTTTATCAGCAGCAGATGTGGCGATAGTGGCTCCTCCCTTCTCCAGGTATGCCTGAAGCAAGCGCACCAGAGGGGGGATGTTCCCTGTGCGTTCCCACAGCACAGGCTGCAGCAGGTGTGGGAATAAAGCCATGTAGGAAGAGGGAATGGAGTTGGAGTGGATCTCCAGAAGAAGAGACATCACCTGGAACGCGTATGGGAGAAACTCTGCAAAACAGAACAAGCGTGAAGATAAACAGGTGGGGCTTCAATTTGAAAACATGTCACTGGTGGAAGAAACTGACCCTGGACATCATTCTGGAGGATCTCTGTGAAAACCGGGAAGAGGGCTTCCTCGAAGCTGCCGACGGTGGTGGGGTTAGATTTGCAGGTGATGCGGACAGACAGGCACAAGGACTCAAACAGGTAGTGGTTAAAGTGGGGCTTGCTCGGGTTCTAAACATAACACACAAGATGACTTTAGTGTATTCCACATTCCTTTAGAGAAAACAGCAGGTAAATGTGTGTTACCTTGCTAACTAAAAGGAGCTTCTGAGTGAGCTGATCAATTAGTGTGGGAATGTAGGGAACAATGGCTTCCTGGAGCAGCGAACAGCTACGCATGATGGCTTCAAAAAATTAAAAGGCAAAGGCAATGTTAATTAACTGGTTTATGTATTTTAGAGGGGAAAATCTAGCAAACCTTTCATAATGTATTCATTTTCTGATGAACCAGGATGTGCCATTGCCTTGAACAGATTGTCAAGCAGTGAGTCAGTAAAAGGTGCCATCTCTACAGGGGTGATGCTGGGGAAACAAGCAGTTATAATAACACATGATCACATGTTAGCCATACATTAAAGATGACATTAGTTGAGCTGCATAAGACTTGATATTTTTCTCACAGTGTTGTGTTGTTTGGGCCTCTCATGGTAAACAGCCTCTCCAAGGCATAAGCAGCATATGTGTGCTCCACAGCACTCTCTGCCTGCAGGTGAGTTATCAGTAAAGGGACAGCCTGTAGCAGTTGCTCCTTAGGAAGCTGAAGAGGAGGCAAGTTTTCATTGAGATATTCATCCAACTTTTTGTCAGCTATGAAGAAAGCAAGCGTTAAAGCATACCTGGCTTCTAAAGATCATCACATACTTGATGGCGTCTGCTTTCAACACTGGGAATTCATTAACTGCAATGACAATCCAAAATGTCTATTCTTGATATACAGTACACGTTTAAGACTGTTCGCATTTGGTAATTTTTTGAAAATGGTCAAAGTAATATACAATTTGCAGTAATACATCATTACTATACTATAATAGATTAAGGATAAATACTAAACTTTTAGGCCTTAAACAAAACAAAGAAAATACTTTTTCAGCATATTCTCACCAAACAATGATTTATTGTCTATTTATTACTACTGATAAAAGACACTGAGTCTAAATGTATTCTGTTTTTTCGCATTTTTCATTCCTAATTTAGCGCTTATGTTTTATTGAGAACAATAGAAAGCTGTAGTTTGACTATTTTGTATACAGCCGCATTAACAATAAATGTGCACATCACACAGTATGTTCCAATAGTTTCCGTATTTGCAGACAGTTCATTATGGTGTTTAACTTACCGTTAGAGGATTTTAGGTCTGGAAGGATGTGGTTCACAAAGAACTCAGTCAAATTCACCAGCTCGTTGGCTTGAGTTATTCCATGCTAATAAAAACAGAGCAAGTTACAAATGCATAAATTCAATAATTCCCATCCAAAAAACACCACAAATACCTTCTGTGTCTGTGCTTTAGATGCCAGCGAGGTGACTAAATAAATGGCGGCATCTTTGTGCTTCCAGTTCACTCCAGGGTTCTTTGCGTACTCCGCCAGCATGGAGTTGACATATCCGGAGAAGATTGCTGTAACTGGACCTTCAAAGAACTTACAAAGACCTCGTACCAAGTCACACGCCGCCCTGCGACGAGTGTCGATATCTGAGGAAAGATGAGAGGAGGGTTAGAATTGGCACAATGCTCTATCGTATTTTAAAATCAAACTACTTGGATGCAGATGTATCAGGGCTGTCAAACGATTAAAATATTTAAACTCGATTAAACTCAGTTTGTTTATAGTTAACTCAAAATTAATCATGATCAATCGCAGGTAAATATGATTTTTTGGCATTTATAAGTGTACCTCAGACAGATCATTTTCAAGTTTTAATAACATGACTGGACAATTGGGGAGGGGGTCCAGACTTAGTTGTGTTGAGGATTTGATGTTGGTGTGCTGTGCCTTTTTTCCTCCACACATAGCGTTGTGTGTTCCTTCCAAACGACTCAATTTTGGTTTCATCTGTCCACAGAATATATTGCCAGTACTGCTGTGGAACATCCAGGTGCTCTTTTGCAAATTTCAAGCGTGCAGCAAAGTTTTTTAGACAGCGGTGGTTTCGTTTGTGGTGTCCTCCCAGGAACTAAATTCTTGTTCAATATTTTACATATTGCAGATTCGTCAACAATAATGTCAGCATGTTCCAGAGATTTCTGTAAGTCTTTAGCTGACACACTTTCACCTCATTGAGCATTCTGCACTGTGCTCTCACAGTCATCTTTACAGGTCGACCACGCCTAGGGAGAGTAGCAACAGTGCTGAACTTTCTCCATTTGTAGACAGTCTGTCTTACCATGGACACATGGACATCAAGGCTTTCAGAGATACTTTTGTAACCCTTTCCAGCTTTATGCAAGTTAACAATTCTTGATCGTAGATCTTCTGTGAGCTCTTTAGTGTGAGGCATGGTTCACATTATGCTTTGTGAGAACAGCACACTTATCACAGGTGTGTGTTTTTTATAGGGCAGGCAGCTTTAACCAACACATATGATCTCGTCACATTGATTAGACTCCATGTTGTCTGACCCTGGCTAGAAATCAGCTCTTGGAGAAGTCATTAGCCTAGGGGTTGACATACTTTTTCCACCCTGCATTGTGAATGTTTACATGACGTGTTCAGTAAAAAGATGAAAAGCTGTAATTTGTTGTGCAGTATTAGTTCAAGCAGACTGTGTTTGTCTATTGTTGTGGCTTTGATGAAGCTCAAAACACATGTTATGACCAATTTCTGCAGAAATCCAAGTAATCCCAAAGGGTTCACATACTTTTTCTTGCAACTGTATATCAGTTCATACTGTGTAACGACGCTAATGTTAATGTTTTATGTTCGTGTGGTTTGGATTTGATGTCAGTTTTACCCATGTTTACAAACACACCATCCAAGCCTAAAAGGTGATTGTCGGAGAAAAAGAAAGTGTTATGTGTCGGGGGAAACGCGGACTCACTTGTACAGGAGGTAAAACTTGTTGGAATTATGTTGTTTGTTATTGTAAGATTGGTAATAAATGTTAAAAATTGTGTCAGACTTAGTGTAATTTCTTCTGGAGGCTACACTATATTACATTAATTTGTTTTCAATTAAAAACAACAACCTTATTTTCAAGCCATAAGAACGGTATGGAATCAGACTGTTGGTCTTGAACTGGGTAAGAAGCTATTTAACAAACAGGAAGCAATATAATATAATATCGCTAAAATTCGTCCCATTTTATCCACCAGTGACACCTAGATCATTATACATGTGTTTTTTTACGTCTCATCTTGATTACTGGAGCGTATTATTTTCGGGTCTCCCCATGTCCAGCATTAAATTATTGCAGTTGTTACAAAATGAGTCTGCAAGACTTTTGGCTAAAACAAGAAAGTTTGATCCAATTATGCCTATGCTGGCTTAGTTTCTCTGGTTCCCGGGGCACATAAGATGCGACTTAAAGGTTGTATTACTTACGTACAAAATACTGAACAGTTTAGCACCTTCTTGCTGATTCTATAGTACCCTACATTCCATCTACGTTTCAAGAACGCCGACTTGTTAGTGATTCCCAGAGCCCAAATAGTCTGCAGGCTCTAGAACGTTTTCTATTCAAGCTGGGGAATGCCTTACCAGCAAGTTAGATGCTACCTCAGTAGAAACATTCAAGTCCCGCCTTAAAACTAATTTATATACTCTAGCCTTTTAATAGCCCCATTTTTGAACCAGTTGATCTGCCGCTTTTCTGCTCTGTCCCCCTTCTGCTGCCTGGAGAGGATACCGGGTGGCAATGGTTAATCTCTGGAGAGGTACCATTCTGGAGGAGATGCTAGCTGATGCTAATTGAGACCCGAGAAGGACCACACTTCTATGCACATCTGTAGACATCTCTGCGTAGCTGACTGGCTGAGGTGGGAAGAAGATACACTCCCCCCATGACTATTTGCTGGTTTCCCGATAGACTGGACTCCCACTTTTTCTATAAATTTAACAACTAATTTATTTAACAATTCAACAACTGTACCCACTTGACATCCATTGTAGGGTCCCGACATCTGCAATCCCTTCTCAAGGTTTCATCTGTTTCTCCACCTGGGTTTTTTTTTTTTCCCTTGCCCGGATGTGCGTTTATAACAGGGGATGTGGCAGTGGGTTTGTGAAGCCCTTCAAGGCGCCCGTGATTAAGGGCTATACAAAGGAAATTTGATTGATTGAGAAAAAGAAGGAACTTATTGACTTCAATGTCGGACTTCAACTGGTTAAAATGGCAGACTCTCGCAAAACTAACGGTATTCCTCTACCATATATAGAATTATCCGCTGACATACCGCAGGCAAAAAGCTCATTTGGAACAAGTTTCGAAAAAAGCAAGATTGTTTTATAAATTGTGTCCACCACGCCTCCATGATTCTATTTCACATTTTCAGGACTTATGGGGATCCCAAATACACCAAAACAGGTGCCAACAAATAAGAAAAGTTAGTTTTGCATAATACGGCCAAACAATGAAGTGTCTCACAATAATGATAAATATAATAACAGTAAGAAGTGTAATGCATTTATGGCCACGTGTGAGCAACCATGTGACAAAAATTGTGCCAGAGAATGGCAACGTTGTTCATATTTCCCCCAGAATCATAAAGCCCAATTTGACCACATATTGCAAAAATGAATGCCTACCGGAGCCTTCAAGGTCCCGCCGAATGTATTCTTCAGAGTTGTCCTCAAAGGCCTCCTCATCAGCACCTAATAGGGTAAAAATACAAAAGCTGGTCAAAGTTACAAAAGAGTACATTTGCATTTAAGCATCAGTCACTTCAAAAGAAGGCCACAAATACAGGCAACATTTAATAATAATAATTAAATAAAAAACTTAAAATACCGTATTTTTCGGACTATAAGTCGCAGTTTTTTTTCATAGTTTGGCCAGGGGTGCGACATACTCAGGAGCGACTTATGTGTGAAATTATTAACACATTACCGTAAAATATCAAATGATATTATTTAGCTCATTCACGTAAGAGATTAGACGTATAAGATTTCATGGGATTTAGCAATTAGGAGTGACAGATTGTTTGGTAAACGTATAGTATGTTCTATATGTTATAGTTATTTGAATGACTCTTACCATAATATGTTACGTTAACATACCAGGCACGTTCTCAGTTGGTTATTTATACGTCATATACCGTAACGTAGTGAAGTGAATTGTGAATTATATTTATATAGCGCTTTTCTCTAGTGACTCAAAGCGCTTTACATAGTGAAACCCAATATCTAAGTTACATTTAAACCAGTGTGGGTGGCAGTGGGAGCAGGTGGGTAAAGTGTCTTGCCCAAGGACACAACGGCAGTGACTCGGATGGCAGACGCTGGGATCGAACCTGGAACCCTCAAGTTGCTGGCACGGCCACTCTCCCAACCGAGCTATACCGCCCTGTACTGAATACGTACACTTATTCAGCCTGTTGTTCACTATTCTTTATTTATTTTAAATTGCCTTTCAAATGTCTATTCTTGGTGTTGGGTTTTATCAAATACATTTCCCCAAAAAATGCGACTTATATGCCGGTGCGACTTATATATGTTTTTTTCCTTCTTTATTATGCATTTTCGGCTAGTGCGACTTATACTCCGGAGCGACTTATACTCAGAAAAATACGGTATATATTTTTGAAATTTTTCATGAAGAAAAAAAAAAGGAATCGCTTACTTCTAAACTCCATATTGGGCACAATGACCTTCTCACAAATGCTAGTTAATGTATTTTGATCCTCAAATAGATTTTTGTAGTGTGGCCTTTCGCAGACCGATGCCAAAAACTGGATGGCATTGCTCACCAGCTGCAGCAAAACAAAGCAAAATGTCAGGTAAAAGGGGAAATTTCAAATTCCAACCAGGATCTTCCCTTCAGTAGTAGGCCTACCAAGTCGTATTTAACTTCCTGGCCGGTAGAAACTAAGAGGTTCCAAATGGCGGTGACAAAACGAGGAAGATACGGCTGGAACTCTTCGTCATACTTCTGAGCATAGAGAGCAGCGTTGTCACAGATCTGCGACTTGAGGAGCTCCAGAAGTCCTGCTTCTTCCTCATCCTAAGAGTTGACACAAACGTGAAGAGAAGTAAATTATACTTGTATAGCGCTTTTTCTATAGAGACTGAAAGCGCTTTACAGAGTGAAATCCATTATCTACATCTTTAAGCTACATTTTAAACCAGGGTGTGTGGCAGTGGGAGCAGGTGGGTTAAGTGTCTTTTCCAAGGACACAATGGCAGTGACCAAGATGGCGGAAGCGAGGATCAAACCCGAAACCCTCAAGTTTCTGGTACGGCCGCTCTACCAAACGAGCCACGCCGCCCCAAACAACACTTTTTCATCTTCATGCATGGGAAAGCCAGTGTTGGCGTCAAAAGTATAAAACACTTACATCCGTTTGTAAAAGTTTATTATCCAAAGTGAGAAGCGCGTGAAAATTGGTCATCCAGGTCTCCATGTTATCTTCAAAAAACTCAGGAAGGTCCTAAAAAATAATGCAGAAAAAACAATGAAGCCCATTATTTATGATAACAAAGCTTGTGTAATTATTTCAACATACCTGAAAGTTAAGACTGTAGAAAAGTTTGGAGATGAGTGTGAGCGAAGAGAAGAGGACCTTCAAGGCATTGACGTCAGTGCCATGAGTCTGACACAACTCAATGGTGGCCTGCAAGCAAACAAGGAAGGTGACTACAGCACAACTTGCTTAAATCGGGACCATTTCTGTAAACAACTTGTTAAGTTTTGGCCCACCATAAATGGCATATTAAGTTGACACCGACATGAAATATGAGAACCAACCGGATAATTTCTATGAAAAATGGGTTTGTTTACTTAAAAAATGATTTGTCAATTCTGCCATACACGCAAGGTTGTAACTTCCTGTTTAGTGCAAAGTAAGCTTTGTGTAAAAGCATGGCACTATTAACCTGGATTCTACCTAACAAACTACACACAATTTTATTTGATTTGAATATTCTCATTCATCCAGGTCATTGTATTCTCAGGGCATTGAATCGACAGCAACTCGACTGTTGTTTGGGCATCTCCCCTCTTGTAGAGGATAACTACTCTGGATCCTGCACCAGGCCCCAAGTCTGTGAGCATGACTTGATGAAGCGTGCTCGGATATTAGGCATATCAAAACATAAGAATAACAATAAAAATATGCATAAATGGACGAAAACCATGTCAACAAATAACTTAAGTTGTCCCTTGCCACATTGCGCTTCAAATAATGCAGCTTCACCACATTAGGGATTGAGGTGGATTTGTTTTTAATAAATACTACAATTTTGGTCTTAGATTAAACATTTTCAAACATAAAATGGCTAAATAAACAACATCAATACTACTGTACAAAAGCCTATTGTGTGCAGTTACCTAGTTCTGTAATGTTTCTGTGCCTTTAATTTGGTAATTCAATCTGTGACGTAATTTCCCCCTTCGAGCACGTCTTTGTCAGAATAGCCCGTTTGCAATCAATGGTGGCAGCCAGCTTTGTGTGCCTTGACGATTAAATTGCTACCCTCCTTCCAGCAATAAAGATGATTAAATGATTCTCTGGCTTGAATCTGTCCATCGTATCCCAGCTCTAAAGGAACCATTATCCCTTCTTTACAACTACAGTAGTATTAGTCACTAAAGGAGACCAAACCAATCAGAGCACGCTGTTCAGTACTGTGGCCACTGATCGGCTCAGCCTCAAGCAGCAATATTACTGTGTATTGGATTAAAAGAGTATGGACAATTAAGGGGTGTTATTTCATGTCTTAGAGGACTCTCATTATGTTGAAAAACGGATTTAGAAGGTCATAAACAGGTTTTTTATGCTCTAGCTATGAACATATTTGATTTATAACTAATGTTGCCTTCTTCGTGGTCATTTACGGAACAAATTAACAGCGATAAGCAAGGCATGACTCTAATCTTAAAATCCTTCATTATCCTCCATTCTCGCCCCAAGTCCAAAGTTAATATGCAAAGCAAGGGCTAGTTTCGGTTACTTTGACAATAGCTTGTGTCTACGTCAGTCAGACGGTCGACAAACGGGCTATACATACCACTTGCACCATAAATGTGCACAATTTGCTAAAAAGGAAACAAATGAGTATGGTTTGCCAGGAATGAAACAATAAGGTAGACGCCCAGTCGGCCACCTTTCCAATTACCTGGAATTCCTGAAGAAGCAAAAATCCGTACAACTCCTGCCTTTATGAATGTCTAAGACATTTTTACGATCTTGAAATAACGCACACATTTTAAAGTCGGGAGTTGTGTTCGCCTTTTGGATATTCCAAGAAATGGGGAAGATTATGATTTCATCATGACAAACCTTGAACAACTCTGTCAGAGGTAAAGCAAATGTTTCCAGAACGAGTTTGATCTCCAACCAAAGCTCATTTGACTTAAATTCATGTCGATACCTGCAGTGGTCGAAGACAAAAAAGACAAGTTGAGTGTAGCATGAAAACAAAAGAAAATAAAAAATTCCACATATACAAACAATGTGTTAAACAAGTTATTTTACATTGTTGTACACAAACCAGTACATAACAGTACATTTATGGAATTGCGGAATTGGCCAATAAAAACAAATCTATTGTTAAATATGGAATATCAAGGAAATTGTAAACATGGTCATCTTGACGAGAAAGAATATTTTAATGGGCAAATCAAGTGTACGGGACTGCTCATTCGTCTACGAAATACTAAACAGCCCACTCCCAAATAAATCAACGTCCAAAAGCCACGTGAAACACGGGCTATGTCTGCAAATAAACTCAGTGCTGTACGCTTAGCTTCTTCACTAGTAGCACTCGTGCTACTAAATGAAAGAAATTAGTAGCACAGAAACATTTTTGTAGCAATATGAAATGTCTTCCATCCATCCATTTTCTACCGCTTGTCCCTTTTGGGGTCGCGGGGGGTGCTGGAGACTATCCCAGTTGCATTCGGGCAGAAGGTGGGGTACACCCAATATCACAATTTCATTATTAACACTCAAACAATGGTACATATGCCCTCATTCATATAGACATAATGCCATAATAAGGCCTACTGTAACGCTAAATTAAACAGAGAACATCCCTAAACTGTGCTAGCACTGTCGCTAGTGTAGAGCTGGACGATATGGATCTAAACTCATATCCCAATATAGTTTGGCCCATAAACTAACCCATAATTGGAAATATTCGTTGACGTAACAAAATATATCCACCATGCCTTGATTTAAATTTTTGGGGACTAATGAGGATGCCAAATACACAAAAACAGGTACCAACAAGTAAGAAAAGTAGGTTTTGCATAATAGGATCCCAACTTGAGAGGTGTTTTCAAATAAGGAAAAGGAAAAAGCCTTAAAAATAATATAAGAAAAGTCAAATATAATCTCCAATTAGGGCTGAGCGATATATCGAATATACTCGATATATATCACGGGTGTCTGTGCGATGTAGAAAATGACTATACCATGAGTATTCGAGTATACGTTCTCACGCAGATACTTTTAGCTGCGGGCATTACAGTACAGGCTTTCCTCTCTCTTTCTTGTCTCTCCTTCTCACAGAGACATAAAACAAGCGCACCTTGCATACTGTCGCACCTGCAACGTCATACGCCCTTGCGGAGCAGAGAGGTAGTGGCATAGGTAAAGTTAGCAGTGGCAGGTGGTGCAATCGGAGCCGTGCAAGTGGTAATACGAGAAAGAGAAGGTGCGAATCTGGTAACAAATGAAGGAAGAAGAATTAATTCCCAAGAAAAACAGCACGGGGTCCATCGTCTGGCGGTAATTTTGGCTTTAAGCGGAAAGATGTTGAACAGACAACCGTAATATGTAAAGTATGCAGCAAAAGCGTTGCTACAAAAAGTAGCAGCATTGTTAATTTGTAGCATCATTTGAAAAGTCACCCGCTTGAGAATGAAGAGTGCTTGAAACACCGCATGTAAATATCTCGGCCGGTGCCACACCCAACAAAATGCCCAAGCAACCAGCACTGACCTAATTGAGCCTTGCGTCTTCCATTTCCACATAAACACCGTATGAAAAAATAGTCAACAACAGAAGGAGATAACGTCCGCAGTAACCTACCACATAGTGAAGGACATACACTATTTGATTTCCTATTAGGCAGCTAATTTTTTTTTGACAGTTATTGAAATATCTTGTGTGACATCATGCACAAAAGTGCACTTTATTTGTTTTTAACTGTTTTGATATGGCACCTTAGCGACATCATGCACAAAAGTGCACTAATAGCTTGTTTTAAAATGTCTCTGACAATCTTGCACTTTCTGTTTTGAAATTACATGAATGTCTGTGCCACTGCTTAATAACTGTTCAATAAATACCGTTTTGGTAAATTGACTTAGTTGTGATTTCCCTCTCTGCATGAAAGTTTAAAATTAGCATATATTAATGCAGTATGAACAAGAATGTTTTAATGTAGACACATAGAATCATCATACTGGTGTGACTATATGCATCAAGTGTTAATTCAAGGCTAGGGCAAAATATCGAGATATATCTCATGTATCGTGACATGGCCTAAAAATATCAAGATATTAATAAAAGGCCATACCGCCCATCCTTATCTCCAATCTTCTTTAAAACACATTTAGCTATACTCAATTCTTCAGATGACAAAAACACAAAAGAACAAAATGTGAAATAATGTTATCTGGTTTAAGAGGACATGTTTGAAGGTCAGTAGCAACATGGAAATAATTGACCTTTAACAATGGTGTTTTAATAGGTAAACATTATTATAGGACATACACACAAAAATGTTAACCAGGAACACCAACTTGCCAACTGCTTCATGATGCTGTGTGGCAGGCTGTTCTGAAAATTACCTTTAAAAAGTCATTAATTATAGTTACTCGTTACTTTAACAAAAATGTAATTGAATTACTAACGGGATTACTCTTTAATAAATGTAATTAATTACGAGGGAAATTAATTATTTAAAAAATAAACATCTAATATCTGGCATAATGCAGTTTAGGTAAGTTTCAGTGTGTGCATGTGCCTTTTAAAAAAGCAGTGCCTGTTGCCTAGTGACGTCAGTAATCTGAGTTTGAGCGTTTTTTGTTAGCTTAGCAGGCTCGCAGCTGCAGTTTGTCAGCTCTGACAGCAGCACTTTAGAATCTTTCACTGGTTTGTGTTACCTCTGCTTGATAAATAGATTAAATGTGCTTCCATGGCTGTATGTTCTTGTCAACAAACGGGGTAATATTTGAATGGCAAGTTTGTCACTTCTATCATTGATATGTTATTCAATATTCTCTCCGACCGTACAGCACTGAAACTACAAAGCTAATGCTAGCCAGGACAACCCACACACCTGCAAGACATCTAATCTGCTTGTGTTGTTTTGGACGAGACCCCCGATGCAAGACAGGACTTATTTTCTCAAAACTATTACCAATTAATTCTATATACTGTTAAAATACTGGTTACTTTCGGTTGTAACTTGGTTCTATTTACACTTTCTTTAAAATGTATTAAACACTTATTATACTGTTTGGATATTTAACATTAGTTTTGGGCGATACTACAAATTTGGGTATCAATCCAAAATCAAGTACCGTAGTAACAGGGGCAGTATTGGCCATGTCGATGTCAATACAGATACTTAACATGTTCAAGATCATTGAATTATTCAATTTTTGATCACAATTACATCAAACAAAAACACAGAATGGCAAAGTAACAATATCAATTCATTTTTTAATAATGTCCTACTATTGGCACTGATTGGAATCTTTGGTTTTCAATTAAAGAGGAACTGCACTTTTTTAATTTTGTCTGTCGTACACAAACATTATCCATCCACCGTCATTGCCATGACGGTGGATGGATTTTTAAAAAATGGATTCTAAATATTAAATATACATTTGACCAAAAGTCCGCTTACAATGGAGGGAGCCGTTCAATTCTGCCTATGGAGCCCCTAAAAAACATCCAACACCTCCATTAGGGTTTTATACACATGATACAAGTACCGGTATATATGTAATGTAGTAAAGAGCACATTTATAATAACATTTAATATTTACGTACATTGACCATTTTATGCATAGGCGGCGCATTAATTTTAAAAACGTATCACGCTTGCTTTTTTTTTTCCTTCAAAACTGATTATTACTCACAGAAGACTTTGAGAGCCAACAAAAATAATAAAACATCACTTACCAATGTCTGTTATTAGGATGCCGACTACTAAGATGTTTATATGTTCCCATTTAAATAAAAAATGTCTCATAATCCTCACAAAAGAACGGGGTGCAAGGAAGTGAGGAACAGCAGACCACTTGATGACGTAAACGTAGGGACACACGGAAGTGATTACGTCGCCGCTATAAATAGTTTGTCTGTGTTAGCGTTTATAACAAAAATATGAACAATACTTGGTTAATATTCAAGTCATGTAATGTAAACGGAGTATTGTTAGTGCTTTTTGAATATTTTTTTATCGGATTTTATGGGAGGAATAGTGGAACTCCCATTGGCTACACTGTAAGCGGACTTTTATTTACGTTTATTTAATTTTCAGATAAAAAATAAATACATCCGTCGTCATATCTTTCATAATGATTGTGAATAGGCAAAATTTCAAAAAAAAGTGCAGTTTCTCTTTAAAGTCCTCCTGTGTCCATGGACTTATTTCCAGAGTGTGTAAACAATAACGACAAAATACATTATGATATTAAAAAAAAAAAATCAATCTAGCCACTGTAGTATCAACAATGATTTACTTGGTATTGTTAGTGTCGATATTTGTATCGATCTGTCCACATTTGTTTGCATTCAAGAGCTCTGGCTTGCGGTTAGCATATTTTCCGACGGTGTGTAGTATAGCATGTTAAGCTAGTCCTCGTTCTCCGGAGATGATAATTGTAAGAAACGTAGTTTATTTGCCGATTTCATAAAGCCCTATGACTGTTTCCCCAGAAGTGAACCGCAGCTCCTCAGTACCATGCTTGTAAGCAAGACTATTATCTTGCTCCTCACTTGTGTTGCCAGGTGTTTTGGTGTACTGTAAATGTTAACTTCTAAACTAACTAGGGCTGGACAATTACCGGTAATTGAATTTTGATTTTGGCTTCTCATGATCATAAAAATATTATTATAAAAGAAACTGTTAATGGGCCGTGCAACGTGTATGCAAATTCATGAGCCTTTAACAGATCAACGCAGCTCACACTCCAGTCCTAAGGTGGCAGAGTCGAATAATGTCTGAGTTTGCCGTGATCACTTCGTTAAAGGTTTGTTTGATATACTTTTAACGTTTACCAGTCATTTCCCATTTAAGAATTATCTTGATATTATTTGTATTTTTAAACACCTTTGCTACGAGTGTTTTAAAAAGCACCAACTCGGCGTGTCTAAATAAATTAAAGCAAATGTGAGCAAAACCTTAAGAGTTAAGCTATTACCAAAGACAACAATCATAAATGAAGCTTTCAGCACATACACAATGTTGACATCTATAGTTATATTTTGATAAAGACGGGGAAAAGCACGCTGCTCGTAAAGGGCACGTGCAACAGCAACAAACATGGCAGTTTAGACGTGAAGTTAAATCATGAAACGCAATGAAAAAACAATGCTAATTTAACCGGAAGACATCATTGATACCAGTTTCCTTGACCCAGTTACACACAAATAAATTGTAGACCTCCATGCTTTTCCAAGTTTTCATCTGTTTTGTCTTGTAGAATATGGCATCTGGATTACAATTATTCGATATGTCTGGGAACGCAACTGTACAAATCTTCTTTTTTTTTTTTTTTTTTTTTTTTTTTAAGTATAGGGATCTGTTCCATTGTATAGTTAAATTTTTTGCTCATATCTGCATATTGCAGGAAGATTTAAGCCTATTTTGTACTCAGTTTGCACACTGCTTGCTGTACAACAGCCATCTTAGCTTGGTCGACCACCACTGGTTTTCACTTTCGGGAAGAAGTCACCTGTCGGAATACAAGTTATAGGAGCTGTACCTCTTGAAGAGAGAATGTGCTGTACGTAGCACTCCATTGATAATATGAAAGTCTCCGCTCCTAAACCGCGTCACCATCTCTGTTAGAAGGTCAGGCCACTTCTGAGGGAAGTCTTCCCTTCCGATAATGCTGATGGCATCGCTCAACTGAAAGGGAGAAGGAAGCAGCAGATTTTCAAAATAAGTGATGAACAGATGAAACTCAAGATAGTTTACCTGTTTTTGAATTTGCTCCGGACTGCTTAGCATCAGATTAACGATGTTTGCTTTGACTGTTGTTCTGTCTTGATCAGAAATTTTGTTAGGCTCATCTTCAACCTTTAGGAAAATAATTTACAACACAGTTCAAGCTAAAGTGCAGATTTGGCCCTTAAATTACTTGACCTTTCAAAAAGCAGATTGAAAAGAAAAAAAAAGACTCACAATGCGCCAGTTTCTTTTTATGTAGTTTTTGAACGTGACTGCAGCACACACACGGATTACATTGTCTTGGGACTTTTCTAGCAATGTGAGAAGCAGTAAGGGGTAGTTTTGGTTCCCTTCCACTGACTCAAGGAACTTCTCAGCTATAAATAGAGCACAACACAAAGCAGGCGTCATAAGCCACCACTGAAATGTTCACAGAGGAGGATAATTCATGCAATATAGTATCAGATATGCTAGGTTTTGTTACCTGGACGTCTGACAGTTGGGTCTGGGTCCAGCGTTTTCCTGAGGAACTCTGTGAGGGTTTGTAGGTTACCATCATTCAGCTCCATGTTTGCTACGAAGAGTGAGAAGGCCACAAGGGAGTTAGCACCAAAAGAGCGAACGCATTAGGTGTAGGGATGCAAAGATAAACGGTAATAATGATAACCACAGTAAAACTCCTATAGGTTAGTATTACTGTTTTAAAATAAAAATTAGGGAAACAACATGAATGATAACTGCATTTTGATAAACTCACACACGGACCGGCGTAATTTTGCTAGCTTAAATGCTTACATGAAAACAAGAAACATTAACATCTTTTCCCGTTAGGAAACGACATACCCCTATCTAAACTTATGAAAACACATTACTGTCTGAGCAACTAAGATATTAAATTGTGCATATTGAACCTACAAGCTGTGATCTGTAACAACTGAGTGGTCGTTCTAAACAAGAGCTGCAAAATTTTGAGGAAAAAACATAATTGTGACTTTGCTCTCCAAAATTGCGATTCAATTTGGAATGTTTATATTTTATACATTAAAATGCATAAAACTGCAGAAGTAACAATTGAAGGAAGACATGTTACTTTTTAGACCGGGGTATCAAACGTACGGCCGAAGGGTCGTATCAGGCCCGCAAACAGGTTTAATCCGGCCTGTGGCCCGCAAATTGAGTTAGCTAGTAGAAAAATTAGCTGCAATTTTTTAATGAAAGAAACTGCTGTTCTAAATGTGTTCACTGGATGTCGCAATAGCAATTCAGGTGTAACTCACTTCACACAGTTTAAGATGACGTGTCAGCTGACTTTAAGCACCATCTGGGTTGGCTGCCACTACTCCACTCAGCACAGGTGCAAGCAATCAGCTGCACCTGTTGTGGCTGTCGGCAGACTAATGCTGTAGCGACACACAATACTTTCTTTAATTGTAAATTATCCACTCAGCAGATAAAATAACAAAGCGGTAAGATGTAAAGTCAACTTTACTATCATCTTTGTAGTTAAGCGTTTCATGCAATGCTCACAATTGGTTAACGGCATAATGTGCACACTGAACTCTATTGTAAGAATGTGTGTTTCTACATTTGTTTGTTCCATTTTATTTTATGCTGAAATCTAGCATGTTCACATTAAGTTTGTAGTCATGTTACCTTTATTTCGGCTATTATGGTGTCATTTTCTGACAATTGTCCATCCATCCATTTTCTACCGCTTGTCCCTTTTTGATTATATTATAATTGTAATATTTAAATGATGATAAATGAATGTGTTGTGGTAGTTGTGTATTTTACCAATGTGGCAGTTTGAGGAAACACCCGATTCCTTTTCCAAACACGTCTTTAACGGTGAACTGCCAACAAGAGAATGCTGAACAGGAAGAGCTTAAAGTTTAATGGCTTTGTAAAAACACTGAGAAAAATCTAAGTTAATTGTGTTTTTGAAACTGCACCAATTTTTCCTCAGAATTTTCAACTAACTTAAAGTGTTTTGCCAAGAGGATTAGTTGTAATATGTACATTTTTATAATGTGCTTGTTCTATTTTTGGTCAAAGTAAAACAAACAAAAACGATTTTGAAGTTGTCTTTATTTTTTAATTATGCCATGATTTTATCAGTCCGGCCAGGGTGGAAATAGATTTTCCTCAATGCGGCCCCTCAGCTAAAATGATTCTGACACCCCTGTTTTAGACTGTCAATCAACATCAAGGTGCCACACATTAAAACAATATGCAATCATTTGTTATAAGGGTTGTTTGATATACTTTTAATGTTTATTATTTCCTATTATTATCTTGATATTAGTTGTATTTCTTAAACATGTTTGCTACGAGTGTTTCGAAAAGCACCACCTCGGCGTGTCTAAATAAAAGAAAATCTAAAAGAGTTTAACTTTTATGAAAGGCAACAATCATAAATGAAGTTTTCAGCACATACACAATGTTGACATCTATAGCTATATTTTGATAAAGACGGGGAAAAACATGCAACTCGTAAACGGCGCATGCAACATCAACAGACATGGCCGTGGCCGCTTAGTTAAATCATGAAATGCAACCTTACCCGAGCAAAAACAATGCATGTTTATCCGAGAGTCTTGATACCAGTTTCCTTGAACCAGTCACACACACAGAAGTTGTAGACTTCCTTGCTTTTCCAAGTTCCTAGCTGTTTTGTCGTGTAAAATGGCGCCTAGAGCACAATCGTTCGATATGAGTGGGAACGCTTACTGTTACATCCCTACTAGCTAGCTAGCAGATTAGGATTATTCAAGGCCGGGTGTCAAACACTTTTTCATTGAGGGCCACATCATAGTTTTTGCTGCCCTCAGAGGGGGGTTGTAACAGTAACTATATTATGAATATCGCCTCTGATATTATTTCACAACTGCCCGTGTATTTGATTATAATTATTTCACATACAAATCCATTGATTTAAATCTTAGTCAGGGCAATAAGTACATATTTAGGTTTTTTTTTTGCATTTAACAAAATAATTTTGGAATACAAGTTCATACAGTTGCATGTTAAGATCACATTAAAGTTAAAAGACATGCGATTGCATACAGAACATGCAATTTTTCTGTCAAAATTGAAAGAACGAAAACATTTCATAAGAAAGACTGCTTTATTGGCTGACATTATTTCTAGGCTTTCTAGTGTGGCGGGCCAGATGCAGCCACCGACCCTTGAGTCTGACACCTGTGATTTAAAGGGGCACTGCACTTGTTTTCTAAATGTTGCCTATCATTCACAATACCTAGGTAAGACAAACACACATTAACTTTTTTTTTGCATTCTAATTGGTAATAATCGGTCAGCTCTTGTAGGTGGCAAGCAATACAGCTAACTGAGTAATCCATTTTGCCTCTAAATTACTTATTGTGAACTGAATATTAACCAAGGATTAGCAATATTGTTATCATAAGCGCTTACGGAGACAATCTATTTCAAGCCGCGCCATGTTACAGAGAGCTAACGAGCTTGTGCAGCTGCAGTGTTAACATACTGAGCTGTTGCATCTCGATCGCTTCTGAGTTGATGAAAGTTAATTCTAGATGATGAATCATGCATCTGACCTGGATAATAAAAGGTTGTACTCATAAACCGAGAAGTTGGTCATCTGTGATGTTTAAGTGATACCTGTAGACGCTTGACTGCTGCATAGGACAAAGACTTTTTTTTTTTACTTTTGTGTGGAATTTTGATACATTTTTCAAATAAACAGGATTATATGACCATCCCATCAGTCAGCATCCTAGTGAAAGCAGACATTGAACAGTAAGTGATTATTTAATTACCAGCTTTTCCGGACGATAAGGCGCACTTAAATCAAAACTCGATAGTGTGCCAAATGACCATACTTGCCAACTTTGAGACATCCAAATTCGGGAGATTTGGGGGGCGCGGTTAAGGGGGAGGAGTATATTTATAGCTACAATTCACTTAAATTCAAGTATTTCTTATATATATATATATATATATATATATATATATATATATATATATACACCGGTATATATATATATATATATATATATATATATATACTTGACTTTCAGCTATATATAAAATATGTATGTTATTATATATATATACATACATATAAATAAAATAAATACTTCAATTTCAGTGTTCATTTATTTACACATATACACACATAACACTCCTCTCTACTCATTGTTGTATTTGAAAGTGCAATGCTTTGCAGCCAGTAGCACAGCCTTTGAAGGAGCATAGGTATGTGCAGTGTAATATTCTGGGTTGGAGTCAATAACCAGGCGAGTTGATGAAGTTACGTCTCTTTACTTCATACTTCAGAACCAACTCCCACACTTGCCGTCAGGGTGCAATACAACGTAAACCGTTGGCCAACCAAAAAGTAACCACAGAACATTATAGTGTTATGTGGTTACTTTTTAAACCATTGGCCAACCAAAAAGTAACCACAGAACACTATATTTCGGCTGGAAATCGGGAGAAATTCGGGAGAATGGTTGTCCCGGGAGATTTTCGGGAGAGGCACTGAAATTCGGGAGTCTCCCGGAAAATTCGGGAGGGTTGGCAAGTATGCATATGGTCTTAACAAGAAAAGCTGTCACTTTGTATAATCATAATCAATTTTAATGATCATATTGATTTTGAACACCCCATGTACGAGTGAATGAAGGGCATTCTTAGTCAACAGCCATACATGTCACACTAAAGGTGGCCGTAGAAACAACGCCAACACTGTCATAAATATGTGCTATATTGTGAAACCACACTAAAAAACAATGACAAACACATTTCGGGAGAATATTTTCACCGCAACAGAACATAAACACTACAGAGCAAATACCCAGAATTCCCTGCAGTACTAACTCTTCGGGACGCTACACTATTTTATTTGGTGCATGGTGTAATGATAAGTGTGACCAGTAGATGGGAGTCAAACATAAGAGATAAGTCTGAAGTTAACAACACCGACATTTTAAATGTTCCATTGAAAATACAGAACATTACACACAGCGCTCAATAATCGATTAAAATGTTTTAGTAGTAAATGATTTAGTGCCATTTCTAAAATAAATTAGTGTAAAGTTCTTATGTCTGTCAGTAAACGCACCATGAAATCTCTAAAACATACCTTCGTAGAGAGTTTACATTATCCACCCAAGGAACTTTAGTTATTAGAGTTCTGGTCGGACGGTTTTTCACGGGACACATTTCCGGTGTAGTTTTTTCCGGATGAGGAGATACTGCTTCTTTACTGATTTAAGTAAAGTCTGAATGTCATTAAAACAGTTAGCTCCATCTTTTGACACTTCTTCCAACGAGTTAGAATGCATAACAAAAAAAACATGTGTTCTTGTCTTTTGTCTTCTGTTGTGAATGATGAGCAAAATTCCTAAAACGTGCAGTTCCCCTTTAGGCCATTTCCACACGAACGCAGATACTTAATAAATGCATACTTATCTCTGCGTTTAGGTCTCTTGTCCACGCTTTTGTCTTTAAAAACGCAGACATTTACAAACGCTGGCCAAAGCGTCGTTCCAAAACTCTCCGCTGAGCGTATGCGTGTATACGGCACAAACGTAGACTTATGATGACGTCACGGTTGTGCGCTGTCATTTCCAAGCTCAACAACACTGCCTTGCTGGCTTTAAACACAGTACAAGAGGACTTATTGTATGTTTGAACATAAACATGCTGCTCTTTTCACTCAACATTAATAAAAGACACATCAAAATGAGCTTTGCGACACTCCTGCCGGCGCTAATGAGTCAGCTGTTTTGGATACGATCGCTGTCGAACCTCCAACTGATGGAACAACTTTGACAAGAAAGACTTTTTGCTCTGTGTCATAAGAAAGGTGCAACATTATCTTATGTTTTTAGTCCTTGTTTAACGACAAATCATGAAGTCAACTTACGTGTGTTGCTTCCATTCTTGTAGATGGAGCCGGGCGGGACCGTGTACGCGCGTAAAATTTGACCAAGCAACAAAAAAAACAATGTAGGGTCCTCCTTGTAGTGTGTGCTGATGTTGAAGACAATATACACTTCATTACACATGTACTATATCACTATAGCCATGATTACATGCTTTATAATTCCACAAGAGTTTTGCAGCGGCACACGCATGTCTGTGTGCTTTACATGTGCACTTAAACATGCAAAATGGTCTCCTTGGCTCGTTAATGTGTGCCGATTTTAGAAATAATGTACACTTCACTGCACATGTAATACATCACCATGTTGTTGAACACGTTATAATTCTATGAGTGTTGGGTTTCAGCAGCATTCACTCTTTAATAATGTTCCCAGGGCTCTGTGTACGTGCAGGCTGGTTTTAAAGATAAAGTATGTGTCATTTTACGTTAAAATACCAAAATAAACATAACAGGAGGTGTAATGCCACCAAGTCAGCTATTGCTGATTTTTTTCAGGCTTCTGATTGGACAAAATGTGCATGACAGCAAGTGTATGCGTTTGTGTGTAGACAGAGACAGTTTTGAAACTACACTTGTGTAGATGGAGATCGTTTTAACCCCAAATATGTGTTTTTTAAACTCTCCGTGTTCGTGTGGACATGGCCCAAAGGTTATGGATTTGTTAGCCTGTTTAAGTTTATATTTTCAGTAAATTGAAGACTGTTGCTGTTTGGAGTTTTTGCACGATTCTGATACTCTAGATAGATAGATAGATAGATAGTACTTTATTGATTCCTTCAGGAGAGTTCCCTCAGGAAAATTAAAATTCCAGCAGCAGTGAACAGAATTGAGATCGAATTTAAAAAGTAAAAAGTAAATAATGGAGGTTTAAATGGAAATAAAATAGAAAAGTATTACAACAAGAATACAAATAAAAAGCAACAATAAGAATAGAAATATAACAGTAAAAACAAGACTATAACAAGAGAAACTAGGCAGTAGTGACCATGTTATTGAAAAAGTATTGGGGGGGCGAGGGGGTGGAATTTTCATTGTATCCCATTGGGTTGAGGTTTTTTCTTGCCCTGATGTGGGATCTGAGCCGAGGATGCCGTTGTGGCTTGTGCAGCCCTTTGAGACACTCGTGATTTAGGGCTATATAAATAAAACTTTGATTGATTCAATTTAAAATTGAGCAACGATTTACGTGGAGATTTTAGCTTCGCCATGAGCACATAGCTAAATCTCTTCAATGTCGCCAATTCGGTTTGATATAATACACCAACTGAAGTAAACGTTGCACTCCCTTAATGAGTCCTGCCACTTAACTACTAATCACCCATTCCTTGATGTTAGCTTGCTAGCAGCTAAGTTAGCATCACATGCTACACTGTTGGAGCCTCTCAGCTGGCCCCACCGACTCCAGATTACTTTGACGTCTACGTTCGCCAAGCTTAACCAGTGACTAGTCTTCTCTGCGAGGCGACCAGAATGTTAAATTGTGCCGTGAGACGATCGCGACTAAACCCCTTAAGCGGCATGGAACGTCAGTGCCTGTAAATAGACCCTTTAGCTTGAAGTCGAGCTAGCTAGCGTTAGCACGAACTTACTTATGTCGAGATAAAGTTACATGTACAAAAAAACAGAAAAGCTAATTATTGAACTGGTTTATGTTTTAGACGTTCCGCTGACTACATGCGTGGGGAGAATCTTACCGTGCGTGTCAGACTTGAGATAGAGATGTACAAGGCACAAGCACGCTGGTGCTCCTCTCGCCGTGCCAGCTTTCAAACGTCCGGAGCAGAAAGGAACTGCGCGGTCACAACACTGCGCATGCGCACATGTCACACCATGAGGAAAAAGTTACGCCCCTGTCTAGTGCCCATTTGGTAAGTGCACTGCGATTGGCTGGCGACTTGTCCAGAGTGCACACCGCCTTCCGCCCGAATGCAGCTGATATAGGCTCCTTTCCCCCCAGAGAGGGACAAGCCGTAGAAAATGGCTGGATGGTAAGTGCTCTTACCTGTACTGACAGGGTCTCAGACTCACACACTTGGTATTCTGAGTGCGTAAGTGTGTTTGCACTGAGAAAATAATATAAGTAAATACCAGTGTTGGTACAGATATTTTTCACTTTGTTTTATTGTTGGATGGGTGGTTTTGGTTACATGTCATATTTTTTTCCTAAATCTAAGCAAGAGCTATTTCTCTACTGTCCTTTGTGGTGGACATGAGGACTATACTCACTCCTTCTGAAATAGTACAGATGGCTGAAGCAAAAATTACAGAAATGATGAATGACCAAAAACAAAACTGCTTCTAGCAATAATATTCCTTATATGACTGAACAATTATTGCATGAAATTTACAAAATGCCAAAAAAAGTTAAAGTCCCAATGATTGTCACACACACACACTAAGTGTGGAGACATTTGTCCTCTGCATTTGACCCATCCCCTTGTTCACCCCCTGGGAGGTGAGGGGAGCAGTGAGCAGCAGCAGTGGCCGCGCTCGGGAATCATTTGGTGATTTAACCCCCAATTCCAACCCTTGATGCTGAGTGCCTTAAGCAGGCAGTTAATGGGTCCCAATTTTTTTTAGTCTTTGGTCTGACTCAGCCGGAATTTGAACTCACAACCTTCCAGTCTCAGGACGGACACTCTAACCACAAGGTCTCTGAGCTTCAAGCAACAAATTGTTTTCATGTCCAAATGTAGATATGGAACATAAAAAATTGACATGTGCCCGGAAAAGGGTGGAGTGCCATCTCAGGGTTGGGGAAGAGATCTTGCCCCAAGTGGAGGAGTTCAAGTACCCTGGAGCAATGTTCCCTCTAATTTTTCATGTGTGTGAGCAAACGCAAAAACTCCCTGAGCATTCAGTGGAGCCCATGTGAGCAACATCAGACGTGCACACTGTGGCTACACCAGCAGCACACCTGTCCCAAACCCGACTAAATAACAAGTTAAATCTCCATCCATCCATCCATCCATTTTCTACCGCTTGTCCCTTTCGAGGTCGCGGGAGTTGCTGTAGCCTATCTCAGCTGCATTCAGGCGGAAGGCGGGGTACACCCTGGACAAGTCCCCACCTCATCGCAGAGCCAACACAGATAGACAGACAACATTCTCTTATTATTACAATAAAATGACAGCAGTCATTTTCATGAGGTTGTTTTCTAATATAAGTGTTTAGTCCCACTTACAATGACAATAAGAAAAAACCTTGTTTTTCATGAACTGTGTACTTGTATTGTTTGTCTGGGTGGAGGTCCTGCTTTGGAAATAATTTGTACCCCTTTCAGACATTGCATTTAGTTCCCATTAAAACATTCACATGTTGCACAATGAGATGTAAGCAGGGGATCATGTGTACATTCCTGCAACTTCCTGTTTGTAAAAAATATATTTTTATTAGTATTTATTTAATATACTAACAGCATTTCATGATTTATATGTATAAATTAAGATTCCTAATAAATGACACTAGAATAAGCACACATTTGATTGGTAAATCATAGTGTAACGACCTGGAATTACACTTTATGTGTGGTGTTGGAGTTGTCCGACTTTTTGTGTGGCCGTAAACGCATCACTGGCTAAGTGCCATATTATGTGCATGTGTTGGTGCAAGTGAGAAAGAGCGAGCGGCTGCTGTTGATATATAACAAAGTTGGTTTTGGTCTGGTTTGCTAGATATAATTTTTTTTTACTAATGTTTTAGTGATGTGTTTATGGCCGACAATAAACAGTTTTGCTCAGTAAAGTGATCGATGGAATTCATGTCTTCAAAGCGTCTCGACAGACGTTACAATATTTGAACAATGATGACGAAAACTGTTTTCTCTGTCGTGTCCGTGTCGTGTCGAAAATTGTTATGCGCTTATTTTTTTATTTGATTTTGTGCGTGGCATAGATTTGCCGTGCGCAGAGGACGCTTGAGCAGTGCGCAATTGCACAGGTGCACACCTTAGAGGGGACAATTGGCGTTAGGCCTATTTTAGGGGGAGAATAATGATACATATAAATAAATATTAATACCATTTTTTTTTTAAATGGCTTATTGATAAGCCATTTGTTTTATTTATTTCTGGGTGGATCATGTTGACTATTGGTCCTCCTAATTGTCAATCATTCTGGTGATGTTACGTAAGGACCAGTGACGTGCGGTGAGGTTCATGGCTGGTGAGGCACTGACTGCATCACAGTCAGATTTACAAACATATGAACCCTAAAGAGTATCTTATTCACCATTTGATTGGCAGCAGTTAACGGGTTATGTTTAAAAGCTCATACCAGCATTCTTCCCTGCTTGGCACTCAGCATCAAGGGTTGGAATTGGGAGTTAAATCACCAAAAATGATTCCCGGGCGCGGCGCCGCTGCTGCCCACTGCTCCCCTCACCTCCCAGGGGGTGAACAAGGGGATGGGTCAAATGCAGACGACACATTTCATTACACCTAGTGTGTGTGACAATCATTGGTACTTTAACTTAACTTTAACTTTACACATACAAACTGTAGCACACAAAAAAGCACATTTAATAAAAAAAACGTTATTATGGTCTTACCTTTACTTATAAATGATGTCCATGCGCCGCAACTAAAGCCCTCACTTGAACTTTCCACGTGCAAGATTGAATCTATTTAAAAAAGTGTAACCGAGAGTTTATAAATGTCACCTATACTGTATGAAACTACAAAATAACAAACACAGAGGCTCCAGTTTACACGAGGACCACTTTATTTACCTTCTTTCAAAAACCTCCACTCCACTCCGTGTCATCACTTCCGCTCTTATCCATCCATCCATCTTCCTCCGCTTATCCGAGGTCGGGTCGCGGGGGCAGCAGCTTAAGCAGGGAAGCCCAGACTTCCCTCTCCCCAGCCACTTCGTCCAGCTCCTCCCGGGGGATCCCGAGGCGTTCCCAGGCCAGCCGGGAGAGATAGTCTTCCCAGCGTGTCCTGGGTCTTCCCCGTGGCCTCCTACCGGTCGGACGTGCCCGAAACACCTTCCTAGGGAGGCGTTCGGGGGGCATCCTGACCAGATGCCCGAACCACCTCATCTGGCTCCTCTCGATGTGGAGGAGCAGCGGCTTTACTTTGAGCTCCCCCCGAATGACAGAGCTTCTCACCCTATCTCTAAGGGAGAGCCCCGCCACTCGGCGGAGGAAACTCATTTCGGCCGCTTGTACCCGTGATCTTGTCCTTTCGGTCATGACCCAAAGCTCATGACCATAGGTGAGGATGGGAACCTAGATCGACCGGTAAATCGAGAGCTTTGCCTTCCGGCTCAGCTCCTTCTTCACCACAACGGATCGATACAGCGTCCGCATTACTGAAGACGCCGCACCGATCCGCCTGTCAATCTCACGATCCACTCTTCCCTCACTCGTGAACAAGACTCCGAGGTACTTGAATTCCTCCACTTGGGGCAAGATCTCCTCCCCAACCCGGAGATGGCACTCCACCCTTTTCCGGGAGAGAACCATGGACTCGGACTTGGAGGTGCTGATTCCCATCCCAGTCGCTTCACACTCAGCTGCGAACCGATCCAGCGAGAGCTGAAGATCTTGGCCAGAGGAAGCCATCAGGACCACATCATCTGCAAATAGCAGAGACCTAATCCTGCAGCCACCAAACCAGATACCCTCAACGCCCTGACTGCGTCTAGAAATTCTGTCCATAAAGGTTATGAACAGAATCGGTGACAAAGGGCAGCCTTGGCGGAGTCCAACCCTCACTGGAAACGTGTCCGACTTACTGCCGGCAAGCGGACCAAGCTCTGGCACTGATTATACAGGATTACAGGCGACCTCACCTGCCTCTAGTGACTGCACGTCACTGGTAAGGACATATATATATATATATATATATATATATATATATATATATATATATATATATATATATATATATGTATAAAAGATTGTATTTGATTCCAAATCTCAAAGTGCTACAGAAATACAACCATTGGCGTTGTAATAAATGAATAAATAAAAAATGGCTTATCGACAAGTAATTTGTTTTATTTGATATATATATATATATATATATATATATATATATATATATATATATATATATATATATATATATATATATATTATATATATATATATATATATATATATATATATATATATATATATATATATATATATACATATTCACATTGTAGATTGTCACTGAAGGCATCAAAACTCTGACACCTGTGAAGTGAAAACCCTTTCAGGTGACTACCTCTTGAAGCTCATCGAGATAATGCCAAGAGTGTGCAAAGCAGTAATCAGAGCAAAGGGTGGCTATTTTGAAGAAACTAGAATATGAAACATGTTTTTGGTTATTTCACCTTTTTTTGTAAAGTACATAACTCCACGTGTGTTCATTCATAATTTTGATGCCTTTAGTGACAACCTACAATGTAAATAGTCATGAAAATAAAGAAAACACATTGAATGAGATGGTGTGTCCAAACTTTTGGCCCGCACTGTATATGTGTTGGTTTTCATTGTAAATTGTGTTAGAAAAACAATCTAATTTGTTCCTCTCATGAAAGCGGTAGAAAACATGCATTCCTGGGTGTATTTTTGACATTTTGGGCATTCTGGCTCCTCACAGGACTTATGGAACTCAAACCCGGTTAGGTATTTTTGACATTATTGGGCATTTTTAACATTTATGGCTGTTTTTCCCCCTCTTCTTCTCTGCAAGTCTTTTCTGGGTGTATTTTTGACATTCTGGGCATTCTCCTTGCGGGACTTACGGGACTCAAACCTGGTTAGGTATTTTTGACACTGTTGGGCATTTTTAACATTTATGGCTGTTTTTCCCCTCTTCTTCCCCGCTTTCCTGTGCGTCTTTAATGATCCCTCGTTTATTGCTGTTAATTGGTTCCAGGCATGACATCATAAATTAATTTCCTTAAGGTAGGAATCATGAATTAAAAATCCAATAAAGCTTTAGGTAGGTAGGTATTTTGGACAATATTGGGCATTTTTAACATTTATGGCTGTTTTCTCCCTTTACTTTCCCGCTCCCCTTTGCGTCATTCCTAGGTGTTTTGTTTTTTTGTGTCATTTTGGCTCTTCCAGGGACTTATGGAACTCAAACAATATTTTTAACAATATTGGGCATTTTTCCACATTTATGGCTGTTTTTCCCCTCTTTCCTGTTCGTCTTTCCGGGGTGTATTTTTGACATTTTGGGCATTCTGGCTCCTCACGGGACTTATGGGACTCAAACCCGGGTAGGTATTTTTGACAATATTGGGCATTTTTAACATTTATGGCTGATCTTCCCCACTTTCCTGTGCGTCTTTAATAATCCCTCGTTTATTGCTGTTAATTGTTTCCGGACATGACCATCATAAATTAATTTCCTTAAGGTAGGACTCATGAATTATAAATCAAATATAGTTTTAGCGAGAGCATAAATAACCTGTTTATTACTTTCTAAATAAAATGTTCACTATTCCGAGAGCCCTCTAGACATGAAATAACACCCTTTAGTCACCGTTACACACTTTTACTCCAATGTAGTAATGTTGCCTGAGGCTGAGCCAATCAGGGGCCACGATACTGAACGTGATGATTGGTTTGGTCTTATTTTGTGGCCAATACTACTGTAGTATTTATATTTTTAGTTAATTGTGCCACATTTACTCATGTAAATGCTTAATTTAGAGCAAATATGCTTTAAGAAAATCTGTGGTATGGGGAAAACACAATATATGAAGCGCTATGTGAGAGGTTTGGCCCATTTTTTGCAGATTTTCTAGCATCAATGGCGGCCTGTGCGAGACCCCCCTTGAGTCCTTTGTAGATTCCTGTTCTCTGTTTGACACTTCATGTTAGCAGTATTAAAGGTGCCCATATTATGAGGGGCCGTTAGGGACATTATTCAGAATTACCTCTTACATACACTACTGAAATGCTCTCACACAAACAACTGAAATCTTTTTCTTTTATACACACTACTGAAACACTCTTATAAACACTACTGAAATGCTCTTACATACACAACTGAAATGCTCTCACATAAACAACTGAAATATTTTTCTTTTATACACACTACTGAAACACTCTTATAAACACTACTGAAATGCTCTTACATACACAACTGAAATGCTCTCACATAAACAACTGAAATATTTTTCTTTTATACACACTACTGAAACACTCTTATAAACACTACTGAAACACTCTTATAAACACTACTGAAATGCTCTTACATACACTACTGAAACACTCTTATAAACACTACTGAAACACTCTTACATACACTACTGAAACACTCTTATAAACACTACTGAAACATTCTTACATACACTACTGAAACACTCTTATAAACACTACTGAAACACTCTTACAAACACTACTGAAACATTCTTACATACACTACTGAAACACTCTTATAAACACTACTGAAATGTTTTTGTCTCACGCACACACACGCACACCCTGCAAAAAATGTTCTATAGAATTTCTAAAGAATATCTCTATAGAATTTCTAATGAACTTTAGGACCGAAGTTCTATAGAATTTCTAAAGAATATCTCTATAGAATTTCTAATGAACTTTAGGACCGAAGTTCTATAGAACAGGATTCTAAAGAATGGTTCTATAGAACAGGGTTCTAAAGAATGGTTCTATTGAACAGGGTTCTAAAGAATGGTTCTATAGAACAGGGTTCTAAAGAACATGGTTCTAAAGAATGGTTCTATAGAACAGGGTTCTAAAGAATGGTTCTATAGATCTAATTCCAGGTGTGCACACCTGGAATTATTTTTCCACTAGTATGTCTAAACGGATTTCACCTGTGTGTGTGTGTGCTTTTTACACGTGCGTGTGAGAGACAACAATTTCAGTAGTATGTGTGCAAAGATTTCAGTTATGTGTATGAGCGCATCTTACCAGTGTGTATGCAAGCATTTTACCAGTGTGTGTAAGAGCATTTTACCAGTGTGTGTAAGAGAATCTTACTAGTGTGTGTGAGCGATGTTGCATTCCGGTTCCGGTCACCAATAATCCCCGCCCCTTTTCAGACAAGTTTTTTTTTTTTTTTTTTTTTTTAAGCCAAGTTGTTGACAAAATGTCTGCCGACAAGTCGCTTAACCGAGGTGGGAGCTCCACTTCATAATTTGAGGGCTTCAGCTGAGAATATAAGAACACTTTCAATGCAACAAGGGTCGTGCTGCCGCCGTGAGCGGCCACACAGGTGCCTTTCTCCTCCCGACAGCCAAGCAGCCTGGAGCAAATGTTACCTTGCGAGTTTACACTGCAGCATCATCAAGTGCAACGTTTCAGTTCATGGACATCGAAGCAAGAGGAGGAAAAGGTGATTAGACATTATTTATTTCTAAATGATTGTAGAATCACACGAAATGTAAGACGACATGGCATTGTAGTGCGCTACTATGGTAACATGTCGAAATGTGAGTCACGTCGTGGTACGTCAGTAGCTGATCACATACTAATAATAATGGATTACATTTATTTAGCGCTTTTTTATCGACTAGATAAGGGGTCCCCAAACTACGGCCCGCGGGCCGGTTACTGCTTGCCAAAGTCCAACATCCGGTTCGCTGGAGAAAAAAAAAGTTGTATTATTATTTTCAATCTGTCTTTTCTAATCCATATTTTGGTGTCCCCTAGCCGCTCAGGCTAATCATATTGTCTAAAAATGCATTTCCCTGTATGACTTATATCGTCTTAGCTGTTTTCATGTGATCTGATTGTTACATTCTTATTTCAGAGTCACCACGCAGCTGCATGACCATTTCAACAAAGACGGAATAAACAACCTCTGGATTCATGGAACTTGTCTGCACACAAATATATTAATTGGAATATTCAATACATTTCACATAGAAACATTGTGATTATTCTTTTCAACAGTGTGTTGAAAACAACCTTTTTTGGCTCAGAAAGGTTCCTTATGTCTTATTATTCATATGCTTTCAATACTTGTCGGTGTGTAATTCCAGACATAGATGTAAACATTAATGAGACAACAATGAACATTTTTCAACAAGTGAAACCACTTGAAAATGATGGCAACTATGGAATAGACATTTTCACTTCAATTCTGCACTTTATTCAGTGAACATGGGAATTATAAGGTTTGTTAAAATGTTTTCTTCACTTGTGCAGTGTATTCTGCAAATTAACATTGTGTTTAAACATTTTGTAAAAAATAAATAAATAAGGAACCTGTTATACGGACCTGTATGAAGTTGCCCACTTTATTATTGCAAATATCAAAATAACACTTCAGTGCCCCTACCGAAAATCTCCCGGGGCAACCATACTACCGAATTTCTCCCGATTTTCACCCGGACAACAATATTAAGGGCGTGCCGTCATGGCACTGCTTTTAGCGTCCTCTACAACCTGTCGACGCGTCCGCTTTTTCACCATACAAACAGCGTACCGGCCCAGACACATGTACTGTATTTTTCGGATTATAAATCGCAGTTTTTTTCATAGTTTGGACGGGGGTGCGACTTATACTCATGAGCGACTTATGTGTGAAATTATTAACACATTAGCATAAAATATCAAATAATATTATTTATCTCATTCACGTAAGAGACTAGACCTCTAAAATTTCATGGGATTTAGCGATTAGGAGTGAAAGATTGTTTGGTAAACGTATAGCATGTTCTATATGTTATAGTTATTTGAATGACTCTTACCATAATATGTTACGTTAACATACCAGTTGGTTATTTATGCCTCATATAACGTACACTTATTCAGCCTGTTGTTCACTATTCTTTATTTATTTTAAATTGCCTTTCAAATGTCTATTCTTGCTGTTGGCTTTTATCAAATAAATGTCCCCAAAAAATGCGACTTATACTCCAGTGCGACTTATATATGTTTTTTTCCTTCTTTATTATGCATTTTCGGCCGGTAAATGGTAAATGGGTTATACTTGTATAGCGCTTTTCTACCTTCAAGGTACTCAAAGCGCTTTGACACTATTTCCACATTCACCCATTCACACACACATTCACACACTGATAGTGGGAGCTGCCATGCAATCCCTAACCACGACCCATCAGGAGCAAGTGTGAAGTGTCTTGCTCAAGGACACAACGGATGTGACAAGGTTGGTAGAAGGTGGGGATTGAACCAGGAACCCTCAGGTTGCTGGCACGGCCACTCTCCCAACAGCGCCACGCCAGTGCGACTTATACTCCGAAAAATACGGTAGTCCTGGGTTCAGTCCCGGGCTCGGGATCTTTTCTGTGTGGAGTTTGCATGTTCTCCCCGTGACTGCGTGGGTTCCCTCTGGGTATTCTGGCTTCCTCCCACCTCCAAAGACATGCACCTGGGGATAGGTTGATTGGCAACACTAAATTGGCCCTAGTGTGTGAATGTGAGTGTGAATGTTGTCTGTCTATCTGTTTTGGCCCTGTGATGAGCTGGTGACTTGTCCAGGGTGTAGTTCCTTCCGCCCCAATGCAGCTGAGATACGCTCCAGCACCTCCCGCGACCCCAAAAAAGGGACAAGCGATAGAAAATGGATGGATGCATGGATGTTTACTGCGATGAGGTGGAGACTTGTCCAGGGTGTACCCCGCCTTCCGCCCGATTGTAGCTGAGATAGGTTCCAGCGCCCCCCGCGACCCCAAAGGGAATAAGCGGTAGCAAATGGATGGATGGATGGGCGTGGATGTTTACATTTATTTTGACGGCACATTTTATATTCTTGCCAAACTGTCTTTTAACATATACTTGTTTGGACAGCTAAAATGTAAACAAATAAGCTGAACATATGCCTTGTATGACACCTGGCTTAAGTTTATTGCACAAACCCCTTACCATTGCAAATATTAAAACAACACTGCCATTGGTTTGTGCTGTAAAAAAAAAGTGTTTGTGCTGTTAAGTTTGTTGTTATTCCAAAATAGATTTTCTGACTGGTGATGTCATCCAGCCCCCCCACCTCCTCAAAATATTCCCACACTTGTCCCAATTGTTTGTGCTGAATATTTTTTGGGTCCAAAATTATAGTTTAAGTTAATGTGTTAATATTTACACCTAGCCCCAAACCTAAATACAATAATCACAAACAAAAACATTGTGTATCACAAACGTTTGGGGAGATTTTGACAAAGTGTGTGTGATAATGGGGGCTGTATTTTAAAATAACTTAAAAACCTCAACGGTAGAAACATAAATGTTCACAGCACAAACATATTGCAGTGTTATTTTGATATTTGCAATAATAAAGTGGGCAACTTCATACAGGTCCGTATAACAGGTTCCTTATTTATTTATTTTTTACAAAATGTTTAAACACAATGTTAATTTGCAGAATACACTGCACAAGTGAAGAAAACATTTTAACAAACCTTATAATTCCCATGTTCACTGAATAAAGTGCAGAATTGAAGTGAAAATGTCTATTCCATAGTTGCCATCATTTTCAAGTGGGTTCACTTGTTGAAAAATGTTCATTGTTGTCTCATTAATGTTTACATCTATGTCTGGAATTACACACCGACAAGTATTGAAAGCATATGAATAATAAGACATAAGGAACCTTTCTGAGCCAAAAGAGGTTGTTTTCAACACACTGTTGAAAATAATAATCACAATGTTTCTATGTGAAATGTATTGAATATTCCAATTAATATATTTGTGTGCAGACAAGTTCCATGAATCCAGAGGTTGTTTATTCCGTCTTTGTTGAAATGGTCATGCAGCTGCGTGGTGACTCTGAAATAAGAATGTAACAATCAGATCACATGAAAACAGCTAAGACGATATAAGTCATACATGGAAATGCATTTTTAGACAATATGATTAGCCTGAGCGGCTAGGGGACACCAAAATATGGATTAGAAAAGACAGATTGAAAATAATAATAATAATAATACTATATAATAATACTATACTATACTATACTATATAATAATAAACTTTGGCAAGCAGTAACCGGCCCGCGGGCCGTAGTTTGGGGACCCCTTATCAAGTCGATAGAAAAGCGCTAAATAAATGTAATCCATTATCATTAGTATTTGATCAGCTACTGACGTACCACGACGTCACTCACATTTCGACATGTTACCATAGTAGCGCACTACAATGCCATGTCGCCTTACATTTCGTGTGATTCTACAATCATTTAGAAATAAATAATGTCTAATTACCTTTTCCTCCTCTTGCTTCGATGTCCATGAACTGAAACGTTGCACTTGATGATGCTGCAGCGTAAACTCGCAAGGTAACATTTGCTCCAGGCTGCTTGGCTGTCGGGAGGAGAAAGGCACCTGTGTGGCCGCTCAGGTGCCGCGTCCTGCACGGCGGCAGCCCGACCCTTGTTGCATTGAAAGTGTTCTTATATTCTCTGCTGAAGCCCTCAAATTATGAAGTGGAGCTCCCGCCTCGGTTAAGCTACTTGTCCGCAGACATTTTGTCCACAACTTGGCTTTAAAAAAAAAAAAAATAACCCTGTCTGAAAAGGCAACATCGCTCACACACACTACTAAGATGCTCTTACACACACTGGTGAAATGCTTGCATACACACTGGTAAGATGCGCTCATACACATAACTGAAATCTTTGCACACATACTACTGAAATTGTTGTCTCTCACACGCACGTGTAAAAAGCACACACACACACACAGGTGAAATCCGTTTATACATACTAGTGAAAAATAATTCCAGGTGTGTGTGCGTGTGTGTGTGTGCGTGAGACAAAAACATTTCAGTAGTGTTTATAAAAGTGTTTCAGTAGTGTATGTAAGAATGTTTCAGTAGTGTTTATAAGAGTGTTTCAGTAGTGTATGTAAGAATGTTTCAGTAGTGTTTATAAGAGTGTTTCAGTAGTGTATGTAAGAATGTTTCAGTAGTGTTTATAAGAGTGTTTCAGTAGTGTTTATAAGAGTGTTTCAGTAGTGTTTATAAGAGTGTTTCAGTAGTGTATGTAAGAGCATTTCAGTAGTGTTTATAAGAGTATTTCAGTTGTGTATGTAAGAGCATTTCAGTAGTGTTTATAAGAGTGTTTCAGTAGTGTGTATAAAAGAAGAACATTTCAGTTGTTTATGTGAGAGCATTTCAGTAGTGTTTATAAGAGTGTTTCAGTAGTGTGTATAAAAGAAGAACATTTCAGTTGTTTATGTGAGAGCATTTCAGTAGTGTATGTAAGAGCATTTCAGTAGTGTTTATAAGAGTGTTTCAGTAGTGTATGTAAGAGCATTTCAGTAGTGTTTATAAGAGTGTTTCAGTAGTGTATGTAAGAGCATTTCAGTAGTGTTTATAAGAGTGTTTCAGTAGTGTGTATAAAAGAAGAACATTTCAGTTGTTTATGTGAGAGCATTTCAGTAGTGTTTATAAGAGTGTTTCAGTAGTGTGTATAAAAGAAGAACATTTCAGTTGTTTATGTGAGAGCATTTCAGTAGTGTATGTAAGAGCATTTCAGTAGTGTTTATAAGAGTGTTTCAGTAGTGTGTATAAAAGAAAAAGATTTCAGTTGTTTATGTGAGAGCATTTCAGTAGTGTATGTAAGAGGTAATTCTGAATAATGTCCCTAACGGCCCCTCATAATATCCGGCCAGTAGACGGCGACAAAAGAGCGCTGAGCACAAATAAATACAAATCTCTTTTCCCCTGTCATCATTGTGCCGCCCTGGAAATTATACCCCCAGAGTTTGCCAATGTCGCCCACACAGTAGCTCAAACAATATGTACAACTGTGACCTGTGTACAAAATGCTTAATTTTTTTACCGGCAACATTTTTTTAATACACTTGAATGTAAACATGAAATAAATGTAACACAGAAGGCATTGATCACACACGTAATAGTTGTTACAATATTGCACTTGGAACAGCGTATCTGAAATGTTAAATGAAACATCGCACCTGTAAACATACACACATTCGTTTTTATACGAACACAAAGTAGTCACTTTTAGTGAGCATAAGCCCGTACTTGTCTCACAGGTGCGGGACCAGAGGCTCAGATTTGTATGAGCATGCTACAGGTTGTGTGCGTAACGGATGTTCAGCGTGTCTTGTAGCATCAAGTCACGCAGGCGCCAAAGTGCGTGGGCCATCGTCTTGTGGGCTCCTTTGCTCGTCAGCCAGTGGGATGGTAGTCTGCCTTCCTGCTCTTTCGTCAAGCGCACGTCTTGTTTTTTAGCTGAAAGTGCAAGTGTGCATTCTGGTTATTGTGTTCTATATTGTTCCAGGATTCATAAAAATGTAAAAGATTAACCTGAAAGTGTTTGTTCCCACTTGCTGACCGTAGACGACTCAGCGGTGAGGCCCTCAATGTAGCTGAGGTACGCCTCAGAGTGGAGGAGCCTCTGGGACTTGGCTGGGGGGGACACAAACAACGGAGAGGACGGCTGCTGGAGCGCCGGCTGTCCTATCTGGCCTTGTCCCGTGTATGGAGGGGAAGCCTGCTGTCCAGGACCTACCACACTCACCATGCTTCCACCCCCCACACCATTAATGCCTGAGGATATTCAAACAAGTACAACATCACACATAAAACATTAAAACTTGTTACTGAATTTCTGGTAAAGTTTTGAAATGTCTTCTATCATGCAAAGGCGACATGTCATTGATGTTCCAACAGCAATATGTGTTCCTAAAACCAGTTTATGAGCACTAAACGTGTGAAAAATATATTAGCCACATATTAGCTAACGTTTGTGTCCTCCTGTTCCACTGCTTAATGTTACGTTATTGTATGCGATATATGCAGAGGTGGGTAGAGTAGCCAACAATTGGAGGCAACTAAGAGTACTGTTACTTTAGAATAATATGACTCAAGTGAAATTAAAGAGTAGTCATCAAAATTATTACTTAGGTAAGACTAAGTATTCTGTGAAAAAAACTACCGTATTTTTCGGACTATAAGGCGCACTTACAATCCTTTCATTTTCTCAAAAATCGACAGTGCGCCTTAGAACCCGGTGCACCTAATGTACGGCATAATTCTGGTTGTGCTTACCAACCTCGAAGCTATTTTATTTGGTACATGGTGTAATAAGTGTGACCAGTAGATGGCAGTCGCACATAAGAGATATGCCAGTAAACGACACCATAACTTTAAATGTTCCATTGAGAATATAGAACATTACACACGGCGCTCAAAAATCTGTCAAAATGTTTTAGTATGACTTCGGTAAACTATGAAGCTGCACCGCTTGATGGATTGTCGGTGCATTAAACATAACAGTATTATTATGGTGTGTGTATAAGGACTGCAAAATGGCACCCATTAGCAGACATTATCTGGCGTTTTGTTTCGCAATATTATGCAAAACCAACTTTTCTTACCTGCTGATCTGTATTTGGGATCTGCATAAGTACTGAAAATGTGCGCGCGTCCGCCATTGTAGTCCGTGAGGATGACGTAGTCGATAAGCTTCTTCTTTTTCACTATCTTCTAGTTACATGTATGTGGCATTCATCTTCCGCTGTTGCCATTTCTAATATAAAGTAGTGTAAAGTTCTTACTTATATCTGTCAGTAGACTAGCTATCAAAGCGCTAAAAACTGTAGTGAGTTTACATAATTCACCCACGGAACTTTAGTTATTAGAGGGTTTCAGTCAGACAGTTTTTCACGGGACACATTTCCGTCGTTGAGCCACGGATGAAGAGATGCTGCTCATGATTTGATTTAAGTAAAGTCTGAATGTCATTAAAACAGTTAGCTCCATCTTTTGACTTCTTCCACTCCCGTCCTTGCACGCTACACCGCTACAACAAAGATGATGGGGAGAAGACGCTGCCGAAGGTGAGCCACGTAAATAAGACCGCCCACAAAACGGCGCATCCTGAAGCGACAGTTAGAAAGCGGCTTGAAGATGGTCTGTAAAACATAATCTATGCAACATTTTGACCACAGAACCACCATTACATATTTTGTAGACCACAAGATAGTCTTTTAAATTTAGAAAAAAATTATAATAATATGACTCCTTTAATGCGCACTCCTACTAATTTATGAAAAAAGATCAAAAATAGACCAACGTAAGTTACATTAAACTTACACTACTCTGACAAGTAGGGCTGGACGATATATCTATATACGCGATATATCGTGGGTTTGTCTCTGTGCGATATAGAAAATTACTATATTGTGATATTCGAGTATGCGTTCTCACGCAGTTGCTTTTAGCTGCTGGCATTACACTACAGGCTCTCCTCGCTCTTTCCTGTCTCTCCTTCTCACAGACAGCAAGCGCAGCTTCTACACACGTCACATACTGTCACGTCATACGTCACATATGTATACGCCCTCGCGCAGCAAAGAGGTAGTAGCATGGCTAACGTTAGCTGTGATGCTAGCGTGTCTGTGTTTACTAACAAGACATCATGGCGGAGTTGAAGCCGAGTTTCTTAACATGGAGATGTTCTCACTACTTTTCTTTTGTCGAGTACAAAGAAAATAACTTTTTAGTTAAATGTAAGTTGTGTCTTGGATCAAAGATCCTATCTCCTGCCCAAAACAGCAATTCAAATCTGCTGAAACAGCTACAAAAGCAATATGCTTCGAAAAAGCTAGTAAAGAGAGACACACTTCACCGACTGGATTTTAACGGAGGCACTGCTAGCCAGGACAACATTGATAGAGCCATTGCAGCATATGTGCTAGAAGACATGCAGGCTATTTCTACAGTGAAGTCACCCGCTTTCAGGCAGCTAATTAGCATGATAGTGGGCGTCAAACAGCAAATGGCACGAAAACATTTTTCAAGTTCCTGGACACAGGGGACAGTGAGCACATAAACATGGAAAGCAAGCTAAAGAAAACACTCCAAACTCTGTCTCTGCTTATCATTCAGCACGGAAGGTACACACTCTGTCAATTCTCTTATATACTCTTTCATTCTAGACTTCTAGAGTGTTTGATTATCACATCACTCTAAATGTATAGACTATAAAGTTCACAAACATAAAGAGGGATCCTAGTGGGCCAGGCCAAACTTTCCTTTTCTCTAAACTAAAACTTGGGAAATGCGTAGAGTGTTCTCGACATGATTTTATTTCACAATTCCTTGAGAGAGAAAAAGGCCTGGTTAGGCGTGTGTATAGCAGTATGTGTGCTGTATATAGTGACATTACATATAATCATGTCATGTGTGCCTTCCGTGGGTGAAGCCAGGTTTACAGCTATGTTGTGACATGTTGTTATTATGCGGTTTGTTACTTAGGTATGTTATGTTGCAGCTTTTTAAAATAGTTTTGTCAATTTGTTCTGGCCCAAAATAAATTGGCCCTTTGAAACATATCTTTGTCTTTGTGTGTTGTATGTAGACCACATTGCTTAGCAGAGTTGAGTGATGCAAATGCATGTCAAGTTGATCAACAAATTGTATTATTCTCCAGTGCAATAACAGTACTGAAATGAAGGCTAAAAGGGCATTAATGGGAGCCTTAAAAAAAAAGTAACTAAATAGTTACTTTTCACAGTAACGCATTACTTTTTGATGTAAGTAACTGAGTTAGAAACTGAGTTACTTTTGAAATAAAGTAACTAGTAACTGTAACTAGTTACTGGTTTTCAGTAACTAACCCAACACTGATCATGTTGGACAAGTGCAGAGTTACAGTGTCTATGTCAAAAGTGGATAAAGTGCACTTTGTAAAAAGAAAGCAGGCTTTGCAACACATCTTAAAATTAAGTATTACCAATTATCCATCAGTTAGCTACAGACAATGGAGCTGAAAGTTTGATAAAAAATTTTTTTTAGCGAATAGGCTAACCTAGCATGACATCGCTATTAAAATGTGAGTGTAATGTTAGCACTTTAGCTCATATAGCAATGCTAGCGTCACTAACATTTATGTCCTCCTGTCCTACTCCTTAACGTTATGTTGTTGTAAGTTATATACGGCATCTAATTACGTTGGACACGTGCAGAGTAACAGTGTACCTGTTTACAAAGTAACCTTTGTAAACAGAAAACAGGTTTGGCTACACATATTTAAATTTAGTTGACCAACTATGAGTCAACAACAGACATCAAAGTTGAATGTTTGATCATTTTGTTTTTCCTCAGTGAATAGGCTTACCTAGCATGACGTTGTTGTTAAAATGTAAAATGTTAGCTCTCACGTTTATGTCTTCCTGTCCCACTCCTTAATGTAGCGTTGTTGTTCAAGAACTCTTTCATTCCGCACTCCATCCAACTGCATAATCATTCGCCATACAGCAATAGATGATATCTGTCTATTACCTGACCGCTTGTATGTTAGCTACCTCTCTCGAGTCATACCAAAGAATATAAAAATGGGACCCATTACCTCCCATCAAGGGTTGGAATTGGGGGTTAAATCACCAAAAACGATTCCTGGGCGCAGCACCGCTGCTGCCCACTGCTCCCCTCACCTCCCAGGGGGTGAACAAGGGGAGGACGAATTTTACCACACCTAGTGTGTGTGTGACAATCAGTGGTACTTTAACTTTAACTTTTGTTTATTATGTATATTTTCTGCTGGATCTACTCTTTAATTTATGCTGCCTTTTTATTAAAATTGATTTTGCTGCAGCTGTTACATATACTGTAATATTGTACATGGTAATTGGGATTTGTTATATATAGTTATATATGTATTATATAATAATATTAATAATAATATAATATAATATAATAATATTATATATCAGTATATATTATATACTGTATATATAATGTGTAAATATTACATATATGTTATATTGTATATTGCTACTATGGTACATTTTTAGTCTACTGTATACCTTTTGTTTTCGCCCTTGTGTCCTTGTGTGCATTATCCTTTCCATCCTTTGTAACTGAGCTACTGTGTGGAACAATTTCCCTTGTGGATCATTAAAGTTTGTCTGAGTCCAAGTCAAAGTATGTGATATATATGGCGTCTATCACCTTGGACAAGTGCAGATAAGTTACAGTGTACTTGTAAAAAGTGGATAAAGTGCACAATAGCGCTTGTTGGAAACAGGCATGGACAAACACAGCTCATTAGCATTGAAGCTACAAACACACAAAACGGTGTGTTCCTATAGGACTTATGAAAACACTTTCAAACTCCAAAAATTCCAGCATCAAGGCCAGATTGTGGACAACAAACTTCATCCATCCATTTTCTACCGTTTGTGCCTTTCGGGGTCGCTGGAGCCTATCTCAGCTGCATTCAGGCGGAAGGCGGGGTACACCCTGGAGAAGTCACCACCTCATCACAGGGCCAACACAGATAGACAGACAACATTCACACTCACATTCACACACTAGGACCAATTTAGTGTTGCCAATCAACCTATCCCCAGGTGCATGTCTTTGGAGGTGGGAGGAAGCCGGAGTACCCGGAGGGAACCCACGCAGTCACGGGGAGAACATGCAAACTCCACACAGAAAGACCCCGAGCCCAGGATCGAACCCAGGACCTTTGTATTGTGAGGCACACACACTAACACCTGTGCCACAAACTTCCACTACACAATTGTACAGAATCTGCCACTTATAAAACAGGACCTTTAAGAGGTTTTCTTCTCATAGGATAATGGCACATGCTACATTGCAGCCTATTGGTACAGGTATCCCCTACAGCAAGTCAGATTGGTAGACAGGAAATAGGTGTGTGTTTAAGGTGTGGTGGCGATAACGGCACTCCTACTAAGACGTGGCATTTCAGGGAGTCGCACAGCGAGGAGGGGTTTTGGGGGATTTAAAGGCTTCCCCGTGTGATGTGGTGATGGTAGCGCTAACACAACACATTGATTATATTAGCACAGGGAAGTTGAGTCACAAAGATGATGTTATGATGACATGAGAGTAATCAAACAGGGAAGCCCACTAGTTGACACTGGGGTCCATCTGCAATTCTGAGGGGTTACCTGACACAGGCGTCATGCTGGTATTAAGCATCCCCATAGGGGTTGGAGGAGGCACCACCCCGATAAGCGCTCCTACTGGGGTACCTGCTCTAGGGGACGTCTGATAGTGAGTCCTGTCATGCTCCTGCTGCTCAGCCACCTTCGCTGCTCGCTCTGTGCCACATCAAAAACAAATTCAGTTCGACATTCTTGTTTTAACCTTACTTTTGTTCCCCTCACCTTCGTACTCAGCTTTTTTAGAACCCTCCAGGTTCCTCCACTCTGTGCCGACAAGGCGGCTCAGCTCGCCGAAGGAAAAGTCCGGGTGCCGGGCTTTAATGACGGCTCGCATCTCGCTGCTGAACAGGATGTAGCCGCTCATGTTGATTTTCCGCTTGGAGCCCTCCTTCTTGGAAAGACCCTTTAGAGACTTGGCCGTTGACTGTGCATACACAGGAGATTGGATGGCAAAAATGCTACGAGCGACACAGTCAACTCTTCTTCTCCAACACGTTTACGTTCAACATGACGGACCTGAGGTGGCGTGTAGGTCATTAGGTCCATGTCACCGCACATGGAGGAATGCATCCGAGGCAGAGAATGGTCCAGCTCGCCGTCGTCATCGCCAAGCTCCTCCAGCTCCTCGTCTGTCATGTCAGCAAACTTAGCCTCCAGTTCTTCAATTTTCCTGTCCAGCAGAGGCGATGGCTCCTTTTGAGGAATGATGAGCTTTCTGTGTAAGGAAAATACAGACGCTTAAAAACCATAGCCTAGAAAGGAACAGTAATTATTGTCATGCCAATAGCGATAAAGAGCACAAGGGGGCTACGATTGGAGAGGGGCCGTTACTCCTAAAATACGAGCACGAATAACTTTAATAATTGTTTGGAGGGCATGAGAAAGTCTCTTTCACCACCTGGTCATTCATTTACAAGTATATTGCTCAACAGCACAACATTATTGTAATAACAGTAAGGAGTAAACCGCTCAGTCAGCATTAGTCGCTGATAAGTACACAACAGTATGACAAAAACTTTTAAAAAGGGCGTGCAGAGCTAGACAAAGCTGTCTTTGTATGGAGTTAATCAAAACTACATCAGGATGTTGCCTACACCCACAACTGTTAACGACCCAACGCTAATTAGAGACTCTGGCGGTCATTTCTTTTGTAAACAGGTGCCACTAGTGTAAACCTCACTTACTGATGCCTTGGCTCGGTTGGTAGAGCGGCCGTGCCGGAAACTTGAGGGTTCCAGGTTTGATCCCCGCTTCCGCCATCCAAGTCGCTGCTGTTGTGTCCTTGAGCAAGACACTTTACCCACCTGCTCCCAGTGACACCCGCACTGGTTTAAATGTAGATTAAAGATGTAGATAATGGGTTTCGCTATGTAAAGCTCTTTGAGTCTCTTGAGAAAAGCGCTATATAAATATAATTCACTTCACTTCCTTCAGAGCGGCGCTGGACAAACATCACAGAACTTTCCTCCAGAAGGTCGTATCTTTGTCCATGTGATGTCAGATGAAACAAAAATTGAGCTGTTTGGCCACAATACCCAGCAATATGTTTGGAGGAGAAAAGGTGAGGCCTTTAATCCCAGGAACAACATCCTACCGTCAAGCATGATGGTGGCAGTATTACACTCTGGGCCTGTTTTGCTGCCAATGGAACTGGTGCTTTAAATGGGACAATGAAAAAGGAGGATTACATCCAAATTCTTCAGGACAACCTAAAATCATCAGCCCGGAGGTTGGGTCTTGGGCACAGTTGGGTGTTCCAACAGGACAATGACCCCAAACACACGTCAAAAGTGGTAAAGGAATGGCTAAATCAGGCCAGAATTAAGGTTTTAGAATGGCCTTCCCAAAGTCCTGACTTAAACGTGTGGACAATGCTGAAGAAACAAGTCTATGTCAGAATACCAACAAATTTAGCTGAACTGCACCAATTTTGTCAAGAGGAGTGGTCAAAAATTCAACCAGAAGCTTGTGGATGGCTACCAAAAGCACCTTATTGCAGTGAAACTTGCCAAGGGACATGTAACCAAACATTAACATTGCTGTATGTATACTTTTGACCCAGCAGATTTGGTCACATTTTTTAGTAGACCCATAATAAATTCATAAAATAACCAAACTTCATGAATGTTTTTTGTGACCAACAAGTATGTGCTCCAATCACTCTATCACAAAAAAATAAGAGTTGTAGAAATTATTGGAAACTCAAGACAGCCATGACATTATGTTCTTTACAAGTGTATGTAAACCTTTGATCGCGACTGTATATATATATATATATACAAACCGGCCTCCGGCCAATTTTTTTTAACCCAATGGCCCCCAGGTCAAAAAGTTTGGGGACCCTTGCTGTACAGTATGTCTTATATCTATTACAGTACAGTGTATGTCTTATTTTATTTTTATTATGTCTACTATATCGGTGTAAAAGTGACTATAACAGTGTTATTTCCTGTCTAAAGGGCCCTAAAATGATTAATTAACATATTTAGTTTTACGCTTTTACTTTGAAAATGTTTCATTTATAGGTAAGAATGCCTACTTTACAGAAATTAACTTGTTGCTAAACGTGGACGGCTGTAAACGTCTTTCATTGTTCCTCCTTAGTGAGTAATTGTTATACATGTTCAGGGGACGCTCCTGACGCGAGTAGATGAAAACTGGGCCGAAGTCACAGAAGAAGAAAAAACACACTATATTGGAGATTATCAAGTACGATCTGCATTGCTGTAACGAGATATTATCATTATCGTCAGCCATTTATTCTATCTTGAGGTAGGCTGAGATTCCCAGCCGTAGTTTGTGAAACATACAAAAATAAATCAGATGTATACAAGTTCCCTTACCTAAAATAGTAGATTTCATCTTCCACCACCTTTGCGGATGACGAAAAGCGCTTGAGGCCTTTATATCGCTTCATTTGCTTCTCACTTTCGATGTAGCGACTCTCACACAGCAGAACATTCTCTTCAGGCACTTCAGTCGGCCGACAAGACAAGTACTCTTTGAAGGATGACACCACACACTTCCCTGGGAGACAACAAACATGTGTGAAAACATTCCACCAGGACAGGAGTTTTCTAATCAGTTCAGTTAGAGAAAACAATCTCAAGCAAAAGGTCGTAAACATCATATTGTCAAAGTTGCCTTACAATTTTTAGTATATTGAATTGATGCATCCTTGTAGTTGATTCACGTTAGCTTGTCCTTCCAGGATTTTAAACCTAGACTAAAATGGTCTGCAGGAACATTTATTAGAAGCTGTCGGCACTCGTCTCTGCCCTCTCACTTTGTATGTCTCACTTGTTTCTCTTCTTTCACCGTAGCTCTCACTCGATTTTCCGTTTCACTCTCTCCTCTTCTCTTTCGTCTCTCTCTGTATTTAGAGTCACACTGGAATGTAAATATTTGATTGGCTGAATATTATTATGTGAGATGGAAGTTGGTCAGTGGATTTCCTGTTCTGATAAACCAGTCTATTAAACTTCTATCTATCAAAGCTGCATCGGTCAGAATGAAAGCGCCCTTTCAAAAACTCAAAATGCTTAAACAATATCTTGGCTATACTAGGGAGTCCTGATCCGATATTGACATCGGTTCGGTCCGGCATGCATCTAAAATCTGTTGTAAAAGCAGTCATGCTGTGTGTTTACTAGTGCAAAGTTGGACAGTCAGTTAAGATCTAAATGTCTTCCTATGAGCACACAAGCTCAGGGTTTTGTCTTAAGGGGGTTTCCCCTTAATGTAACTAAATGTGGCGCACCGCCACAGCATTTTCATTGCCGCCACACCTTGAAAATAAAGTTGTTGTTTTTTTTACTGGAAAAAAAATTAAAGTAATATAATGTATTTTAGCCCCCAGAAGAAATCACAAAAAATTCTGACGCTATTTTCAACTTTTATTGCCAATCAAACAGCACAATTCCAACAGGTGTTACCTCCTTTGCAAACACTTTAGTCTCTGTGCTTCCCCGGACACACAACAACACTTCCTCATTCTCCGCCAATATGCTTTCAGGCAAGTGTGTTTAAAAACACGGGAAATATATTAAATCAAATCCACAAAAACATTAAAAATTAACACCAGCAGGTCATTACAATATAATTGGATATATATATATATATTTACTATATATACTGAACAAAAATATAAACACAGCACTTTTGTTTTTGCTCCCATTTTTCATGATTTGAACTTAAACATCTAAAACTTTTACTATATAAACAAAATACCTATTCCTCCCAAAAAATGTTAAAAAATATGTCTAAATTTGTGTTAGTGAGCACTTCTTTTTTTCCAAGATAATCCATCTCACCTCACAGGTGTGGCATATCAAGTTGCTGATTAAACAGCATGTATGTTGCCCACAATAAAAGGCTACTCAGAAATGTGCAGTTTTGCTTTATTGGGGATCTTTGGGGGCGGTCAGAAAAGCAGTGAGTATCTGGTGTGACCACCATTGGCCTCACGCAGTTCAACACATCTCCTTTGCATAGAGTTGATCAGGTTGTTGATGGTGGCCTGTGGAATGTTGGTCCACTCTTAAATGGCTGTGCCAAGTTGCTGGATATTGGCAGGAACTGGAACACGCTGTCGTATACGCCGATCCACAGCATCCCAAACATGCTCAATGGGTGACATGTCCGGTGAGTATTCTGGCCTTGAAAGAACGGGGATGTTTTCAGCTTCCAGGAATTGTGTACAGATCCTTGCGACATGGGGCCGTGCATTGTCAACATGAGGTGATGGTCTCAAGTGAATGTCACAACAATGGGCCTCAGGATCTTGTCACGGTATCTCTGTGCATTCAAAATGCCATCAATAAAATGCACTTGCATTTGTTGTCCATAACATATGCCTGCCAATACAATAAACCCACTCACACCATGAGCCACTCGTTTCACAACGTTGACCTCATCAAACCGCTCTCCTACACGACTGCCCTGAACAGTGAAAACTGGGATTCATCTGTGAAGCTAACACCTCTCCAACGTGCCAGACGAACTGCAGTCAGGGGGACGAGCATGCAGATGAGCTTCCCTGAAACGGTCTCTAATAGTTTGGTGCAGAAATTCTTTGGTTATGCAAACCAATTGTTGCAGCAGCTGTCCAGGTGGCTGGTCTCAGATGGCCATGGAGGTGCACCTGCTGGATGTGAAGGACCTGGGCTGGTGTGGTTACACGTGGTTTGTAGTTGTGAGGCCGATTGGATGTACTGCCAAATTATCTGAAACGCCTTTAGAGACGGCTTACTGTGGAGAAATTAACATTCAATTCACGGGCAACAGCTTCGGCGGACATTCCTGCAGTCAGCATGCCAACTGCACGCTCCCTCAAAACTTGAGACATCTGTGACATTGTGCTGTGTGATAAACTGCACATTTCAGAGTGGCTTTTTATTGTGGGTAGCCTAAGGCACACCTGTGCAATAATCATGATGTTTAATCAGCATCTTGATATGCCACACCTGTGAGGTGGTATGGATTATTTTGGCAACAAAGAGGTGCTCACTAACACATATTTAGACAGATTTGTAAACAATATTTGAGAGGAATAGGTCTTTTGTGTATATAGTAAAAGTTTTAGATCTTTGAGTTCAACTCATGAAAAATGGGAGCAAAAACAAAAGGGGTGCGTTTATATTCTTGTTCAGTGTATATAGCCTATTATGTGTGCACTACTGACTAGTGACTCACCGAAAACGTGGCCACCAAAAAAAGGTTTTGATTACAGAATACAGCGCTGCCGAAACCGGATGTAAACAAGACGCACGCCATGATTGTCGAGGGCGTTGTCAGGATGTCTGCGATGTGGACGTAACTTTTATTATATCCCATATAGACCCGCGGACAGCGACCTACAAAATGTGCAAACATTGAAAGGACAGTGGGGGCTTTTAAGGAGAGAAAGTGCAACTAGAACAGCGCGAAGCAAGTATGACATTATGCTCGCCTCTTTCGTCAGGGACATCAAGGGACAGAATTAAAGTCTCTAAACACGAGTATAATAACACCAGAAAAAGATGCTCGATTTGTTGCTAGTCGTATTTAATTAAAAAAAAGTCATTAAAAGTCTCTAGACACTTGAAAAATTGTACTTACATTGTACAATAAGAAGCAACAATTGAAATTATGACAACATTATGTAAAGTTATATGTTAATACTATCATCATACCAGATTACGCAAATTATGTGATGACGTCATGGGACCCACGCCCCCATCACCACAGGTATTTTGGCAGTCTTAGGGAAACCCTGAAGGTTGGTCTTTTTTTCGATTTTAGTCAAGTCATTAAAAAGTAAACATCTTAGGCTATTGGAGCGAGCAGCTACACAACAGCTAAGCACAATCGAATTCTGTTTAGAATCGAACTGGGAGTTGTTGTAGGATTAACATCCCCACTGGAAAACCAGTTAAAACATCGAAATGTCCTCCATTAAACACACATGGCTCTGATTACTGCTTTGCACACTCTTGGCATTCTCTCCATGAGCTTCAAGCACACCTGTGAAGTAAAAACCAGTGTAAAAACAATTTCAGGTGACTACCTCTTGTAGCTCATTGAAATAATTGCAAAAAAGTAATCAGAGCAAAGGGTGGCTATTTTGAAGAAACTAGAATATAAAACATGTTTTCAGTTATTTCACCTTGTTTGTTAAGTACATAACTCCACGTGTTCATTCATAGTTTTGATGCCTTCAGTGTAGTAAGTGTCCTTCATTGCACAATATTGCAGTCTAAAACACAACATTTGTCTATAAACAACTAGCAAACAATTATAGTTGCATATTACTAACAGATACAAAGCGTATTCAAAAGTGTTCACTAACAAACGTGTCCCCATTATTCTACTTACCGTGCCAAGAGTTCAACTTAATGAATTATTGTAGCGACAAGGTGTCGGCAAAAAACAATCACCACTCATCTTCAACTTAAAGACAGCATAAGTCCACTCCAGACGGTCAATAATAAATAGGTTACGGTTTTTCATAACTGCAATTTTTCTTGTTTAACAAATTTTACTTGATCTAGCCTTTACTAATATTCCACACTACACAACAATAATTATGTATGATTGGTGCTGTCATTGTAATTGGTAACGGCTAATACTCCAGGCTCCAATTTCGGTATGGTATCAAAACACCCCTGATACTTCCGTGTAAGACAACGTCTGTGTCCGGACTCGGTATACAAGTAAAATTAACAAATAATCGTACTCGTAGAAACCTACTTTACCTACGATGCAGGTCATTGGAAAAGCCTCTTCAAGATTGCTTAGGAAGACTTCCTTCTTGTAAAACATTTTGGTGGGCTCATGCTCCGTCTCCTCCGGGTGGATGAAGATCGGCCCCAAAAAGTAGCCAGCTCCATCTCGCTTCCACATTTTCTCAATCCTGGACAACAGAGCTTCATGTTGGAAATCTGGACAAGGTTTTTCCGCTCTTCTGCATCGATACGTTTACTCCACCTGCCCACTCGATGGCGCATTTGTCCATGAGAGCCAATGTAGACAAAGTCTCCCACTTTCAGCCACAGGTTGTTGTAGCAGAGCTGCTCAAAGTACTGGCATCCGGCTTCCCCGTTGGGCATCTCCAGTGGAACATCTTCCCTCGCCTGTAGGCATAAAATGCACTCCTGAAAGCAAAATGTGAATTCTATCATTTTACAGATAAACAGGCTTACCTTATCGACGACGCTACATTCGGTCACTTTGGTTTCGTCTGTAATTTCTGTTGGTTTCTCTTCTTGTTTTATAGCGAACATGGACGCCACCCGAACTACAGGCAGAGGCACTTCTCTTGGGACAAAGCGAACCGAGCTCAAGGGCATGGTCCACAGCTTGATTTTCTTGAAGGATTTGGACTTGGCAGAGTAGCGAGACTCGCACACGTATACGTCCTCTGCCTTCAAGCCTTCCGGGTAAAGTTTGAAGTAGTCCTGAAACAGCACAGACATTGTCAGCACATGCAAGTATGTTTTTTTCAGGGTCGATACCAATACTGATTATTAGTAATCAAGGAGGCCAATAACCGATATTTGGAGCCGATATTCATTTACACATTTTTTAAAGTTATTGTAACAGAAATAATATATCTCAGTTAACAGCTGGACAAGACTTTTGAGATTTAAAAAAAAACATTTTTTAGGAAATGTTACACTAGTAGTGACATAATGTTTTACGCGGCACTAATGTTGATGGTTAATTTAGCACCAAACAACATCAGGGAATTTCACAAACACCTTTGTTACATGTGTCTAATGCTGCGGTTCAGTGGAGCATCAACATTTGCATTTCAAAATATGGGAAATCTCCTTGGAAAGTTGGTAAAATATGGGATCACAATAACTCACCATTTACTCAATTCTATACAATTCTATCACAGTTTATGGATATAATACATTGTAAGGTTTCTAAAATATTGCTAACATAATTATTATTATTTAAAAAAAAAAATCTGGGCTCCTTTATGTAGCTTATTGTTGAGACATTTTTCAAGCTGGCTGACAATTTCTTCCTGGATGTTATAGAAAGTATGAGAATGTGTGAGCTGCTGCCTGCTCTTTACTTACAAAGTCTCCTATTTGTCAAGATATTTACACAAATTTAGGATATATTTTCTGATGTCTTCATGTCCAAACATCTCTGTCCATTCATCTATCCATCCATCCATCTTCTACCGCACTGTCACGTTATTTGATTGAATAACGAAACATGAAACTCGCGGCGATCCTTTAATTAGCCCACGCTCCAAGCTTGTTGTGCGACTCGATTGCTGCTGTAGTGAAAAAAGACAAAATAGGAGGTAGACCCCAGGAAAGAAGGACAAAACCTGGAAGTTCATGTAAGCAGAAGGGACGTACATGTGATCAGTGCGCCGCGGTCGAGGAGACCAGAGAAGAATTCTCACAAGAAGTCAAATAAATGCAGTGTCAATATGAGAACATATTTAGGGAGAACTATTGACAATGAGAGTAATTTTTTATTCTTCAATGAATTAAAAAAAAAAATACTCCAGCAAAGAAGTAACTTTTCTCATGGAGGGCAAAAGGGCTGTTACTTGAGCAGTGGTTACTACCATCTACTTCACTAATTTATATATATTTTTAAATACTGAATACTGCTATCGTGTGTGTATATGTATATATAGTACTGTACTTTCCGGACTATAAGGCGCACTTAAAATCATTTTTTTTACTCAAAACTCGACAGTGCGCCTTATAACCCGGTGCGCCTAATGTACGGAATAATTCTGGTTTTGCTTACCGACCTCGAAGCAATTTTATTTGGTACATGGTGTAATGATAAGTGTGACCAGTAGATGGCAGTCAAACATAAGCGATACGTGTAGACTGCACTATGATGGCAATACGACTCAAGTAAACAACACCAACATTTTATATGTTCCATTGAAAATATTGAACATTACACACGGCGCTCAAAAATCTATTAATATATATATATATATATAATCCGGTGCGCTTTATATATGAAAAAAGATCAAAAATAGACCATTCATCGGCAGTGCGCCTTATAATCCGGTGCGCCCTATGGTCCAGGAAATATGGTATCTGCTGTTGTAGTTGTAAAAGAATAAATAATAAATAAAAAAGCCGATACCAATATACGTCAAAATGCCAAATATTGATGCCAATAATCGACCCGGCCAATAATCAGTCGATCCCCACTACTGAGGCAATACATGGATAATTTGTTTACCTTGACAAACATGACCAAACATTTGCCTAAAATCTTGCTGAGGGGGGCTTTGTTGTAATAGTCGCTCTTAAAAACTTCCTTCTCCAAGAACTTTCGCGTTGCGACGTGAAACGTCTCATTCGGCCTGTAGAACCAGCCGCCATAGAGCCACTTCTCACCTGAAATTATACAAGAGTCAAATTGCTACTCTCACTTCAATTATTTCCAGACTGCAGCGGCTGACCAGTGTTGTCTTGCCACAGGCGTTCGATGTAAATAATGTGAGGCTGGAGGTTGGGCTCAGCAGGCTCCACGTAGACGTAGTCCCCGACACGATACATGCTGTCCTTAAAGCTGCAGTCCTGATGGTATGTGCGCTGGGAGCTTGATTGCCACGATCCTCCGACAGGTTCCTCCCTGCTCTCAGCTTCTGGAAATTCACAGCATTGGAAAGGTGAGTACACAGTTAACATGGAAAAAAATGCATTTTAGACATATGACATATGACAACGATGAATTAGGGGTGTCGCGATCTGACATTGGTATTATATCGCAGCATTCGATTGTATCGACTGGCATCTAAAATCTACGATAAACAATAAGCGCTCCGATACAAGCAGTTCTGCAGTAGTAGGGGTGCTGGAAAAAAAAAAAGATTCACATCAGAATCGTGATTCCCACTGTATTTGATATCATTTTTATACCAAATAATACATTCCTAAAATCAGTTTCAATCATGAATTGTGTTGAATCAAGACTGATTTTGAATCGAATCAAATTGTGAGTTGTTATAAGACCCTACTTGACAACCAGTTAACTTCTGATTGTCCTCCAATGAACACACATTTTCTTCTATTTTAGTCAAGTCATTTACAAAAGATAAGCATGGTGGGCTATGAGCTACGAGGAGCTACAGTTGCAGCTACACAACAGCGAAGCACACAAGCTAGACATATGTAATAAGTGTCCTTATTGAACAATATTGCAGTTTAAAAGAGCACATGAACAAGTTTCAAATAATTATAGGCCTTGTTCACACTGCAGGTCAATTCCGATTTTTTTGCCCATATGTGACCCGCATAAAATTTTTTCATGTCAATGTGAACAGTAAAATTCTGAATTTTTCAAGTCTGACCCAGGCAGGCCTCTTTCGTATGTGGATATAAGTCAGATAAACCAATACATCATCAAATAGCCATAAACGTCATAATTCTTCGAAAAAATAGACAGGTGTAAAATAAGTAGTTGACAAATAAGCAGAACACAGGAAAAAATAATATATTAGGAACTCATGTCAGGGTGCCACTACTCCTGGCTATGACTGCTCGCCCACACGCTCTTCGGAGCAACCGTCCCACAAATTGCGAGAGCCAAAATGCTTGCCCTCTTCTTTCTAAATATTGTACACGCAATAATTCGGTTCAGAAAATGTTGATTTTCATTTCACAAAATCCTTGAAATTGCCACAAATGCGCCACGACTGAGACCGACTAGAATTGGAGCCATGTATACTTCCGTAAACACTGCAGCACATGTGACGTCATGTCTGCATGCGGGTCAGATTGTGTTCACAGTATAAATCACATTTTTTTGCAAGCAAAGGATCGGATTTGACAAAAAAAGTCCAAATTCAACATCTTACTCTTCAGTGTGAACATAGCCATAGTTGCATATTACTTACACAAACAAAGTCTCCAAGGCAGAAACGTATTAGAAAGTATCCAGTAACAAATGTGTCTGCATCATTCAACTTAAGCGTCATGATCCTAACTTAATAAATTATTGTGGTCACTACGTGTTGCCAAAAAAAATACAATTACCACTCCTATGGTGGTTAATTTGTGTCTTTATTACGAAAGCTTTTTTGTTGACGCTGAATTTATTTTTGCGTTTAAATTTTGTAAACGGAATTTTTTTACATCCAATTATGCTGACAATTTATTTGAATAAAAAATCAGTGTTTTAAAATTCAGTGTAAAAAAATGTTGTGTATAAAATTTAACGTAAAAAACATTGCTGCTTCGTAAAGCAAGACTTACTTCCAGTAATTTAAGGCTGAAGCAATCGGTCCTGTCTCAGAATCAGCCAATGATGTGTCAAGTTTGAAGTCATGTGACACGGGTGTTGCAAAACAGCATAAAAAAAGCAGTTACCTGGGCTACTTTGGCATAATACAACACGAGCACCTGACCACCATGTGTGACGTCACACATGCTAGCACCTGACCACCCCCATGACGTCACACATGGTAGCCCTGACCACCAGGTGTTACATCACACACACTTGCACCTGACCACCAGGTGTGCAGTCACACACACTAGCACCTGACCACCATGTGTGACGTCAAACGTCATAACCCAGCGACCCGCTGGATGTTTTAAAACTATAGAAATGTTTCCAACGGTTAGAATCTGTATTTTCGAGTGACATACTGTTTTATGCAGACCGGGCACGAACGGAGTGGGGCAGAGTGTGCAGGGCTTGTATACGGCGCAGCGAGTGTCAGACACAAGCAGATTTCTACAGCGAAATTCTGCAGAACAGTGATATTATATCGATATATGGATGTTTTTTTGCCATCCCTCTTTGTTGTTCTTGCTCGATTGTAAAATATGTCGATCAAGGAGGTGGTCTGCAGTAGAGGAGCAACATTCAGATTTTCTCAACATTTAGTGCTTTATTGTTCATATTTAATATTGGAAATCCCACATTATGTATTTTTATGTACCGGTACATTCTGACTGTCATATAACTGAGTAAAACACACCTAAATTTCATTCTGTTTTTGAGATGGTCTGTGTAGTTTTTCACTGAAAAAGACATTCAGAATGTACATGAAAATACAGAATGTGGGATTTACAATTTTAACTATGAACAATGAAACACTGAATATCTAAAATATATGCTCCTCTACTTCTCAGACCACGTACCTTATCGACATCTTTTATAATTGAGAAAGAGCTATAAAGACGCAACAAACACGGTAAAAAATAAAAGCAAAAGGATAAAAAAACATCCACTTATTCGATATAATACCATTGTTCTGGAGAACTTTGTTGTAGAAATTTGCCTACATCTGACACTCGCGTTTGCGAGGTCTCAGGCTTGTTGCTGCCCCGCCCACTCTGACCCCTGCCTCGTCTGCATGAAGCAGCGCTTCCCGTGGTCAACGTATGCCACTCAAAAGTGCAGATTCTAACCATTGGAGTCATTTCTATAGTTTGAAAACATCCAGCGGCCGGGCCGCTGGACTATGACGTGTTATGATGTCACACCTGGTGGTCAGGTGCTGTTGTGTGATGTCACACACCTGGTGGTCAGGTACTAAGGTGTGTGACATCACACCTGGTGGTCAGGTGCTAGCGTGTGTGATGTCACACCTGGTAGTCAGGTGCCTGTGTGTGTGACATCACATCTGGTGGTCAGTTAATAGTGTGTGTGATGTACCTGGTGGTCAGATGCTAGTGTGTGATGTAAAACCCGGTGGTCAGATGCTAGTGTGTGTGATGTCACACCTGGTCATCAGGAGTGTTTATTATGTTGTATTATGCCAAGGTAGAAGGGAACTGCCTTTTTCATGCTGTTTTGCAAGACCCGTGTCATGTGACTTAAAACTTGACACCTCATTGACTGGTTCTGAGACAGCCTTAATTTACATGCTTTTTGAAGCAGCAAATTTTTAAACACTGAATTTTTCAGCACTGAATTTTTTTACACCAAATTTGCATGCACATTTTTTTTCAATGAAATTGTCAGCATAATCGGATGTAAAAAAATTAACTTCACAAAATTCTAACAGTTCCATAAATTCAGTCTCAAAAAATAGCTTCCGTGATAAAGACACAAAATTGACCTCCATACACTCCACTTCAACTTAAAGACAGCAGTTCATTCCAGAGTCAGTTTCATACCTACCATTGTTCTCTGTTTGACTCATTTTACTTTTCTAAAATTCCACACCACAAAATAATGAAAGTATGTGTGCTGAAATCGGTTATAATCAAGACTCCAATATCGGTATCGGAATTGAAAAAGTTGTATCGGGACACCCCAAATACTGAATACCTATTTTCTCCTCCTCCCTCTTGATTTTGTCCTCCTCCACCTCTTTTGGGAGCTTTTCTTTCTTGTCCTTTTCCACATCGTTATGCAGATGTTTGGCGGTATAGCTCAGGGCAGGCGACATCAAAAGCTCCCCGTTCTTACAGAGCTCGTCTCGGATCCTGATAAAAAACTGCTGCAGCTCGACGGCATCTTCAAAGATCTCCGAGTCTGTCCTAAAATCAGTGAATAATCCAATTGTGCTGACATGTTTTTTGTGCAAAACGCAAGCGAGTTTCTCACCTGTTTGGACGTCTGGCTTTCTCCAACACTTCAAACATGTGGTCCTGGAAAACATCCAGCCTCCTGTAGCTTCCTCCGTCTACGTTCTTCCTGATTTTTTCCAAATTGAGTGCGGGCTTCTCAGGGTTTGCCGGGTCTACGGCAGGGATCTCGGCAAGAGAATCGCTGTAACACCTTCCCTCGTCATCTTGGTGGCCGAGCACAGAGACAAAGAGGCTGCGGATAAGCTCCTGGATGAGGCGAGGCACATCCGGCACGTAGGCGTCCTCTCCGCCCTCCAGGGCGTGCCTGGTCTCTAAGAGCACCCGGTGCAAGACTAGAGCATCACGATAAATGAGAGACTCAGGTTCGTTGTAGGTGCAGGCGTTGTTGAACATGAGCACCAAGTCTTCCACCAGCGCGTCTACGTCCTGGTACTTATTGGCCAACATGTGGCTCTTGATCTTCTCCATGTCCACGGGTTTCTTGATAGCGATGTAGTAATCCGGCAGCTCGGCACGGGATGGAAGCCGCAGGAAGATGGTGCTCAGGCGGCGGCCCCGCTTGTCTGTGTAGTTCTTGACAGATTCGTACAGCTCATTCAGTTTCTGTTGTAAAGGGGTGAGATATTTGGACTTCTTCACAGTGATGTTTGTCTTTCCTGAAATGACACAAATGGATTAGTAACCGATATTTTCTTAGTCCTCATGTTTTCACGAAGTAATCTACAGAAAGAGTATGGCAAACCCAGTTTCAGAGAATCTCCTCAATGATTGGTCAAAAGGCATTCAGGTGACTACAGGGCGCCATGACTACTACCAACTTTGGCTAATGCTACAGTCGTGGTCAAAAGTTTACATACACTTGTAAAGAACATAATGTCATGGCTGTCTTGAGTTTCCAATAATTTCTGCAACTCTTATTTTTTTGTGATAGAGTGATTGAAGCACAAAAAACATTCCTGAAGTTTGGTTCTTTTATGGATTTATTATGGGTCTACTGAAAATGTGACCAAATCTGCTGGGTCAAAAGTATACATACAGCAATGTTAATATTTGGTTAAATGTCCCTTGGCAAGTTTCCCTGCAATAAGGTGCTTTTGGTAGCCATCCACAAGCTTCTGGCAAGCTTCTGGTTGAATTTTTGACCACTCCTCTTGACAAAATTGGTGCAGTTCAGCTAAATTAGTTTCTTCAGCATTGTCCACATGTTTAAGTCAGGACTAGGAGAAGGCCATTCTAAAACCTTAATTCTAGCCTGATTTAGCCATTCCTTTACCACTTTTGACGCGTGTTTGGGATCATTGTCCTGTTGGAACACCCAACTGCGCCCAAAACCCAACCTCCGGGCTGATGATTTTAGGTTGTCCTGAAGAATTTGGAGGTAATCCTCCTTTTTCATTGTCCCATTTCCTCTCTGTAAAGCACCAGTTCCATTAGAAGCAAAAACAGGCCCAGAGCATAATACCACCCCCACCATGCTTGACGGTAAGAATGATGTTCCTGGGATTGAAGGCCTCACCTTTACTCCTCTAAACATATTGCTGGGTATTGTGGCCAAACAGCAAAATTTTAGTTTCATCTGACCACAGTACTTTATTCCAGAAGGTCTTATCTTTGTCCATGTGATGTCTATATATATATATATATATATATATATATATATTTTTTTTTTTTTTTTTAAGTTAAAGTTAAAGTTAAAGTACCAATGATTGTCTCACACACACACTAAGTGTGGCGAAATTATTCTCTGCTTTTGACTCATCCCCCCTGATCACCCCCTGGGAGGTGAGGGGAGCAGTGGGCAGCAGCGGAGCCCGTGCCTGGGAATCATTTTTGGTGATGTAACCCTCAATTCCAACCCTTGATGCTGAGTGCCAAGCAGGGAGGTAATGGCTCCCATTTTTTGAAGTCTTTGGTATGACTTGCCCGGGGTTTGAACTCACAACCTACTAACTATATATATATATATATATATATATATTAAAAAAATAAATAAATTATATATATATATATATATATATATATATATATATATATACATAGAGAGAGAGAGAGAGAAAAAGTTGGTGACCACTGTAAAGATCGTAATTTTTCCTAAAATTGCCATTGTTGTCTGTCATGAAGTCTGCCATGATTAGTAGTGTTATTGTTGTTGAAGGAAAAAGCAAACGTTGTGATGTGTCTGTGAAAGTAATAAGCTGTCGTATGCTTAAAATAACCAAAATATGTAAATATTACATAATATGAATGTGCCTGTTAATATATTACATATGTACTTACAGCATGTACAAACGTTGATGGATGTTTAAATGTTTTAGAGCGCTAAAAAATAGATTTAATCCATTTCCTCTATTGTTAGCTGAGTTTTGCTAGCATTTATTTACAAGTTAGAATGCATGAACAATGTAAAACATATGTGTTCTTGTCTTACATAAGTGTTGTGAATGCTTGACAAAATTCCCAAAAAAGGCAGTTCCTCCTGAAGGGAGGCTGGAAGCATTAGCCGAGCCGTTGGCAACAAGAGGAGTTCAACAGGAAGTAGAACCAATATAAGAGCACTAGGACAGGAAAAGATGCATAACACAGGAAAATAACAAACAAAGTCCAAAATGTCATGTTGGATCGTGACACTTTTGATACAATACTGCTATTGGTCATTATTGATCCAATATGACAACAGCAGAAATCATACATACGTGTATTATTTTGTAGAGTGCAATGTTAGATAAGGTTTGATCAAATGAAATTAGTCAAATAAAGAACAACGGTAACTATAAAAAACACTAACCTATTTATTATTAACCATTTGGAATGGACTTATGCTGTCTTTAAAGGGGAACTGCACTTTTTCGGGGAATTTTGCCTATCGTTCACAATCATTATGAGCGACAAGAACATAATGGGGTGGGGGATTTTAAAGATGATAAAAAACGCTTGCAAGATGTGGCTCATGGAAGTCACCGTTGTAGCCTTCAAAGCCCTGTAAAACAACATCAAAACCCTTCATCAACGTTTTATATACACGCTGCAAGTAAATATAGTAGTAACAGGCACATTCATTACAATATGTAACATGTACAATATTTACCGTATTTTGGTCTATTTATGCATTACCATACCAGAACTTCTTCCCTTGGCACATTTATTTCGTTTCCATAGCAGCGCAATTCCGACTTCCGGAAACAAATGTGTTTCTACTTCCGGAAAGAAACGCGAGTCATGGCAGACTTGGTAATAGACAACGAAGACGGCTATGTTTGGACAAATGAGGATTTACAACCTTATCTTTCTGAAGCTGAGAATACAGAGGTATGAAATGCTGCTTAGAGAAGATACAAAGAAAGGGTAAAATGTTGGAGCAGACGGAAGCCGAGAGAGTGAGTTCGGCGTGACTAGGTCACGGTGCATATGTGGAACTTTGAGCCAAGCTATGCTGAAATAAATGGATTGCTTACCCAAATCAACTGGAAACGTCCCCGGCCAGCTTGACCAAACGGACAACTGTCCATCGAGTAAGTCACTATAATATTGATCATGATACCAGCACATCACCGTACAACAACATTGCATACGCTGTCGAGCTAGCTGTGTACAAACAAAACATGAAATAATACTTTACAGATACTGTAATATGATTGTTTCATGTTTTTCAATCAGTACAAATTGTGTTGAGCAGTACAAACTCAAAAGCCATTAAGTTATTAACATAGTAGCTAGCTTACTGCTTGCCAGAGCTAGCTTATGCCTAATGCCGTAGCATGGCAATGTATTACTACGCTAATAAAACAGTTCCTCAGTGTTCGCTCTTACAATAACAATGTTGCTACAGCTTGGTTATTATACAGACGCTTAAATTAAGTATTGTTGGTGGTTTTTAGAGGCAATTTTAAAGTGATTTAGAGGCAGAATTGGTTGCTCCTATTAATGTCATTGCTGGCCACCTAGAACTAGCCGATTATTTTAAGTTAGAATGCAAAAAAAACAAACTTTAGTTTTCTTGTCTCAGGATTGTGATTAGGCAAAAACGTTTTTAAAAAGTACAATTCCCTTTAAGTTGAAGTGGAGTGATGATTTTTTGGCGACACAATAAATTATGAAGTTAAGCTCATGAAGCAGTAAATTGAATGACGTGGACATGTTTGTTGCTGGATACTTTCTAATACGCTTCTGCCTTAGAGATTTTGTATATGTAAGTCATATGCAACTATAATTATCTGATGCTTGTTTGTATTAACAAATGTCCTGTTTTAAACTGCAATATTGTTCAATTATTTTTACGAATTTCTAGCTTGTGTGCTTAGCTGTTGTGTAGCTGCAAGCTGTTAAGCTTTTTTTAAAGGACTTAACCAAAAATAGAAGAAAAGACCAAGCTTGTGTGCTTATTGGAGGACATTTAGATGCTAACTGGTTGTCCAGCTTTGCACAAGTAAACACACTGCAGGACTGCTTGCATCTGAGCTCTTATTTCGGGAATTTAGATGCAAGACAATATCATCCGATACTTCTTTGCTGATATTAAACCGATGTCGATATCAGATTGAGACACCCCTAATTCGTCCACATTTGATCCATTTCTGTTTACATTGTCCTCATTCTTGCAGTTTTATTGGTTTCATTTTATTTCTACAAACCCCGTTTCCATATGAGTTGGGAAATTGTGTTAGATGTAAATATAAATGGAATACAATGATTTGCAAATCATTTTCAACCCATATTCAGTTGAATATGCTACAAAGACAACATATTTGATGTTCAAACTGATAAACTTTTTTTGTTTTGCAAATAATCATTAACTTTAGAATTTGATGCCAGCAACGCGTGACAACGAAGTTGGGAAAGGTGGCAATAAATACTGATAAAGTTGAGGAATGCTCATCAAACACTTATTTGGAACATCCCACAGGTAAACAGGCTAATTGGGAACAGGTGGGTGCCATGATTGGGTATAAAAGTAGATTCCATGAAATGCTCAGTCATTCACAAACAAGGATGGGGCGAGGGTCAACAAATGCGTGAGCAAATTGTTGAACAGTTTAAGAAAAATCTTTCTCAAGCAGCTATTGCAAGGAATTTAGGGATTTCACCATCTACGGTCCGTAATATCATCAAAGGGTTCAGAGAATCTGGAGAAATCACTGCACGTAAGCAGCTAAGCCTGTGACCTTCGATCCCTCAGGCTGTACTGCATCAACAAGCGACATCAGTGTGTAAAGGATATCACCACGTGGTCTCAGGAACACTTCAGAAACCCACTGTCAGTAACTACAGTTGGTTGCTACATCTGTAAGTGCAAGTTAAAACTCTCCTATACATGGCGAAAATCGTTTATCAACAACACCCAGAAACGCCGTCGGCTTCGCTGGGCCTGAGCTTATCTAAGATGGACTGGTATAAAGTGGAAAAGTGTTGTGTGGTCTGACGAGTCCACATTTCAAATTGTTTTTGGAAACTGTGGACGTCGTGTCCTCCGGATCAAGAAGGAAAAGAACCATCCGGATTGTTATAGGCGCAAAGTTGAAAAGCCAGCATCTGTGATGATATGGGGGTGTATTAGTGCTCAAGACATGGGTAACTTACACATCTGTGAAGGCGCCATTAATGCTGAAAGGTACAAACAGGTTTTGGAGCAACATATGTTGCCATCCAAGCAATGCTACCATGGACGCCGCTGCTTATTTCAGCAAGACAATGCCAAGCCACGTGTTACATCAACGTGGCTTCATAGTAAAAGAGTGCGGATACTAGACTGGCCTGACTGTAGTCCAGACCTGTCTCCCATTGAAAATGTGTGGCGCATTATGAAGCCTAAAATACCACAACGGAGACCTTGGACTGTTGAACAACTTAAGCTGTACATCAAGCAAGAATGGGAAAGAATTCCACCTGAGAAGCTTAAAAAATGTGTCTCCTCAGTTCCCAAACGTTTACTGAGTGTTGTTAAAAGGAGGCCATGTAACACAGTGGTGAACATGCCCTTTCCCAACTACTTTGGCACGTGTTGCAGCCATAAAATTCTAAGTTAATTATTATTTGCAAAAAAAAAAAAAAAAGTTTGAGTTTGAACATCAAATATATTGTCTTTGTAATGCATTCAATTGAATATGGGTTGAAAAGGATTTGCAAATCATTGTATTCCGTTTATATTTACATCTAACACAATTTCCCAACTCATATGGAAACGGGGTTTGTACATTGTGCCACAAAGTATTCAAATATGGTCCCAATTTTGGTCCTCTCTTGCTTACGCAATCAAAAAGACGCAAGTTTAATAAAAAAAATAAAAACGCTAAGACTATCTTGAAGCCACCTACTTATTTTCATTTTTGAAGACACATTGTCATCGTCATCTGTCGCTGGTCCGAGATCCCTGCGTCTATCTTTCATTATTTTCTCAAGTATGTCGGCATCATTAAAGACCTGCAACACACAACAAATAAACATTTTAGGAATATATTTTCCACTAAACCCTAGAAAGTAAAAGGCTTGTAGTAACCCGCGAGCCCTCCTCATTGTAGTGCCGAGCATTGCGGAACATCAGCCTCATGTCCTCCACCATGGAATCTTCAGTCGGGTACTTGTCCGAGCGAACGTTGTGCTCGATGGTCCTCAAGTCCATGGGCTCCAAGATGACTTTGTAGTAATCAGGGTAGTCCTTCTTGGAGGGCTTGACCATGAACAGGTCACACAATCGCCTGCCAGTGCCTGACTCACGCGCCTCGGTCACAGCAAGTATTAGGGCTTTCATTCGATTTTTCTTTGTATTCTTCTTATGGCTGTAGAACGAGGGCGATGACAAGTGGTCAGGCACCTTTTAAAAAATAACTGCAGTAGGCATGACAGCGTGTACCTTTTTCTCTTGGTGCTACTGCTATCTGAAGTGGCGGAGGAAAGCATGCTGTCCCTGTCATCGTCATCTCTCTGTAGAAGCTCCTTTCGCTTCATCTGGTCGGAATAAAACACAGGATTTGTACTGCTGAAATACGGTGGTAGTAACATCCATAGGCTCCAAACACAGAAACACCATAAAACAAATGCAACGGGAAAATACCGGTACCCATCCATCCATCCATCTTCTTCCGCTTATCCGAGGTCGGGTCGCGGGGGCAGCAGCCTAAGCAGGGAAGCCCAGACTTCCCTCTCCCCAGCCACTTCGTCCAGCTCCTCCCGGGGGATCCCGAGGCGTTCCCAGGCCAGCCGGGAGACATAGTCTTCCCAACGTGTCCTGGGTCTTCCTCGTGGCCTCCTACCGGTCGGACATGCCCTAAACACCTCCTTAGGGAGGCGCTCGGGTGGCATCCTGACCAGATGCCCGAACCACCTCATCTGGCTCCTCTCGATGCGGAGGAGCAGCGGCTTTACTTTGAGCTCCCCCCGGATGACAGAGCTTCTCACCCTATCTCTAAGGGAGAGCCCCGCCACCCGGCGGAGGAAACTCATTTCGGCCGCTTGTACCCGTGATCTTGTCCTTTCGGTCATAACCCAAAGCTCATGACCATAGGTGAGGATGGGAACGTAGATCGACCGGTAAATTGAGAGCTTTGCCTTCCGGCTCAGCTCCTTCTTCACCACAACGGATCGATACAGCGTCCGCATTACTGAAGACGCCGCACCGATCCGCCTGTCGATCTCACGATCCACTCTTCCCTCACTCGTGAACAAGACTCCGAGGTACTTGAACTCCTCCACTTGGGGCAAGATCTCCTCCCCAACCCGGAGATGGCACTCCACCCTTTTCCGGGCGAGAACCATGGACTCGGACTTGGAGGTGCTGATTCTCATCCCAGTCGCTTCACACTCAGCTGCGAACCGATCCAGTGAGAGCTGAAGATCCTGGCCAGATGAAGCCATCAGGACCAAATCATCTGCAAAAAGCAGAGACCTAATCCTGCAGCCACCAAACCGGATCCCCTCAACGCCTTGACTGCGCCTAGAAATTCTGTCCATAAAAGTTATGAACAGAATCGGTGACAAAGGGCAGCCTTGGCGGAGTCCAACCCTCACCGGAAACGTGTCCGACTTACTGCCGGCAATGCGAACCAAGCTCTGACACTGATCATACAGGGAGCGGACCGCCACAATCAGACAGTCCGAAACCCCATACTCTCTGAGCACTCCCCACAGGACTTCCCGAGGGACACGGTCGAATGCCTTCTCCAAGTCCACAAAGCACATGTAGACTGGTTGGGCAAACTCCCATGCACCCTCAAGGACCCTGCCGAGAGTATAGAGCTGGTCCACAGTTCCACGACCAGGACGAAAACCACACTGTTCCTCCTGAATCCGAGGTTCGACTATCCGGCGTAGCCTCCTCTCCAGTACACCTGAATAGACCTTACCGGGAAGGCTGAGGAGTGTGATCCCACGATAGTTAGAACACACCCTCCGGTTCCCCTTCTTAAAGAGAGGAACCACCACCCCGGTCTGCCAATCCAGAGGTACTGCCCCCGATGTCCACGCGATGCTGCAGAGTCTTGTCAACCAAGACAGCCCTACAGCATCCAGAGCCTTAAGGAACTCCGGGCGGATCTCATCCACCCCCGGGGCCTTGCCACCGAGGAGCTTTTTAACTACCTCAGCAACCTCAGCCCCAGAAATAGGAGAGCCCACCACAGATTCCTCAGGCACTGCTTCCTCATAGGAAGACGTGTTGGTGGGATTGAGGAGGTCTTCGAAGTATTCCCTCCACCGATCCACAACTTCCGCAGTCGAGGTCAGCAGAACACCATCCGCACCATACACGGTGTTGGTAGTGCACTGCTTCCCCTTCCTGAGGCGGCGGATGGTGGTCCAGAATCGCTTCGAAGCCGTCCGGAAGTCGTTTTCCATGGCTTCCCCGAACTCCTCCCATGTCCGAGTTTTTGCCTCCGCGACCGCTGAAGCCGCACACCGCTTGGCCTGTCGGTACCTGTCCGCTGCCTCAGGAGTCCCATGAGCCAAAAGAACCCGATAGGACTCCTTCTTCAGCTTGACGGCATCCCTCACCGCCGGTGTCCACCAACGGGTTCTAGGATTACCGCCACGACAGGTACCAACTACCTTGCGGCCACAGCTCCAATCAGCCGCCTCGACAATAGAGGTGCGGAACATGGTCCACTCGGACTCAATGTCCAGCACCTCCCTCGTGACATGTTCAAAGTTCTTCCGGAGGTGGGAATTGAAACTCTCTCTGACAGGAGACTCTGCCAGACGTTCCCAGCAAACCCTCACAATGCGTTTGGGCCTGCCAGGTCTGTCCGGCATCCTCCCCCACCATCGCAGCCAACTCACCACCAGGTGGTGATCGGTAGAAAGCTCCGCCCCTCTCTTCACCCGAGTGTCCAAAACATGAGGCCGCAAATCCGATGACACAACTACAAAGTCGATCATAGAACTGCGGCCTAGGGTGTCCTGGTGCCAAGTGCACATATGGACACCCTTATGCTTGAACATGGTGTTCGTTATGGACAATCCGTGACGGGCACAAAAGTCCAATAACAAAACACCACTTGGGTTCAGATCCGGGCGGCCATTCTTCCCAATCACGCCTCTCCAGGTTTCACTGTCGTTGCCAATATGAGCGTTGAAGTCCCCCAGTAGAACGAGGGAATCACCCGGGGGAGCACTCTCAAGTACTCCCTCGAGTGAATCCAAAAAGGGTGGGTACTCTGAGCTGCTGTTTGGTGCGTAAGCGCAAACAACAGTCAGGACCCGTCCCCCCACCCGAAGGCGGAGGGAAGCTACCCTCTCGTCCACCGGGTTGAACTCCAACATGCAGGCTCTGAGCCGGGGGGCAACAAGAATTGCCACCCCAGCCCGTCGCCTCTCACTGCTGGCAACGCCAGAGTGGAAGAGAGTCCATCCCCTCTCGAGAGAACTGGTTCCAGAGCCCTTGCTGTGCGTCGAGGTGAGTCCGACTATATCCAACCGGAACTTCTCTACCTCGCGCACTAGCTCAGGCTCCTTCCCCCCCAGCGAGGTGACGTTCCACGTCCCAAGAGCTAGCTTCTGTAGCCGAGGATCGGACCGCCAAGTGCCCTGCCTTCGGCTACCGCCCAGCTCACATTGCACCCGACCTCTATATACCGGTACTGCAAGTTCAAATTGCTACAATCACATAAAAGCTGTAGGATCAAAAGAAAATGCAAAAGTAAAATGCTGCAACCCCCAAAATACCTGCTCAGTGGCCTTGTGGTTAGAGTGTCCGCCCTGAGATCGGTAGGTCGTGAGTTCAAATCCCGGCCGAGTCATACCAAAGACTATAAAAATGGGACCCATAATCTCCCTGCTTGGCACTCAGCATCAAGGGTTGGAATTGGGGGTTAAATCACCAAAATGATTCCCGAGCGCGGCCACCGCTGCTGCTCGCTTCTCCCCTCACCTCCCAGGGAGTGGAACAAGGGGATTGGTCAAACGCAGAGAGTAATTTCACCACACCTAGTGTGTGTGACTATCAGTGGTACTTTAATTTTAATTTTTAAGACATACATGAGAGAAATGCTGCAAGGTTACAAAACATAACGGAAGTGATCCAGGCTAACATGGGTGTCATCTCTCCCTGATGGTATCCTGGCTCCCTTCTGTTTTGTTTCATGAACTTGCAGCATTTCTCTCATGTGTGTGTTTTAGGGGTTTGTGTGTTGTTTTAAGCATTTACAGCATTGGTGTCAAACTTGGCAACATGTCATACAGGTTTTTTCAAGCCCGTGAGATGAGTAGAAAGGTGAGCTGAAATTTTTGAATAAAAGAAACTGCTGTTCTAAATGTGTCCACAGTATGTCGCAATAGCAAATCTGTGTATTGCCTGCTGCACGGCGTGCATGACTTCAGAGGGGGAAAAGCAATGTGTTGTGTTAAGATAGAGACAACACTTTTGTGTTTGAAAACTACGTAATTGCGCTGCTTATTTGTGATAGTATACAAAATGTTGTTGGTAATGTAACCTGTGACATTTCTACCCAAATAAATGCTTTTGATAATCTGTACATTTCATGTTGTATTTATGACTGGGGACACATTTTTTGGGGGAACATAAGTATGCTGAAATAATATGTATCCCTTCTAACATCATGTGTGATGAATAAATGAGTCCAAATTCACAAGTTTTGTTGTGTACAGAATAAGCCATTAGTTGAGCAATTTAGTAAATCACAATAATAAAGTCCTCTAATTTGGTATTGATATTCCATCCATCCATTTTCTACCGCTTATTCCCTTCGGGGTCGCTGGATTATTATTCATATTTCATCTTCTGATATATTAAAAATTAACACCAATGGGAGCACTTTAAAACTCTTGTTTCGGCCTTTCCAAGCTTTCCCAGGTTCTAAACCAAGGGCCGTGGGCTAAGCCAGGACAGGTGGTGCACTTTCATACGCACTTCCGACTCCAACTTAAGTCTCTCAAAATATAGCTTTATTTGCAAAAAGGTCTTCTTTCCAACAGTCCATCCAAGGTGAACAAAAACATGTTTAACTGCATACAAAGCTATAAACAAAAAACTAGGCTCAGGTGTTGCGTAAGAAGTGGTCAAAAACAGTTTTCACAGCCAATCTTTCAACCCGACAACCCAATCAATTTCACCTGTGCGTCCCTATATGCTCTCGTTACAGGTGCTGTAAATGACGCTTTCTAATCCAATGAATTAAGGTGCAATACATCAAAACATATTTTCATGGCAATTCAAAAACAAATAATTTAAATTAATAATATATGCAGTACTAGAGAAATACAAACAACACAAAAATGGCTACCACAGCCACAAGGAGAAAAACTAAAGTACAGCAGCACAGCAGGCCCAAGTATACATCAAACACCACCACAATGACCAACACCAAAGTGCAGTAGCGCAGTAGGCCCAAGCATTCATCAAGCAACAAATAATTAATTTAACTTAATAATATATGCAGGACTACAGTAATATAAATCAAACACAAATGGCTACCACAACTCTGATGAACAGTATCACATCATTTATGCAAAAAGTATAAATAACGACAAATGAAGATTGAAATATAACCTCCTCCTGCCTCCCTTTTTTTCCCTCCATCTGGCCCCTGCGCTAAAATGAGTTTGACACCCCTGATTTAAAGCACTTTTCTTTTGATATTCTTTTTTGATCATGCAACATTTATATGATTGCGCAATTTTCTACCCTCTGGGGCCATTCAATTGTACTTATCTTCAAAACCAAACAGGACATAAAAGTCCTTAAAGTCCCACTTAAGAACTTTTAGTTTTGGTTGATTTTGGCAGCGCCAGTGGACCACAGCGGTAGAGTTTTGCCTGAAGGAAGACCACATTTCCCATGAGGACTAGTGCATAGCATCGCAAATAGTTAGAAATTACTGTCATGTACATACAAACTGACACGATAACACCACAATGTTTCACCACAATGTTTCAGTATGACTTCCACAGTAGGACATTTTTTCATTTGGCCATCGAAAATTACTGACTGGTCCAGCAGGAACAGAGCAAAGGCAGTATCGGTCTGAAATCCCTTCTCGTCTTTGAGGTCACGCCAGCAAGTGAAAGCCATCTCTTTATCTTGTCTTGTCAGAAAAAACTTTTTGTTTTGTTTGTGGTTTTGCAGCTTCTACCTATATAGCAGTAATTGCATATTCACGTTCGTATCGACTTTTAACGAATGGGGACTTGCCGTAAAGCAAGTCAACACATTGGTATCTCTGAGCAATCAATCGATCACAACTGGACTGTTTGGTTTGTCTTAGAAGACGTGTCACCGCTCATTCGAGTGGGCTTCATTAGTTCGTGCTCATAGACTAGACAATTACCTGGATGAATGACAACATTCATAGACAACACATTTGTGATTTTTTGTGTTACAGGCTTCCAGCCACCTTCCTCAAAGTTGCTTGGTGCCAGTGAAAGCGATACAGATCCCATGACAGAGGTGTCATTCAACTATCCATCCATCCATCTGTGACCTAGGTGAGGATAGGGACGTAGATCGACCGATAAATTGAGAGCTTTGCCTTCCGGCTCAGCTCCTTCTTCACCACGACGGACCAATACGGTGTCCGCAATACTGCAGACGGCGCAGCAATCCGCCTGTCAATCTCACGATACACTATTCCCTCACCCGTGAACAAGACCCTGAGGTACTTGAACTCCACCACTCGGGGCAGGATCTCCTCCCTAACCTGGAGATGGCTCCCCACCCTTTTACGGACGAGAACCATGGACTTGGACGTGCTGATTTTCATCCCAGTTGCTTTACATATAGCTGCGAACCGATCCAGTAAGAGCTGAAGATCCTGGTCAGATGAAGCCAGCAGGACCACATCATCTGAAAAAAGCAGAGACCTAATCCTGCAGCCACCAAACCGGTGCCCTCAACACCCAGACTGTGCACAGAATTGATGGCGGTCCAATACCCTATGCTCTCTAAGCACTCTCCACAGGACACTCCCCAAGGACACGGTTGAATGCCTTGTCCAAGTCCACAAAACACATGTAGACTGGTCGGGCAAACTCCCATGCACCCTCAAGGATCCTACCGAGAGTATAGAGTTGGTCCATAGTTCCACAACCAGGATGAAAACCACATTGCTCCTCCTGAATTCAAGGTTCCACTATCCAGTGTAGCCTCCTCTGCAGTACAGCTGACTCGTCCTTACCAGGACGGCTCAGGAGTGTGATCCCACGATAGTTGGAACACATCATCCGGTCCACTTTTTAAATAGAGAAACCCCAGTCTGCCAATCCAGAGGCACCGCCCCCGATGTCCACGCAATGCTGCAGAGTCCTGTCAATCACGACAGCCCCACAGCATTCAGAGTCTTAAGCCACTTCGGGCGGATTTCATCTTAACTACCTCGGCAACCTCAGCCCCATAAGTAGGAGACGCCACCGCAGAGTCCCCAGACACTACTTCCTCATTGGAAGACATGTAGATGGGACTAAAGAGGTCTTCAAAGTATTCCTTCCACCAATCCACAACATACCCAGTCGACGTCAGCAGCACACCGGTTTGACTATACATGGTGATGACAGTGCACTGCTTCCCCCTCCTGAGGCGGCGGATGGAGGTCCAGAATCGGTTTGAAGTCATTCAGAAGTCGTTCTCTATGGCTTCTCTAAACTCCACCCATGTCCGAGTTTTAGCCTCTGCAACAGCCAAAGACGCATACCGCTTGGCCTGGCTGTACCTATCCGCTGCCTCTGGAGTTCCATGAGCCAAAAGGACCCAATAGGACTCCTTTTCAGCTTGACGCCATCCCTCACCGTTAGTGTCCACCAGAGGGTTCTGGGATTACCGCCACAGCAGGCACCGACCAACTCGCGGCCACAGCTCTGATTGGCTGTCTCAACAATAGAGGCACGGAACATGGTCCACTTGGTCGCAATATCCAGTGCCTCCCTTGTAACAAGTTCAAAGTTCTACCGTAGGTGGGAATTGAAACTCTCCCTGACCGAAGACTGCCAGACGTTCCCAGCATACCCTCACTATGTGTTTGGGCCTGCCAGGTCTGTCCGGCATCCTCCCCCACCATCAAAGCCAACTCACCACTAGGTGGTGATCGGTTGAAAGCTCTGCCCCTCTCTTCACCAAGTGTCCAAAACATGAGACCACAAATCCGATGATACAACCATAAAGTCGATCATCGAACTACGGCCTAGGGTGTCCTGGTGCCAAGTGCACATATGGACACCCTTATGTTAGAACATATTGTTTGTTATGGACAATCTCAGACGAGCACAAAAGTCCAATGACAAAACACCACTCTGGTTCAGATCAAGGCAGCCATTTCTCCCAATCACGCCTCTCCAGGTTTCAGTGCCGTTGCCAATATGAGCGTTGAAGTCACCCAGTAGAAAAAGGGAATCCCCTGAGGGGGCACTCTCGAGTACTCCCTCGAGAGAATCCAAAAAGGGTGGGAACTCAGAGCTGTCAGGACCCGTCCCCACACTCGAAGGCGGAGGGAAGCTACCCTCTCATCTACTGGGTTGAACTCCAACGTGCAGGCTTTGAGCCAGGGGGAAACAAGAATTGTCACCCCAACCCATCGCCTCACTGCGTGCAACGCCAGAGTGGAATAGAGTTCCAGGGCCCTTGCTGTGTGTTGAAGTGAGTCCGACTATGTCTAGCCGGAACTTATCCACCTCGCGCACCAGCTCAGGCTCCTTCTCCCCCAGCAAGGTGACGTTCCACATCCCAAGAGCTAGCTTATGTAGCCAAAGATTGGACCGCCAAGTGCCCTGCCTTCGGCTGCTGCCCAGCTCACATTGCACCCGACCTCTATGGCCCCTCCTATGAGTGGTGAGCCCATTGGAGGTAGGACCCATGTTGCCTCTTCGGACTTTGCCTGGCCGGACCCCATGGGGACAGGTCCAGCCAACAGGCGCTTGCCATCTTGCCCCACCTGCGGGCCTGGCTCCAAGGGGGGCCCCGGTGGCCCGCGTCCGGGGCGAGGGAAATCTGAGTCCTTGTTTTTTCATTTCCATAAAAGTTTTTGAGCTGCTCTTTGTCTGATCCCTCACCTCGGATCTGTTTGTCTTGGGAGACCCTATCAGGGGGCATAGATGCCCCCGGACAACATAACTCCTAAGATCATTGGGACAGGCAAAATCCTCTACCACGATAAGGTGGCAGCTAAGAAATGAGCTCCTATTCCTTCTGCATTTCACAGCAATTACTAATACATATGTTCACTTCCTGGTAATGATAGAAGAAAACAATAAAGATGTGTACAATAATAATGTCACTAATATTAATAAAAAACAGGCATTCATGAACAGATCTTTTGGACATTACTGCAGGTGTGCTGTGTACTATACCCATCAAAATTTAAAAACGTGAAAATCTAACAAAGAGACTGACCTGCTGGATGTGCTGCAGTTTCAGCGCACGCTTGTAGACGGACGAGTGAGGAACGTTGTAGCGTTTGGCATTCTCCAACGCGAGCGTTATGTCAGAGTCCACGTGCTCGACGCTCTCGTACTCGTTGTTCTTCATCTTGTTCCTGTGGGGTAATTACGGGGCGCTCACATTTGGGAAGGAGGCCACAGAAATGCTGTACTGCACGGTGAGCGTGTGATGTGATTACAAAGAAGGGGTAGAAAACTAAAAGGAACACTGTTGATGAATCCATGATGAAGTACATGACTTGACATTCTTTTTTTATTACTGGATGTTTTGATACTATTATTCTAGTACTTTTGGTACCTGGATCTAGCAATGTATTTTTTCATCCTTAAAACAAGATTGGACAAAGAATGGTCATCTTATATTTGAGGTTTACAAATCTTACCAATAATTTTTACCTAAGCAAGCTTTTCTTCCTGTCACTCACACACATAATAGTGACCTGGAGAGACACAGCAAGGACACAGACTACGTTTACACTGTGGTATAAAGTGGCCCAAATGAGATTTTTTGTAAATCTGATCTTTTATAGCTGACTGTTTACACTGCAAGTAAAATGTGATATTTATCAGACTCCAGTGTAAAAGCGAAAAAGTTTTTAGCAAGAGCAGCTGTTGTTATGCTACTTTTAAAATCCTCAAACAACTACTCAGCAGAGCTGACATTGGGGTGTCCCGATCCAATATTGATTAATGTTAGATATTGGTCCGATATCAGCAAAAAATTAAAAAAAATCCTATTATATCGGCTTAAAAGAATTCCTGTAACGTGTTTCCTTGTGCAAAGCTGGACAGCTAGTTAACATCTACAGTGCATCCGTAAAGTATTCACAGCCCTTCAATTTTTCCAAATTTTGTTATGTTACAGAAAAATGGAATAGATGTTTTTTTTTAATTTTTTGTCCTCAAAATTCTACACACAACACAACATAAAGACAATGTAAACAAGATTTTTTGAGATTTTTGCAAATTTATAAAAATAAACTAAGAAATCACATGTACGAAAGTATTCATGGTTCAAGGTTCAAGGTGACTTTATTTGTACCCAAAGCTAGATTTGTTTTGCAGTGTAAAATAAAGCAGAATGATATCTGCATATGTATTGAAATAAACAAAAGTATTAACACAAAAAAAAAAATCACAATATGAAAAACATGAAAAAGTACTCAACAGGCTGCCGAGAACCAGGACCAGGAAAAGAAGAAAGAAAAAGTCACATAACAATAAAAAGAGATGTTCTGCATCTTGGGACCCTAAGTGTCATGACCGGGCAGCTCTGTTACCACCTGTCTGCTTTGTGTTGCAGTGCCTGGTTTTCGGGCTAAGGGACAGAGCCACCTTCGTGCACACCTGATACCTATTTCCTTTCTGACTACTTTAGCTCTCCAGTCCATTCACTCGTTCCTTTGGCTCTGCCCCAGCGCAGCCGTGTAGTGTTTACTTGTTCTTCTCAGCAACTTTTGTGTGCGTCTATAGTTGTTCCTTATTGAGTGCGCTTTTTGTTATTATTCTTATTTGTTTCGTCTCTGCATTTGGGGTCGTATTCCGGCAACGGCTGATCGTGACAAACCAACTGGCCAACATGGACCCCACAGAAAGGGAACGTCTTTACTAAAAGCTTCATTATCACGACCAGCTGCTGCATGAGTTGACAGCCGTCTTCCAAACGCTGTCTGTTAATGTTGGCACTTTCAAATAACGCATTGGTCGTCAGGGATCATCCTGCCTTCCCCAGTGGCTATTTTTCCCACACCTTGAGAGCCCAATATTCCTCACCCCGCCCCTTTCACTGGTGAGTCTGGCTCTTGCCAGTAGTTCCTCCACCAGTGCTTGTTGGTATTCTATCAACACCCTGGTTGCATTTATTGACTCGGAGGCAGACGATTGCTTCATGAACTCGAACTTTGTGGACATACATAAAATCGCTAAAGTTAAACTTTGTTCTCCTAAAGCAGTCCGGTCTCTTTAAATTGGCGTTTACTGGTGAGGGTGACGCATCAAACTGAGACTTTGGCGTTACAGCTATTGGGTAACGACCATGAGGCAATACGTTTCTTTATTCTTCCATGTCAGCAGACACCCATTGTTTTAGGTCTCCCATGGCTTTACTTCAGTATTAATTAGGGCAGAACTACCATTTTGAATTGGAGCACTCTTCGTCACGCTAATTGTTTGTGTTCCATTGTTCCCACAAAGTCCATGCAAAGCCATGTAAAAGAGACTATTAACCTGTCAAGGGTACCTGCCAAATATCACCATCTTAAACAGGTATTTAGTAAAGACCAGGCTGAGTACCTTCCCAAACGTCATCCTTATGACTGTTCCATCAAACTCCTCCCGGGGGGATCGTTACCTGTGGCAAGACTCTATAATGCGCCAGGTCTGGAACAGTCTGCATTAAGTGACTATATTTCCTCATCTCTTGCGGCAGGTCTCATTCGCCCTTCGTCCTCTCCATTGGGGGATGTTTTCTATATTCATTGAAAAAAGACAAGTCCCTGCGGCCGTGTATTCACTATCGTGGTCTTAACGACATAACTGTGAAGAATTGCTATCCTTTGCCACTTATGGATTCGACATTTGCTTCTTTATAAGCTGTTTATCAGCAGCTGTTTTCACTAAATTACAGAGGTGTGGACTCGAGTCACATGACTTGGACTCGAGTCAGACTCGAGTCATGAATTTGATGACTTTAGACTCGACTTGACGAAATGTAAAAAGACTTGCAACTCGACTTAGACTTTAACATCAATGACTTGTGACTTCACTTGGACTTGAGCCTTTTGAATTGACATGACTTGACATGACTTGCTACTTTCCCCAAAACCCAAAGATGAAAAAGTTATTCGGGAGCGCTCCGTATTTTTCATTGTGTACTTGTCTATCAGCGTTGCGTGTGTCAGCTGGTGTGGTCTTAGTACAACAGCCAATCAAATTAGATCTACTTTGTTTTCATCACACAGCATTCATCCAATCAAATTGCAGGACAACCAACGAAGAAGACATGTCCAAACCACACGCCAGTGAACAAAAAATGATACCTAAAATAATTTTGTTTGGGTATAAAAATTACGAGGTGGTCAACACAAAACGGTTTGCAGTATGCAACACATGCGGTTCGAAAATTACTGATGGAGAGGCAACAACTTCCAACTTCGTCCGGCATTTGAAGTTGCACAAAGAACGGTAAGTTTTGAATGTAAGATAACGTTTATTGGCTAAGTAACGTGACTTTTATTTGCTGTGTAGTTAAATCAGTGAGGCTGTAAACTCACTGCTAACGTTATAAGGTTATTGCAAACACGGGAATCTGTTGCAGTTCACTACCTTATTCATACTTTTTGTTCAGTGATTTTTTTTCAAGCAGGGTTACGTTAGTCAACATATCACACGTAACGTTAGACGGCGGTCAGCAGCACCGCGTATTTTAGCCACCTAAAAAAAGACAAAAATAGTAAAATAAAGGTCAGTTAAAATGTATACTATATTATGAATATGTGTACCGTTTTAGCTAGCTTTCTGACATACTGTTGGTTGTTTACCTCAGTGGTCCCCAACCACCGGGGCGCGGCCCGGTACTGGTCCGTGGATCGATTGGTATCAGGCCGCACAAGAAATATTTTTTTTTTCTTTTCTTTTTTTAATTAAATCAACATAAAAAACACAAGATACACTTACAAGTAGTGCACCAACCCAAAACAACTCTCTCCCCCCTTTTGTTCTGGGCATTGAACATGAAGACTCTTCCTTCACTGTTCCGAGTGGCCATGAGAGTCTTGGCAGTGCCTGCCTCCAGTGCTCCAGTGGAGCGAGTTTTCAGCCATGGTGGCATCATACTACGCCCCCATTGTGCACAAATGACTGACAGACTCTTGGCTAATTTGGTCTTTTGCAAATGCAATGCAGCATAGGGCCCTGACATATAAAAAGTACAACTTTTTTGTTATGTTCACGTATATGTCATGTTTTTTCAATGTTAACACTTTTGTACAAATAAGTACATTTGCACTTTATTTTTCAATGTGTTTGTTCTGTAAAGGAATGAGTTAATGTTTAAAATGACTGGTTAATAGTGCTATTATAAAGTGCAATGTTAGCACAATTTTCTTTCCTGCAATTTAAAATGCACTTGTTTTAATAAATAAATACAGCGTTTGAAAAGCATACACAATCTGTGTTAATATATTAGTCTGTGGTTAAAAGGACTTGAAAGGACTCGAAACTCAAAATGCAGGACTTAGGACTTGACTTGAGACTTTCCAGTCTTGACTCGGGGCTTGCCTGTCTTGACTCGGGACTTGACTCAGACTTGAGGGCAAAGACTTGAGACTTACTTGTGACTTGCAAAACAATGACTTGGTCCCACCTCTGCTAAATTAGACATGCAATGCCTATCACCTGGTGAGAATTAAGGAGATGGATGAGTGAAAGACCAATTTTAACAACCCTATGGGGCATTTTGAATAATTTGTCATGCCTTTTGGCCTCACAATGCGCCCGCAGTTTTAATAAGCGATGTCCTAAGGGACATGATCAAATAATTCTGTTCTGTGAACCTTGATGACATTCTTATCTTTTCTAGAGAGCTCCATGAACATGTCCGCCCGATCCTTCTCATCCTACAGCGGTTATTGGAGAATCGGCAATATGCAAAAATTGAGAAGTGCAAATGTAATTCACCATCGGTGTCGTTTCTGGGGTTCATCGTGGAGAAGGGCCATCTCAAACCCGAACCTGCCAAACATTCAGGCAGTGGTCGAGTGGCCATCTCCGTCATCAAGGAAGCACTTGCAAAGGTTCTTGGGTTTTGCCAACTTCTATCGGCGATTTATCCGCAATTTTAGCAGCAAATCTGAACCTTTGACAAGGCTCACTTACACTAAGATAACTTTCAGGTGAACCCAAGAAGCCGAGACCGCCTTTTCTTTGCCAAAAAAAATGTTTAGTACAGCACCCATACTTAGGCACGTTGATCCTGCTTTACAATTTTTTGTCGAGGTTGATGCATCGGATACAGGAGTTGGAGCAGTTCTGTCTCAGCAATACCTGGTCATCCAGAGGCTCCATCCTTGTGCATTCTTCTCGCGTCGCCTCACAGTGGCTGACAGAAACTATGATGTGGGGAACAGAGAGCTGCTGGCCACCGATCATAAGAACTTGACATACATGATGACTGCACAAAGACTTAACTCTCGCAAGGCACGTTGGTCTCTTTTTCTCACATGCTTCAATTTCTCCATTACTTACAGACCCAGCGACAGCAACACCAAGCTCGATGCGCTCTCCAGAATCTATGGTCCTGCCACTGAGGAGACCACTGCGGAGACCATCATACCTGTGGCTCGAGTGATAGAAGCACTCCAATGGGAGGTGGAGAGAAGGGTGTCCGATGCCACCACCAAGACCAATGTCCCCAACAACGTTCCTGCAAGCAAGCTGTCCGTCCCAAATAAACTGAGGTCTGAAGTCCTGCAGTGGGGACACGCATCTAAAGTGTCTTGTTATCCTGGCGTAAAGCGCAATTTGTTCTTGATCTCAGAGATTCTGGTGGCCAGTGATGGGATGAGATGTAAAGTACTTTTTATCAATGCCTCCTCCTTCTGGGCCACACGCAAGACCTCTCATCGTCCTCCAGTCGGTCCTCCATCCACTACCCATTCCGTCACGACCATGGTCCCACATTGCATTGGAGTTCATTACAGGACTTCAAGTTTCCCGGGTCAACTCTGTCATTCTTAATGTGGTCGACCAATTTTCAAAGATAGCACATTTTATTCCACGGTTTTAACTACCTACAACCCTAGAGACTGCTCAACTACTGGTAAAGCATGTTTTCTGCATCCATGGTATCCTTCTGGACCTAGTCTCTGACAGGGGACCCCAACTCGCATCCCAAGTATGGAAGGATTTTTGCAAGGCATTGAGGGCCACTTAGAGTCTTTCGTTAGGGTATAGTCCCCAGACCAACGGCCAGGCGGAGCAGGCTAACCAGGACTTGGAGTCAGCACTCCGCTGCATATGCCACTGACACCCTTCGTCCTGGTCCTCCCATCCTCCCTTGGGTGGAGTACGCTCATAATTACCTCACCTCTTTGGCCACAGGTATGTCTCCTTTTAAAGTCACCTACAGTAAACAGCAGCTTATTTCTCCTTCCCACAGGACGCAAGAGCAACTTTGTCCCAGAAGGCTACCCAGAACTGTAGGCTGGCGGATCGCCGCAGGATACCAGCCCCCACTTATCAACCTGGACAAGAGGTCTGATTGTCGTTTCGGGACTTACCGGCTGGCTCTTCTAGGAAGCTTTCTCCCAGGTTTGTGGGGACCTTCAAGATCACCAGGATCATGAGTTCCACGGCGGTTAAACCCTAGCTGCCTTCATCCAATAAGCGACATCCTGTGGTTGACATTTCCAACCTCAAACCGGTTAACCCCAGTCCGCTGTGCCCTTCTTCAACGCCTTCTCCTCTTCCACACATGATTGATGGTCACCCAGATTACACGGAGAAGGCCATTTTAGACTCCAAAAGGCAGGGCAGGGGAGTTAGTTCAGCGTCTGGTTGACTGTGAAGGGAACAGACTTGATGAACGCTCATGAGTCTCCAGCTCTTGTATCCTCAATCCATCCCTTATGTGTGACTTCCACTCTCTCCATCCCGAAAAGACAGGCAGGCTGCCAGGGGTCGCCTTATAGTGGAAGAGAGGTACTGTTATGATCTGGCAGCTCTGTTGCAACCTGTCTGCTTTGTTTTGCAGTGCCTGGTTTTTGGGCTACAGAGCGGAGCCACCTTAAACCTATTTCCTTCCTGACTACTTAAGGTCTCCAGTCCATTCACTTGGCGCCAGTTGATTCCTGATGCTTCACCTTTCCAGTCGTGTTCATCTCCTCTGCTCTGGCTCCATTCACGCTCCTTGTTCCTGTAGCTCTGCTCCGACGTTGCAGTGTAGTGTTTCCTTGTTTCTGTCCACATCTTTTTGTAAGCAACTTTCGTTTCTCCACAGCTTTTTTTGTGCGTCCTTAGTTGTTTATTTCTCAGTCTTTATTGGGGGCGCTTTTTGTAATTTTTCTTATTAATTTTGTATCTGCGGCGAAGGCCGGTTGTGACACTAAGCCTCTGACCAGACGGGAGGAGCTAGAACTCACCATAAAGAGGGTGAGAGATTTCTGCTGTAATTGAGCTGGCAATCCGCTTTACCTGCCTGGTGTATAGGTACAAATTATGTCCAATCAACAGAACTTACCACGGATGGACTCCAATTAAGCTGTAGGAAGGATGATCACTTAAAACAGGAAGCACCTCATCTCACTTTTGAGCTTCATGGTGAAGGCTGTGAATACTTATGTACATATGATTTTTTAGATTTGTTTTATTTTGAATAGATTTGCAAAAATCTCTACAAAATAACTTTCATATTGTCATGGGGTATTGTGTGTAGACTTTTTAAGATAAAAATAAATTATTTTATTTTGGAATAAGGCTGGAACATAAAATGTGGAAAAAATTAAGTACTGTGAATACTTTCCAAATGCACTGTAAAATCCAAATAAGTACGTCAACCTCGCTGTGACGTCACAAAGTCACAACCCTACTGGCAGAGTCATCCAATACTGCGTGCAAACTCACGCCAAAATGCATGAACATTATGATTTGTTGCTTTGACATTGTTTACACTGGTATCCAACATTGTAACTTTTATCATTCAGAAAAGACAAAAATCATCATAGGTCCCCTTTAAAGACAGCATAAGTCTATTCCAGACAGTTAATAATAAATAGGTTAGTATTTTTCCTAGCTACCATTGTTTTCTGTTTGAGTAATTTTACTTGATCTAACATTCTGCATTACAAAATAATAAAAGTATGTATGATTTTTTTCTGACATCAGTAGTAGTATAGGTCCTCATCTAGAAAGGGAGGCCGCAGGAGATTGAGGGGGGTCAGAATAATTTATGACCAGGAAGTGGGTGTGGCCTAAATGTGCCACACATTGGGGGTAGGAATAGGTGAATTCAAATCGGAAGTAAGTCATCTTTTTCGTAGTCCATGCATCAGAATGATCTTGGGACCTCTATAGGCAGAAGTTAAAACTTCCACATTACGTTTTTTAACTGTCCATCATCTTTCTTTGTAAGAAATAAGAAATGAACTTTTTGTAATGGGGATAAAATGCTGTGAAATTGTGGTGAAAAAGCCCTATTTACCTTCTATCAATCCATCTATTTTCTACCGCTTGTCCCTCTCGGTGTCGCAGGGGTGGCTGGAGCCTATCCCGGCCTACACCCTGGAAAATTCACCACCTCATCGCAGGGCCAACACAGATAGACAGACAACATTCACACTCACATTCACACACTAGGGCCAATTTCTTCAATTAAATTAATAAATCGAATTAAAAAAATATAAACCAGTGGAATCAAATTAAATAATACATTTAAGAGGGTCGATTAAGCATTAAAGATGGTATAACAGCTATAAATACTACAAAAGATGGCGGAAAGCTTAAAAAGCGACAAGTTGCAGTGCCATTTTAGAGCAGTTGCAAAATCAAAATGACGCGTGGCCACACCTACAAGTTGCAATACCAATTTCTGCCTGTAAGTGTCGCAAAATCCCCACGGCGAGTAGCCATATGCATGAAGCCGCCAGCTTGACTCCCATTGGCTGAGTCTTGCTCCCAGAGGGCATTTCAACTACGTTAACAGGGTGCATTTTGATATTTTAAGGACTAATTTATTGATTGTTCAATGCAACAAACATATATTACTTGCTTGTTCGGAATATTTACTTGAAATCAAACTCAGTTAGAAGAGTAAACAACGTCAAATATACGCAACGACGTAACAACTCCCATTACCTCCTTTGTTAGCTGACTTTTGCTAGCGTTTACGAGTCATTGCATTAAAAAAAGGAAATGAATGTGTGCTTGTCTCACAAAGAAAGGGTTGTCAATTCCAAAAATAGTGCAGTTCCTCTTTGAAGTCAGATTCCAACAAATAAACAATGATGCTTGTCAATGGACACATGAAGATGGCAGGTTTCTTACTTGATCTGATGGAGGCACATGGGTTGAGAGATCTGATGGTAGTAGTCAGGGTGGTCCTTCCTGGATGGCAGCTCCAAGAACGGTTCCGAGATCAGGAGGCCCTGGTTGTTCCTTGCACCTCGTACAGCTTCGTACAGCTGGAAGATGGGGTTACTCATGTCGATGTTGGAGTTCAAACTCTCTGCCTCGGACTCCCCCTCGTCGTAGTGGACGGACCCTGAGCAGTGCAGGAAGAGACAGTAAGTCACATTACTCACGTCCGAAAAGCGCGTAGCTGTTTTGTAAGGACGTACCGGAAAGTATTCCGTCCTCGTCACTTTCATACTGAAGAGCCATGCTGATCGCTGAGAGGCGGTCGCCCTGCGCACAACGTCTATTCCTGGGAGACACAAATGTAGACTACAAGAACTTTCCACTACAATCAAATGATTCACATGTTTATCCAGCACCTGATACGAATGCTGGACTTGATTGGTTCACCATGTTCCATCTCTGACTTCTTTTGTGCAAAAACTTTTTTAATGGTGATTGCATCCTGGAACACAAATGTGCCAGTGTGTAACAAGAAAAATGTTGACCACAAATGTCCACTCTCTAACACACTCACCTTAAAGACCTGGGACCCGGGCTCGTTATAGGTTTTGGCATTTTTTACCAGTAAATCTACGTCTTTAGCCATGGAAGAGATGCTCCTGTAGTGGCCCATCTGGAAACAAATGCATGTATTGATCAGCAAAGAGGACCAATGATGATTTTCGATCTACATTTAAAACACTTCCATGTGGTATAGATCACAGGTCTTCAACAGGAGGTCTGTTATCGCCAGGGGGTCCGCAGAGGTACTAGAGGGGGGCCTTGAAATTTCAGGTTGATTAGTCTTATTTTAAATAATTTTTTCGTACACTGATTGTTTCCACCAATTTAAATGTCTTTGAATACACATTAACATTGATCAAACACACTGTATTGTAGTTTATAAATGGCAGGGGCATGGTCACCCTACTCACTGCACATTTAAAATAAAAACATTAATAAATACTTATATAAATTATATTAATGAAAGCCTTTAAAATAACTAGTGATTAGCGGCGCTATACTGTATTAATTGATTATCATAGTTTTGCACAATAAGGTAGGCTACCTTTAGAAACAGTTTAATTTAAAACAGAGTATTATACAAGATACAAAAGTGGGGCAGGGATGTTCAAACGTTTTCCACCAAAGGCTGCATATTGAAAACTGAATGCATTTGGCAGCCATTTTGAGTTTTTTTTATATTTGTGTGCTGTTTGTTTGTTAGCTTTTTTATTTTTATTTTTATTTTTTTTACAGCTTTTTGCTTTCATTCTTCTGACAATATGCTGTGGACCAACACAACTTGAGCTGTGGGACAGAAATGGCCACAGGGCCACACTAAAGTAGAGGTCCCCTCTTCATCTCTTCACCAATCTGGGGTCCTTGGCCTGGAAAACATTGAAGACCCCTGGTCTAGATAATACGTATTGGATATGCTTTTGGGTAAATTTTGCGTCCCTTTTATAACCCGTTTTGTCGGAGGCTGTCTGCAAGATGTTCAATTCTGGAGGCATTCCCAAATGAATGCAAAAGAAACCACGCCCCAACCTCTCCAAAAGTATACATTTTTATATTTTGAAAATGTACACTGTTTACACATATATCTTAAAGTCCTCACCGTTATTTTTATTCCAGACACGGTCGAAAATAAACTACATACACATTATAAAGATTCACCCCATGGTCTCTAATCGATTCAGACTAGGGCTGCACCATTTTGAGAAAAAAATAACCGTAACTGACATTTGTCTCTCCAAAATTGCGATTGCAATTGGATTTGCGATTTTTACATATAAATGCCTACAACTGCGAAAATAAAGAGTGAAGGAAGACATGTTAGTTTTAGACTGTCAATCAACATATTCTTGTCTCAAGGTGCCAAACAGAACAATATGTGATAATCCATTTTCAAAAAATATTTTTTGTCTACATCATGCACACCGATAAAAACAATAGTGTTTATAATGTAATGTAATCATAATAAATAACAATAATGCAAGTGACCATTTATAAGGATAAACACTTTTATTTCACATTACTGTATAATTGTTTACATTGTACTGTAATTGGAAGGTAAATCATCATATATAAAAAAAAATAAAAAAAAATAAAATGGGCTCTAATCTCTGTAAGCAAAAATTTAACTTAAATGAATATTGAACATTTTTAAGTGCATTTTTTTTCTAGTTGGTAAAACTAGGTTGTTTTTTTGTCACAGCATTCTCGCTTGTTTGTCTGTGTTGATGGGTTCATATTGCCCATCCGGTTTTGAAGCTGAAATTTTATCACACGACTTACGTAACTTCTCACTAGCGAGCCGCGAGTAGGGAGGCGTGAGTCCTGTGTGCAAGGCCGTGTCCACACGAACACAGACAGTTTCAAAAACGCATATTTGGGGTTAAAACAATCTCCATCCACACAAGTGTAAGTTCAAAATGTCTCTGTCTACACACAAACGCACACACCTGCTGTCATGCACATTTTGTCCAATCAGAAGCCTGAAAAAATCAGCCACAGCTGACTTGTTGGCATTACACCTCTGTAATGTTTATTTTGATATACTAGATGTACATAATGACATGTACATTATCTTTAAAACCAACCTGCACGTACACAAAGCCCTGGGAACATTATTATCTCTTTTTTTCAGTGTTTAAAGCGCACATGCACGCCTGTGCTGCTGAAACCCAACACTGTCTCATCTCGATTATTGCTCCAACATGATTTGGTTATGCTCTCCAAAAAAGATATTCAAAAGCTCCAACTTATACAAAATAAGGCTGAACGATTGGCATTGAATTGCCCACTTTGGACTAGTATTGTCAGTATGCACCACAATCTATCATGGTTATATGTTTATAAGCGCTTACTAAAAACCTGTTGGTATTTATTTATTTTTTTTACTATTCATACTACAACAAGGTCTTACACTCTAAAATATCATATGTTTGTAACAGACACATACACTCCCCTATTTTATTTACATGTTATTGTCTTGACCCCAGGAAGCTTAGTGGCAGTAGAAACTAATGGGGATCCATTTTAAACAAATAATAATAATAATAATAATAACTGGGATTTATATAGCGCTTTTCTAAGTACCCAAAGTCGCTTTACATGTAGAACCCATCAATCATTCACACCTGATGCTGGTAAGCTACTTTCATAGCCACAGCTGCCCTGGGGTAGACTGACGGAAGCGTGGCTGCAATATGCGCCAACGGCCCCTCCGACCACCACCTATCATTCATCATTCAATTCACCGGTGTGAGTGGCACCGGGGGCAAAGGGTGAAGTGTCCCGCCCAAGGACACAACGGCAGCGATTTTTGGATGGTAAGAGGCGGGGAGCGAACCTGCAACCCTCAGGTTTCTGGCACGGTTGCTCTACCCACTTCGCCATGCCGCCCCTAACATAAACAGTATGTCAACTTTTCTCTTTAATAAAGTAAAACTGTAACATTCACAAACATTTTACATTGCCGGCAACAGAATAATTTAAAATATTACAGAGTATTAGCCCAACAAATAAATGACCTGGACTGAGAAGAACCGGAATCACGATTGAGTAACAAAAGATGGTGGGACTGAGATAACGTTCAAAACATATAATTGCACCTGTTCTTGTGTTGGCAGGCAAACACTTTAAATACGCTTGTGGGAAAAAAATATATTGTAACCAAAATAATTAACGTTTAGTGAAGGACCACGGACGCCTGGAACCTGGCTGTCATTAATCGTTCATCATCAATCAAAAAGAATGCCCGCCACCCGGATATGTGCGTGCAGATAAAGATTGCCAGCCAATATCTGCACGCTGGAAAAGATTGCCCACCACCCGAATATGTGCGCGCCGAATCCGCTGATTAAAATTGCCCTGCTATATGTGCGCGACGCAGGGCGAAGGGAAAGACGGCATCGCCTACGCAAGTTACGGACGCAAAGGATTACACCAGGCTTTTAGGTTGCCCACAATATGAATTATAAACGATAAAACGTCGAATATTAGGAGTATGTGAACCATTCCTACCTTGTTTACTTCGCAGACCTCCCTAAAGTTTTGTAATTCATCAGTAATATCTAGCCTTCCATCCATTTTCTGTTGCAACTTAAAATGCGTCAAACATGTCCAAGTGTGGAGAGTGTTTTGCATATATCTGGCCTATAGTAAATGGGTTAAATGGGTGTATTTTTTAATTGCGTGGTACTATACTATTTTTATTATGTCCAAGTAGTTCAGTGGGCAGGTTGTGTGTTTTTGTATCACATGTATTATTGTTCTGTGTTGGTTTTTGAATAATTGGATCATGACTTTGAAAGATTGTCCAAATTAGAACCTACAAATAAAGTCTGTGCAAGACTTAATTGTAAGAAGCATGTGGTCAGTACAAATTGCTGTGCACTTGTCGACTGGTTGGTGATCGAATCTCTAATCTTCTACTTTGGTGACCACTGAATCAAGCATATTTTCGGTGTACCACTAGATGGAGCCCAAGTGGTACACATACCCTCCATCCATCCATCCATCCATCCATCCATTTTATACCACTTGTCCATTTCGGGGTCACATACCACAGTTTGAAAAACACTGCTTCAAATCATTCCGCCTCTGAGTGCAGTGGCCTATCAGATTTTAGACACGCCACTGCCTTGAGGTTTTTACCTCCTTGGGTGCGATAGTATTAGGAGGTATACGTACTAGTCCAGGGCAGTAATCTGTAGTTTCCGGGGTGTTCAAAGCACCTGGCTGGACGCAAATAGAGTTGACTGATTCCGGGGTTGTTTCAAAAACACCTGCCTGTGACGGATTTATACTCCAACGAGTGATATTATCGCGGTTCGGGAGATGTCTCAGCCTTTTTGGTTTTTGGTTAGATGGCAGTTTGGGCGAGTGCCAGTTAGCAGCTTTGAAAGTGATTTTAAAGAAGGAAAAAGATAAGTTGATGAGAGGGAAGTCTGTTAAAACTACAGACTAACGAATGATTAAAAGGCATGAGAATGTTGTACGTGTGGGAAAAGAAAGTGTGATAAGGGCTGAGCGCGCAAATACAAAAGAAAAAATAATGACTTGAGCATGTAATGAAGAAAAACCTAAAAAAGCTACGCTGCCCATTTTTTTTAACACACTGGCTTTTTTTTCCTTCACCACCACCCGACAAATCCCCTGACCTCTCTGACCAGTGACCACTATCTGAGGCTACAACTGGACCTTCGGGGGCCTTAGATGACAACTAGGTCTGCCGTCCGCGCCGACATCGTCAGCCGCCCGCCGAAGAATTACCCACCCCTAATGCCCATCCTACATCCTGTATAAATTCACGATGTGTACATCAAACATGTAAAGAATAAATAGAAATGGGAAGAAAACTATCAATATTCCTACAGTGTGATGACAGACAATTAAAAATAATGTGTTATTATTCAAAACTATGTGGATTAGACATTACTGTTATTTTTATATACCTTAACACAACATCAAGTTAAGTCATCATATATCCAGGAAAATAAAGCAAAATAGTAAAGAGCCAAAAATATTTTACTTAATAGCTTCTAGGTGAGGGCTGCGTGTGTCTTTTCTTTAATGGGCCCAGACAGTTGAGGAGAAGCAAAAAGAGCTGACACTAAGATTTGACTTCGAAAAAAAATACACTAACCAAATTTAAGAATGTAGACTTAGACACACTTAAATAATCGACAAGGAAAATTGCTATACACATTAGCTCAGTTACAAAGAATGGAAAAGTAAAATCTGCACCCTCTTTCTGCTGCCTGGCTTTGGTGTTGAAGCCAGTGATCATTTTAATGCCCTTCCACACACCCCGAGTATTATGCTGCTAGTGTTTTGCCTCAGCTTCCTCCTGTAGGCATCTTTACCCTCCTGCAGCTTAACTTTAAGCAGCCACAGTATCCTCTTCAATGTGTCCCTATCACCAGATTTGAATGCTGGCTTCTTTTTATTCAGCTTTAGCCGGCTGGTGATCCAGGGCTTGTTGTTTGGATAACAGTGGACAGTTTTTGTAGGGATGACAGAGTCCTCACAAAAGATAATGCACTCTGTGATGCAGTCTGTAATGCTGTCAATGTCCATTCTGTGAGGCTCACAGAGGACGTCCCAATTGGTGGTCTCAAAACAGTCCTGCAGAGCGAGACATGCCTCTTGGCTCGACTTCTGCACAGACTTTGTTGAGACAGGCAGTCTCCTCACAGCAGGAACATACTGGGGTGTTAGTAGCACCATATTGTGATCAGACATTCCCGGTGGGGCAGGGCAGTGGCACTGTATGCATCTTTAAAATTAGCATACAGTAGGTCCAGGGTTGTATTGTCCCGTGTTGTACAGTGCACAAATTGGTGGAAAGTAGGTAAGACTGAGTCCAAAGTAACATGATTAAAGTCACCACTCACCAGAAGTAAGAACAAGGGCCTCAGGGTGTTTGGCCTGTTGCCTAGCAACAGTGGTGTGTATTCTTTTATACGCAGCAGCCTCATCTGCTAGAGGGAAGTATGTACACTCCGATGAAGACGACAGAAGTAAACTCCCTTGGCAAATAATATGGTTGTATTCCCATGGCCAAAAGTTCTATGTCCGGCATACAAACACGCTCCTTTACTGTAATATGTCCAGGATTACACCACCTCTCGTTCACCAAGATGGCTAGCCCACCGCCTTTCTTCTTACTGCTCATGAGTGTGTTTCTATCCGCCCGTGAGATTGTAAAGCTGGATAAAGACACACTGTGTCTGCGTGTAGCCAAGTCTTCGCAAAGCACGACGTACTCTTTTTGAGTTTGAACGAGCCCGAACAATTAGTCCATTTTATTCGCCAAAGACCACAAGTTCCCCATGAGGACAGAGGGAACCACAGGCTTAAATTTCCTTCTCCGCTCCTTTATCTTTCTACCGGCACGGCACGCTTTTTCTGTATTCCACAGGAATGTCCGACTGTGCTCCCCAAAGCGCTAGGGGCATGGAAAGCGCAAGCAGCTCCTCGCGTGTGTAAACAAAGGGCCGGCGTTCTATCAATTTTGGTAACCCATTGCTACTGAGCATGTGCGCGCATACGCACAAATGCAAATATTTAAAATATTTTCCTTGAACAAAAAATACCCATCGAAAACAGCAGCTCCTCTTGTAGACTCCTCATCTAGACATACAGGTAAAAGCCAGTAAATTAGAATATTTTGAAAAACTTGATTTATTTCAGTAATTGCATTCAAAAGGTGTAACTTGTACATTATATTTATTCATTGCACACAGACTGATGCATTCAAATGTTTATTTCATTTAATTTTGATGATTTGAAGTGGCAACAAATGAAAATCCAAAATTCCGTGTGTCACAAAATTAGAATATTACTTAAGGCTAATACAAAAAAGGGATTTTTAGAAATGTTGGCCAACTGAAAAGTATGAAAATGAAAAATATGAGCATGTACAATACTCAATACTTGGTTGGAGCTCCTTTTGCCTCAATTACTGCGTTAATGCGGCGTGGCATGGAGTCGATGAGTTTCTGGCACTGCTCAGGTGTTATGAGAGCCCAGGTTGCTCTGATAGTGGCCTTCAACTCTTCTGTGTTTTTGGGTCTGGCATTCTGCATCTTCCTTTTCACAATACCCCACAGATTTTCTATGGGGCTAAGGTCAGGGGAGTTGGCGGGCCAATTTAGAACAGAAATACCATGGTCCGTAAACCAGGCACGGGTAGATTTTGCGCTGTGTGCAGGCGCCAAGTCCTGTTGGAACTTGAAATCTCCATCTCCATAGAGCAGGTCAGCAGCAGGAAGCATGAAGTGCTCTAAAACTTGCTGGTAGACGGCTGCGTTGACCCTGGATCTCAGGAAACAGAGTGGACCGACACCAGCAGATGACATGGCACCCCAAACCATCACCCAACCATGCAAATTTTGCATTTCCTTTGGAAATCGAGGTCCCAGAGTCTGGAGGAAGACAGGAGAGGCACAGGATCCACGTTGCCTGAAGTCTAGTGTAAAGTTTCCACCATCAGTGATGGTTTGGGGTGCCATGTCATCTGCTGGTGTCGGTCCACTCTGTTTCCTGAGATCCAGGGTCAACGCAGCCGTCTACCAGCAAGTTTTAGAGCACTTCATGCTTCCTGCTGCTGACCTGCTCTATGGAGATGGAGATTTCAAGTTCCAACAGGACTTGGCGCCTGCACACAGCGCAAAATCTACCCGTGCCTGGTTTACGGACCATGGTATTTCTGTTCTAAATTGGCCCGCCAACTCCCCTGACCTTAGCCCCATAGAAAATCTGTGGGGTATTGTGAAAAGGAAGATGCAGAATGCCAGACCCAAAAACGCAGAAGAGTTGAAGGCCACTATCAGAGCAACCTGGGCTCTCATAACACCTGAGCAGTGCCAGAAACTCATCGACTCTATGCCACGCCGCATTAACGCAGTAATTGAGGCAAAAGGAGCTCCAACCAAGTATTGAGTATTGTACATGCTCATATTTTTCATTTTCATACTTTTCAGTTGGCCAACATTTCTAAAAATCCCTTTTTTGTATTAGCCTTAAGTAATATTCTAATTTTGTGACACACGGAATTTTGGATTTTCATTTGTTGCCACTTCAAATCATCAAAATTAAATGAAATAAACATTTGAATGCATCAGTCTGTGTGCAATGAATAAATATAATGTACAAGTTACACCTTTTGAATGCAATTACTGAAATAAATCAAGTTTTTCAAAATATTCCAATTTACTGGCTTTTACCTGTACTCCACAAGTAAGTAGTCATCTTAAATTATATTGCATTCATTGTATCTTCTACAGGCACATTTTCATTTTAACCTCCATTTAAACAGGAATATTAATATTGTAGATAATTACAGCTTGAGGTAGTTCACATTGTATATTAACCCACAGTAACCAGGGAGACAAATACAGCGTTAGGAAGTTCACAAATCGACTTTTAGAAACGTATTGATGTTGCTAAAAAGTAAACCTGGCGAAAACATAAACTCATTGAAGAAGGAAATAATTGCAATTCTACAGTTGGAGCGTTATTTGATATCCAAATCGGCGTGCCGAAAATTAAAGTTGCATTTTTTTTATTTGGCTGCGTAATTCAATAGACCCCACTATCAAGTTACGCAACTGGTTGCTTTTTTTGAGGAAGCTGATAAATTTCGACAGAACACTGGCCCCTCAATTGAGCACAGATAAAAAACAAAACGGCATGAAAAAAAAAGAGAAGTAACGTAAATACACAAAAACATCCAAGACCCATTATCAGTGGTTGATTGAAAAAGATAAGTGATACAAAAAAAAGAAAAAAAAGTTGAGAACACCAGGAATAAAGTAAAAATGAAGAAAGTCTCAGGAGCTACTGTGATCTGCTGCCACTCTTTCAGGCGCGAGATGTATTTATATTTTTGCATGTTCTGTGACTGCATATTGTTAAAGTTAATGGCTAATAGACAAATACAAATAATTATTAAGTTGTATCATGAGTCTAGCTAACAGTATAGGGTTAAAAATAATGTTTCAATTGTTTCATCAGACTTATAGCTAACAGTAGACAGATACAGATAGCGTGAAGATTTTTTCATTAGTCTTATAGCTAATAGTATAGTAATTCTCAATCCCCGTGGCCCCCCTGACCTCCCTTAACAGGTGAGTGGGATTACTCCTCCCTTTCTCCGCCTGGGATGCAGGACTGATCACCCTGAGTATCATTGTGCTCCTGGTTGTGTTTCCATTAATTGCTTTTGAACAACAATCGATCAAATCACCTGAGGGTGCAAATCTAAATCTTACTCCTAAACATTTCCAAGCGAGCCCTTCGTTTGATTATTGTTAGCCTTCCTACTTTGGGTACGAAAGGGGCATGTACCCTTGTTTCTTTTATTATGCCAATACAGATTTACAAGATAGATCCAAGCCGCCCACTGCAAGCCACTCTGACAGCCAGACAGCTCATTCCTGCTTGAAGTGTCACAACTCATCACAACGACCGCCACAACTACAAAAACTACCTTCCCGGGGTGTCAGGTGTACCTACAGAGTTCTCACCCTCAACGCGTTTATCTGCAAGGATCACCAAACAAAAGACTGGGGTTTTCAACATTAACAACAACAGCTGCAACGGCCACTGGAGTACACTGTTAGCATACATTATTAGCTGGCACACAACAGACGTGAGTGCTCTGTTTACGAGGCCATAGATCAGGGGTGTCCAAACTTTTTCCACTGAGGGCCGCACACGGAAAAATTAAAGAATGCGGGGGCCATTTTGATATTTTTCATTTTCAAACCATAACAAAATATATGGATTTTGTTTGTTTTTTACCTTTAGGGCTCCCGGGACCATAAAGGGTCTAAGTCAGGGGTCTCAAACTCAATTTACCTGGGGGCCACTGGATGCAAAAACTGGGTGAGGCTGAGCCGCAAGAAAAGTTTGCTTAAAAAAATCTAACATGCACTTTTTAATGAATTCACTCTCTTTGAATGGCTATCCCGCCCTAGCAGTATATTTGCCAACCCTCCCGATTTTTCCGGGAGACTCCTGAATTTCAGTGCCCCTCCCGACAATCTCCCGGGGTAACTATTCTCCCGAATTTGTCCCGATTTTCACCCGGACAACAATATTAAGGGCGTGCCGTGATAGCACTGCCTTTAACGTCCTCTACAACCAGTCGTCGCATCCGCTTTTTCACCATTCAAACAGGGTGCCGGCCCAGTCACATGTTGTATGAGGCTTCTGCAGACACACGTACAGTAAGTGACTGCAAGACATACTTGATCAAGAGCCATACAGGTCACACTGAGGGTGGCCGTATAAACAACTTTAACACCGTTACTAATATGCGCCACACTGTGAACCAACACCAAACAAGAATGACAAACACATTTCGGGAGAACATCCACACCGTAACACAACATAAACACAACAGAACAATTACCCAGGACACCTTGCAGCCCTAACTCTTCCGGGCTACATTATACACCCCCGCTACCACCAAACCCCCCCCCCCCCCCCCCACCCACCTCAACCGACGCACGGGGGGGGGGGTTTGGTGGTAGCGGGGGTGTATAATGTAGCCCGGAAGAGTTAGGGCTGCAAGGTGTCCTGGGTAATTGTTCTGTTGTGTTTATGTTGTGTTACGGTGCGGATGTTCTCCCGAAATGTGTTTGTCATTCTTGTTTGGTGTGGGTTCACAGTGTGGCGTATATTTGTAACAGTGTTAAAGTTGTTTATACGGCCACCCTCAGTGTGACCTGTGTGGCTGTTGATCAAGTATGTCTTGCAGTCGCTTACGTGTGTCTGCAGAAGCCTCTTACAACATGTAACTGGGCTGGCACGCTGTTTGTACAGGTTGTAGAGGGCGCTAAAGGCAGTGCCATCACGGCACACCCTTAATATTGTTGTTTGGGTGAAAATTGGCAGACATTCGAGAGAATGGTTGCCCTGAAATTCGGGAGTCTCCCGGAAAAATCGGGAGGGTTGGCAAGTATGACGCTGTCAAGCGCCATTCATATAAAACTCGCACTAACATAACATTTTCATATTAAGGTGCGGTCCGCAAAATAACCAGGGGTTAAGGTGCGGGCCGCAAAATAACCAGGGGTCTCAGACACGCGGCCCACGGGCCGCGTGTCTAAGACCCCTGGTCTAAGTCATTAAAATGTTAAAAACAAGTCAAATTATTATAATTTTTTTTAATTTAACGCTTACAGTAAATCTCTACAGTATATCAACTTCAGGTTAAAATAAAGTTAAAAAACCCCAAAAAGGTTTTATGCCTTTTCTGTCAAAGACAACTTATTTTTTTATAATAAAACTGAGATATGCAGTATTTCCCCCACTGCCCAAAGCATTCAGAAAGCAATGTTTGATGTGAAGTAAATAGAGCCTTAAAAAGATCAATACTGCAGGACACTATTGATTTTAATTCATTATTATTTTTGAGTAATCACAGTGAAAAGATCAATAAAATCCCATTAAATATATTTGGGATTCAAAAGGTGCCCCACTCATAAAGTGATACATTTTTATTAGTTTTTTGTTTTTTACTTTCAACACTTAAGTTACGAGATCAACTTCAGATATATCTGTCGATTTTACGTTTGAACTATTATTTTGTTTGTTTTATGCTCTTTTGCAAAGAAAACGTTGATGTGTTTGTATGGCAACCACACAATATATACAATATTTTCCACATAAAACATTTTAAAGTGAAATATTTGAAATAATTGGAGCTTTGAATAGGTCAATAATTCATTATAACATTGATTTTTTTTTTTTTTGAGCAATGGCAAAAAAATAAAGATAGACAAAAGAAAAAAAACAGCTTGCATGGCAGCTTTGTGTCAACATTGCAACTTTTTCTAGTTAGATTTCACCTCATTCCACTTTTTTAAATGTTTTTTTTTTCATTTTTGAAATAGCATTTCCAGAATGTATGGCGGGCCGGTAAACAATTAGCTGCGGGCCGAAATGGCCCCCGGGCCACACTTTGGACAACCCTGCCATAGATGAACGCTTTAATAGGTCATAGAAGAGCCAAGCCACATGGGAAAACACACACTTGTGGCTGAAACATCCATCTAGTCGCCCACTTTCTGGTGACCTTGAGGAAAATCCTCGCCCCCTGTTCAACATGTCTGACCATGACCGACAAACTCACACTTGGATCTCTTGGCTTAGTATCAGGTGTCCAATGTGTGCACTCCTGCTCATCAGACAGTGCATCTCATTCATCAGCATGTTTCCCTTGCTGTGGTTCGAATGTCAACCGACACGTGAACGAAACGCTACATCCATTCCCAAACAACAACAGAAACAAACAGTATAAATACTCACGACAGATAAATACTGTATATTATATGGGGGTGGGGATGCTTGTTTGGTCGCCACAGTATTAATCGCACTAATATCAGCTGTGGCCATCTTTGTTTTTTGAGGCTGCTATGTTGTCCAATGTGGCAGGACTTTATGTCTGCGCGTCATCAAGCACGTTTCAGGTTGCTATGTCCTTATTCCAACTACAGACTGATCATACACCGAATTAGGCCCCAACAACCAGCATGAGTCAGACGACTCTGACTCCAAATCTGGCTTTCCTGATTTGTTCACTAGGCCTAATTGCTTTGATTCAGATTCTAATTTAAACGACCCGTATGGGGGCGCCATTTTCTACCGCTTGTCCCTTTTGGGGTGGCTGGGGTACTGGAGCCTATCCCAGCGGCATTCGGCAGAAGGTGGGGTACACCATGGACAGGGCCAACACAGATAAACAACATTCACACTCATATTCACACACTAGGGCCATTTTAGTGTACATGTCGCACATTGGTGTGACTATGCAAATGCGACGATTATATGAAAACAATACTTTATCCTATATTTTTTGTGTTTCCACTCAGCCTGAAGCAGACTGAGAGCTTGACTGAATGTCCTAATACAGGGGTGTCAAACTTGTTTTTATTGAGGGCCACACCGCAGTCATGGCTGCCATTAGAGGGCCGCTTGTAACAGTAAATAATTAATTAATTTAAATATTTTAAAAAAAATGTACGTAAAGAGTAAAAAAAATCTGTGGATTTTACCACTGTTTTTATAGAAAAAACTGGCAGCTTAGTTGCCAGACTTTTACTGTAAAATAAATGGTGTTTTTTTTAATTATTATTATTTTTACAACATATTACTGTAAATAGAAATACAGTACCACTGTCTAATTTCATTTTAGCAACTCGGCTGCCAGTTTTTTACAATAATAAAATGTGGTACCATAAAATCATCAACTGTGGATTTTACAGTAAAAAAAAACAACTGACAGTCCAGTCGACAGAATTTTACTGTAAAAAAACTAACATTGGTCGTTTTTTTCAACTTACAGTAATATGCTGTAAAAACTCCCTAAATTTTACAGTAAAATCTATTTTTAATTTTTATAGTGTACAATTTGATGGATAACTTGCTTCGAAATCTTAAGTTAAGCAGATATTTAAGTATTTATTTGGATTTTGAGCAAAAAAGTTAGATAATATAATATTTGTTGCAATATTGGACACTATTTTTCCCTGTCAAACTAGAAAAAAAACCTAGTACCTTTAGTAGGAAAATAAGAAAGTAAAGAAAGAAAATATAAGGTATTTTATTGACACATATTATTTCCAGGCTTTTGCAGGCCGTATAAAATGACGTGGAGGGGCCAGATCTGGCCCGTGGGCCTTGAGTTTGACACCTGTGTCCTAATAAGTATGTCCACCTCACTGTGACATCACAACGTAGTCAGACTGCAAAACCCCGCAAAACAGAGGCATCCAAATCTGCGTGCAAGCTCACGTCAAAATGCACAAACCATATGATTTGACGCTTTGGCATTGTTTAACACAAGTATCCAACACTGAAACATTTATACGTTCGAAAACACAAAATTCATCATAGGTCTCCTTTAAAAAAGGCGTGTAGCTTTCAATGCAAAATAAAAACAACATAATGAGGTTGTGTACAATGCTAATTGTAGAGAAGTGGTTACTGTTTTTTGTAGACCACCTCAGCTATTATTGAATACTGCCATTAGATGCAAAGCGGCGACCAGTGGAAAGTAATACCTGAATCTTTTGAGCGATGAGTTTCAGATCTATGGGTTCCTTGATGATAGCATAATAGTCTGGATAGTGCTACACAAAACAAGACAAACTGTAAATTAAATCAAAGTCATTCATTCCGTCTAAAAGGATTAAGGGAATGGTTTGTACCGCTTTAGAAGGCATCCTCTGAAAGAGCTCGCTGACCAGGCGGCCTGAGGGCTCGGCGTATGTCACCATGGCATCAAGGAGCTGCTCGAGGGCATCTCTCAAGCAGGTTGGTGCGCTCTGTTATTATGGATGTAGTCACAGAGGAAGCAGAGAAAGATAGCTTATTTAAAATGACTCCTTTCAGCGATATAATGACAACATCCTCTCAATCAAACATCAATCACTGACATTCTAATACAATCGTTATTAGTCCTCTGCAGTCATACCCCGATTATACAATAGACAAAAGCAAAATACAGTACAGGTGAAACTAAAAAAAAATGGAATATCATGCAAAGGTTTGTTTATTCCAGCAATTAAATTTACAAAGTGAAACTAATAAATGACATAAGTTCATAACATGCAACTTAAGATATTTCAAGTCTTCTTTACATATAATTTTGATGATTCTGGCTTGCAGTTAATGAAAACCTTGATTTAAAAATCTCAGAAAATTTTAGTTATGTTCTTTAAAATGATAACAAATAAAGGCCAGACGTATCTCACGTTGGATGTAATGAGTAAATATAACATATTACTTTCACATTTGAAGTTGAATTGCTGACAGGAATTAACTTTTGCATGATCTAACTTTTTTAAATTTCACCTGTATATCTGGCTTATTTGTGGCGCTACATGTTCACCCTCGCTCATGAACACAGTATAATGGGACTGTTTGTGTGATTCTACAATATTTAGTAGGAAATCCACACAACACTTGATACATGAGGCCCCAGGTTCGCCAGAAAGTAAGAAGATGGAGCAGGCCAATTAAAGGCTGAGGATTTTCTTTATTATTTCTTTGTTGATTAGAGCGTGAAGCAGTACTTTATAATATTTAACCTTTGGACAATTTTTAAAATTTTATGAGATACCAAAATAGTTTTTATTTACTCGCTATAAGATATAAGATACAAACCCTGTTTCCATATGAGTTGGGAAATTGTGTTAGATGTAAATATAAACGGAATACAATGACTTGCAAATCATTTTCAACCCATATTCAGTTGAATATGCTACAAAGACAACATATTTGATGTTCAAACTCATAAACATTTTTTTTTTTTGCAAATAATCATTAACTGTAGAATTTGATGCCAGCAACACGTGATAAAGAAGTTGGGAAAGGTGGCAATAAATACTGATAAAGTTGAGGAATGCTCATCAAACACTTACTTGGAACATCCCACAGGTGAACAGGCAAATTGGGAACAGGTGGGTGCCATGATTGGGTATAAAAGTAGATTCCATGAAATGCTCAGTCATTCACAAACAAGGATGGGGCGAGGGTCACCACTTTGTCAACAAATGCGTGAGCAAATTGTTGAACAGTTTAAGAAAAGCCTTTCTCAACCAGCTATTGCAAGGAATTTAGGGATTTCACCATCTACGGTCCGTAATATCATCAAAGGGTTCAGAGAATCTGGAGAAATCACTGCATGTAAGCAGCTAAGCCCGTGACCTTCGATCCCTCAGGCTGTACTGCATCAACAAGCGACATCAGTGTGTAAAGGATATCACCACATGGGCTCAGGAACACTTCAGAAACCCACTGTCAGTAACTACAGTGGGTCGCTACATCTGTAAGTGTAAGTTAAAACTCTCCTATGCAAGGCGAAAACCGTTTATCAACAATACCCAGAAACACCGTCGGCTTCGCTGGGCCTGAGCTCATCTAAGATGGACTGATACAAAGTGGAAAAGTGTTCTGTGGTCTGACGAGTCCACATTTTAAATTGGTTTTGGAAACTGTGGACGTCGTGTCCTCCAGACCTAAGAGGAAAAGAACCATTCGGATTGTTATAGGCGCAAAGTTGAAAAGCCAGCATCTGTGATGGTATGGGTATGTATTAGTGCCCAAGACATGGGTAACTTACACATCTGTGAAGGCGCCATTAATGCTGAAAAGTACATACAGGTTTTGGAGCAACATATGTTGCCATCCAAGCAACGTTACCATGGACGCCCCTGCTTATTTCAGCAAGACAATGCCAAGCCACGTGTTACATCAACGTGGCTTCATAGTAAAAGAGTGCAGGTACTAGACTGGCCTGCCTGTAGTCCAGACCTGTCTCCTAATTGAAAATGTGTGGCGGATTATGAAGCCTAAAATACCACAACGGAGACCCCCGGACTGTTGAACAACTTAAGCTGTACATCAAGCAAGAATGGGAAAGAATTCCACCTGAGAAGCTTAAAAAATGTGTCTCCTCAGTTCCCAAACGTTTACTGAGTGTTGTTAAAAGGAAAGGCCATGTAACACAGTGGTGAACATGCCCTTTCCCAACTACTTTGGCACGTGTTGCAGCCATGAAATTCTAAGTTAAATATTATTTGCAAAAGAAATATAAAGTTTATGATTTTGAACATCAAATATCTTGTCTTTGGTGTGCATTCAATTGAATATGGGTTGAAAAGGATTTGCAAATCATTGTATTCTGTTTATATTTACATCTAACACAATTTCCCAACTCATATGGAAACGGGGTTTGTATAGTCATTAAAATTATGTATTTAACTCTCAAAATGTTCCATTGTGTGCAGTGAGTCTTGAGAAAATAAAAAGTGTACTTTTTGAATTGAACTCCTAAATTATTTTGTCAGGATGATTTATAATTTATTGATCTGTGTTGGCCCTGCGATGAGGTGGCGACTTGTCCTCCAGGGTGTACCCCGCCTTCCGCCCGTGTGCAGCTGCGATAGGCTCCAGCACCCCCCTTGTAAAGGACAAGCGGTGAAAAATGGATGGATGGATGGATGATATTCACCTGTATATATTTCTCAAATGCTGCCTGTTTTGAAGTCGCGTGCCTTTAAGGTGCAAAATTTAAATCATTAAACCAAGTTTGATCCAGATCTAATTCAGATTGTGCATTTACATGAAATGTACATTACATGGATGCTTTGTAAAATACTGTAAATTTGCTGTGCACACTCTTGGCATTCTCTCGATTAGCTTCAAGAGGTAGTCACCCGAAATGGTTTTCACTTCACAGGTGTGCTTTAAGCTTATCGAGAGAATGCCAAGAGTGTGCAAAGTAGTAATCAGAACAAAGGGTGGCTATTTTGAAGAAACTAGAATATAAAACATGTTTTCAGTTATTTCACCTTTTTTTGTTAAGTACATACCGGTAACTCTACATGTGTTCATTCATAGTTTTGATGCCTTCATTGACTATCTACAATGTAAATATTCATGACAAAATAAAGAAAACGCATTGAATGAGAAGGTGTGTCCAACCTTTTGGCCTGGACTGTACCTACAGCCATCCATACATACAAATATACATACACACACATATAAATAACAATAATAATAACATAAATACACACACAAACATATACAAACAAACAAATCCATATACAGGCAGACAAGGCAGTGATCCAGCGCTGGAACCCACTGTCCACCGAGAACAAGCCGATAACTCCCCCCACAGGTCCGGCCGCACACTCCTTCCCCCTAGGAACAACCTCCGACAAGCCCGCACCCAGACGACGGTACGACACTAGGCATGAAGGATGGCGCGACAGAGCGCGAGGGCAGGCCCGGCCGACAAGCCAACCAACACGACAACAAACGAGAACAAAGCCGCCAAGTTCGCCAGCCCCAACAACCAACATGTGTGCGCGCTGCCACAAGTCACAACATCAGCCACCCCCCCGCACCGGACCCAGCAGGAACGGGCGCCGACACGATAAACAAACGGCAGCAGAAACAATGGCTGCAATACCCCAGATAAACAGCACTACTCGATCAAATCAAAGCGACCGAAAAACCGTGACAGACAACCACACGCCAACAGGACCATGGAGACCAGCCAGTGCCAGCTCGCCAGTCAGCCCAAACGCCAACACACAAAGAAGAGACATCAACACCTCCCCCACTAAAAGACTCTACTCTCCAATCCAAACCCGCCCAAACAACCTCGACACAGCACCCACGGCAAACAAGAGGGCTGCACTGCCCCTGCATCAAGTCACCGACACAGATCCCACAGCGCAAGGCCAGACCAGAGAGGCACGGACCCCGCCCAACAGTAAGCGAAATCCATGCGACGCCACACAAAAAAAATGCATTAATTAAATTAAATGTAAAAATATTCAAAACCTCACACCCTCAGCGAGGTCTCTGTCCGGGAATGGCAGGCCACCAGGCCGCAGTCCCCGGATCCTGCGTCGGCCGAGGAGGCAATGAGGGGCGCGCCGCACCCCCGAACCCCAAACCACCCGTGCATGTGATGTGGAAGGGTATAAGGCCCCCAGAATGTCTACTGTGTAGTTAATATTAGGAGATCAGCCGTTACAGACGACCTCCAGTCCCTCTTGATGTGTGTACATCAAGAGGGAGATATGTCTGCGGGTGGGAACTAATAATGCGATTAAAATTGGGGGACATCAAGGCCATGGTGGGTCCCTAACATGCCGGGACCCCAAACCTAAATGTCTAACATGCAGTTAAAATTGAGGAGCAGAGGACAAGACAGGAGGACTGGAGCCCCATAGATGCATCCTCATTCCCCCGCCATGCCTCCCTGCAGGACATCCCTGAAACTCCTATATGTGTGTGTGTGCGCTATAAGTAGAAAGAGCAGAGGGCCTGTACACCACCCCCAGAAAGCCCCTCCAATCTACACAAGAGGCAACCAAGAACTACCGCCAGGAGGCCGGTCACCCACCACAGCCCATGACCCTGCAGGCGCTCCACACCATTCTAACACGACGCCCCATGAGTCAGTCCCCTGCCAAACTAAGCCAGCAAGCAAACCAGCGGCAAGCCCCCCAGGCCTCCAGGCGCAGCCCCCCGCCCAACCACCCACGAGAGGGACAGTCCACCACTTGAACTAGGGCGCCCGTGGCTCATTCTAAAAATACTATCACAAAAAAAACATTAAAAAGTGGAATAAAGAAGCATACAGGTGAAATGTAACAATATTGTTGACTCTAATTACACAAAGCTGCAATGTCATTGCTTAAAAATAATAATGAATGTTATGAATTATTGAAAATATTAGGGCTCTGAATAGTTGACATCAAATATTACACTTTGAAATATTTTTTGGGAAAATATTGCATATTTTGTGTGTTTGTCCTAAAAAAATAAGTTTTCTATGACAAAAAGGACATAAAACAACCAAAAATAAAAACCATAAAAACTACAAAAACTTATAATCAACAGATTGATCTGAGTTTGATCTAAATATTTAAGCGTTGAATGTAAAAAATAAAAGCAAATTCTACTACTTATTTCTAACACTTATGAGTGCAGGAAAATATTGCAAATGTGTTTTTGCCAAAGAAAACAGGTTTTCTTTAACATAAAAGGGGATAAAACTAGGGCTGCAACTAACAACTAATTCGATAATCGATTAATCTGTCGATTATTACTTCGATTAATCGATTAATAATCGGATAAAAGAGACAAACTACATTTCTATCCTTTCCAGTATTTTATTGGGGGGAAAAACAGCATACTGGCACCATACTTATTTTGATTATTCTTTCTCAGCTGCTTGTAAATGTTGCAGTTTATAAATAAAGGTTTATAAAAAAAAAAGAAAAGAAAAAAGTAGCTTCTGCGCATGCGCATAGCATAGATCCAACGAATCGATGACTAAATTAATCGCCAACTATTTTTATAATCGATTAGTTGTTGCAGCCCTAGATAAAACATTAAAAAAGAAAAATACTGTATATCACGAGATAGATTTGAAGTTGATCTAGAGATTTAAGCACTGAAACAAAGGCTTATTTTAAAAAAAAAATTATGACTGGGACCCTTTCGGATTCGTGGAACCAAAGTTGAGAGGAGCCATAAAGGTTAAAAAAAATCTATAAAATCTACATACAGTATTGTATTGGTTTTGGAATTGAATAATATCACAATGGTCCCCGCATGCTTTGATTTTTCAGTGTGTGGCCCACAGTGGAAAAAGTTTGGACACCCCTGTGAAGCCTAAACATACGTGTTGTGTCCGACTAATTTCACTTGCATCACCTCGTCCTCAGTAGATCCACTGGGGTTGTCTTGTGCATCGAAGCCATCTTCATCTTCCTCGTCGTCATCCACCGGCTGAACAAATTCATTCTTGGTACGTTGGTAAAGGTCCCACAGTTTGCAAGCTGCCCGAGACTCAGGACTGTCAGACTGCTCCCAAGAAAAAAGTTCATCTTTACACAACATGTACAGTACAAATGCATTGGGACACCTGTATAACCGAAGAGCCCATACTTCCTCCACAGGGTGTTTGATTATGGATTGTTACCTTATAATATGTTCTCGCGTTATTAAACAGGAGCTGAAAGTCACTGGTGAGTTGCTCCACATCGTCATATTCCTCCATCTTTAATTTCTGCTGGATCTTCATCATGTCAATAGGCTGAGACACCACGTGGTAATAGTCTGGCTGGTTCCTAGAAATGGAAAGTTGATGGTGTAAAGCTCCAAGCAGGGTACAGGTGGTCCGTAGTTTACATGTGAGTCCTGATCCTACGACGGCGATGAGAGTCAAGTTTAAGTCGGAACTAAAATGAACAACTAAGTCACTCACACTGTACACAGAAAATATTAAGGACATCAAATATAGTGATAGAAAACTCCTTACATTCATCCCTGTGGAAGGGCCGTTGCTGTAGCAATAGGAATTGCTTGTATGTGTGGTGTTCCTACCCGGAGGGTTTAGAGCATGGGTGTCAAACTCTGGCCCGCGGGCCAAATTTGGCCCGCCGTGTAATTTCACTTGGCCCTAGAGGCGATATCAAATTAACACTAGAGCTGGCCCGCCGATTATATTCAGCGGCAGTGCCGCGGTAACACCGCATTCACCGCTAATTCTCATACTTGCCAACCCTCCCGGGAGACTCTCAAATTTCAGTGCCCCTCCCAAAAATCGTCACGTCCGCTTTTCACCCGGTCCAGCGAATGCTGGCCCAGTCACATAATATGTGTGGTTTCAGCACGCACACACACGTGAATGCAACGCATCCTTGGCCAACAGCGATACAGGTTACACTGACAGTGCTCGTATAAATAACTTTAACACTGTTAGAAATATGCGCCACACTGTGAATCCACACCAAACAAGAATGACAAACACATTTCGGGAGAACAGCCGCACTGTAACACAACATAAACACAACAAAACAAATACCCAGAATCCCATGCAGCCCTAACTCTTCCGGGCTGCAATATACACACCCGCTACCACCAAACCCCGCCCCCCCAACCCCGCCCACCTCAACCGACGCACGGAGGTTGGAATGGATGAAAAGCAGACGGCTCGTGGAGGACGATAAATGCAGTGCCTTTAAAGCACGCCCCCAAGACTGTGGTCCGGGTGGACGAGGTATAATAACTGATGAACAACTTTGTTCGATAATGAAAGATGCCTCAGCTCAAAGCCTGAGCCCCGACATTAATGAACTAGCATCCAAGAAAAGATGGCAGGTATCTGGCTTGGGCACATCAGATTAGATCAGTGTGTTGAAAACTGAGCAGTTTAAAGTCCTGAATGTTTGGTTTATTCATTGTTATTTTATTTTCTAATTTATTAGCCTGTGGAAAAAGTAAATGTTGATATTTACCTCAGAAGGTTGCAAATAGAAAAGAGGCATTCAATTTTTATTTAAATTGTATTTGATATGCCATTGATATTTTTCAATTATTATTATTATTATTTGAAACTCGATTTTGCATGTCACTATAAAGTTATATAAGCCTTGCTTGTCCAATATTCAATGCAAAACTTGTTTGGGTCCCTATTAAAAGGTTAATTTGTTCAACCTTGGTCCGCGGCTTTGTTCAGTTTTAAATTTTGGCCCACTCTGTATTTGAGTTTGACACCCCTGGTTTAGAGTGACGCACCGGGAGAAGTGTGCCGTATATGTTGAATGGCAACTGCTGAATAAAAGTTCCCTGTGAGTAAGGTAAAGCTCAACCGTCCAGTTTGTATAGTCATTGAAAGACAGAACAAGCTGAAACAGTTGCAAGGCAGAGAGATTTTAATGTATTTACACAGAGAAGGAAGCAGTTGTGCATGTAAGGTTCTCAAAAGATAAAGTCAATCCTCGCGCACTGAGGAGCACACAAGGCAGGCATCAATAGCCGCCTGCTTATTACCACCAGGTGTGGCAGGGCTGCCTAATCAGCAGCAGGTGAGGGACAACAGCTTAGCGGAGACATGCAGAAAATGGAAATCAAAATAAGAGCACTGATAGGAAATAAACACAAAACAAGGAAGCACAAACAGAAATGAAGTGACAGATCGTCACAGTTATCACAGTATTTATTTATCATCTTTTCCTTCTGTTCACTACTTTTGTTTTATCTCTTTTTTTTAAATGGAGCCGTTCTATGCTTTTAATGTTGTGAATATGTACGGTTTGTGGTGCGTATTCATGTTACGACATTCTGTGTACTTTCCTGAGGCTAGCAGTTCGCAGTTGTAGTAGCTGTAATGTCGTGAATAAAACCGCTCGTTAAGATGAAAACTGGATCCCTTCTTTTATTGTTACATTGATACATGAGGCCATACTTTTCTTTTTGCTGGTCTCGTTTTAAAGCAACAAACTCAAAAGTATACATAACGCTACTTCTGTACATGTTGAATGGGGGGAGACAGCAGCAAGACAATTGCTTCAATTTAGTCCCCCCCTCCACCACCAAACTATAGCTGACATCAAAGACATGTGGAGTAAGGATACTTCTAACCTGAATTTCGGAAGACGCGTTTTCATGCGCTACAACTCGAATGACTTTCAATATAAACCACCCGTCTCGAGCCGCATAAAATTTTGATCCGAAAGTGTGTGATCGAATCGGAATATTCCGAATGGCGTGTTTACATGAAGCATTTTTATTCCGGTTAGGCTTTTAATCCGATCAAATATGTCCATGTGCACATAGCTAATGATACAAGTCCGATATCAGCAAAAAAACCAAATATCGGATTATATCGACTTGAATCTAAACTCTCCGATATAAATGGTCCGATACAAACAGTCCTACAGCGTGTTTACTTGTGCAAAGCTGGACAGCCAGTTAACTGGTCTTTTCTTCTGTTTTAGTCAGGTCATTTACAAAAAGCAAACATGGCTACTAGGAGCTAGCAACTACAAAACAGCTAAGCACACAATAGCAAACAAGCTAGACATTAGGGGTGTCAAAAAAAATCTATTTTCGATTGAATCGCGATTCTTATTTGTAATAATTCTTAATCGATTTTTTATTAGTATCTTTCTTTCATCTGTCCTGTTTAGCCACTTAGGCCAGTCATATTTTTGATGCAGATGCCCATATCTGCTGTACAGATTTATTTCAGAAAAGAGCAGTGTGTGATACTTCTCTTGTTGCCTTATTTGTATTTGACTTTATTTAATGTTTGGGTAGAATTTTATTAAACAAAATAAGTTTTCTTTTAAGTATTACAGAAATTTATCACAGCTGTTTATCTATTTTGTGGAAGAATGTAGTTGATCATAGAGCTGGAAAAGTATTGATTTTGAATTCAAAAATGTTTTGAAACGAAATCGCCATTTTGAATCGGGATTTGATTTTGAATTCAAAAATGTTTTGAAACGAAATCGCCATTTTGAATCGGGATTTGATTTTGAATCGAATCGTTACCCCCAAAAATCGAACCGAACCAAATTGTGTGGTGCCCAAAGATTCACAGCCAAACATACAGTACATAATAAGTGTCCTTCATTGAACAATATTGCAGTCTGCAACAGCACATTTGTCAATATAAACAAGTGTCAAATAGTTGTAATTGCATATTAATTCACATACAAAGTCTTCAAGGCAGAAGTGTACAAGAAATTAACCAGTAACAATCGTGTCCACATCATTCAATTTACTGCATCATTAGCTTAATCTGATGAATTACTGTGACCACTGGGTGTTGCCAAAAAACAGTGACCACTCCACTTCAACCTAAAGACAGCATACCGTCAATTCCGGACTACAAGCCACTACTTTTTTCGCAACACTTGGAACCCTGCGGCTTATAAAACGGTGCGGCTAATTTACGCATTCTACTTTGCTGATGACCATAATGCAATTAGTTTAAAAAAATTAAACAAGCAAATATACTGAAAAGGTGTGTTATTGTTTGTGCTATGGCGCCATCTTTTGGATGAGTTCGCTCACTGCAGGTGCTGCAGTGTCCTTCCATTTAGTGCTTTTTAACCGGAAGTACAAGTGTCGTTTTGACTCCTAGCTGTCCATACCGTTTTTACTTGTGTGGATTCTTCATTCATCACTCCAAGCAATGTTTGTAAGTTTTACACTATAACTAACACTGGTTATTCTTACTAAACCGTCCCATGTGTGATATCTGTAAGTGTTTTAATGCATATTTGTACATGTTATTGTAATGTAATTAAGCGAGCGTCGACTCGTTAGCACTATCTAATATGCTAACATATTTACAAGTGTCTGTATTAGTATTATTACCTTACAATGGCATTCTTCTTTTTGTATTGTTTCATTTTCACAAATTCCTCAGTAAATTCACCAAAACATCACCGTGGAGTTATTGAGCCTGTTTAGCTGACTGGAGAGCTAGCTTCCCCAGCTAGTGGTCCCATGACGATCCATGACTTTTGTTTTGTTTGATCAGCTATTTCACTGCTGTGTTACAGGCACTGTTTGGAAACCATTAAGGTATGTAAGTAAACATTTACAGAATCTTTCTGTGAAAATAACTCATTTCGCACTGCGGCTTATAGTCCGGTGCAGCTAATATATGGAAAAATATATTTCCCCTCAAATTTAGTAGGTGTGGCTAATACACCGGTGCACTCAATAGTCTGCAAAATACGTTAAGTCCACCCCAGACAATCAATAATACATAGGTTAGTGTTCTCTGTTTGACTTATTTCACTTGATGAAACATTTTCTAACATTCGACACTACACAATAAGAAAAGTATGTACGACTTGTGCTGATATTGTATCAGGATCAATATCGGTGTAAGCCGATACTCAAGATTGTTATATCAATGTTTTATTGGGAGTGAAAAAGTTGCATCGGGACACCCCTAATTTGACATGCAATTTTTATTGTTACACAATGTACGACTGTACTAGTTATAATTTCACTTATATTATTTAAAATATATACATTTTGTCTTAGATTTTGCCTTGGAAAATACTTGGTCTTATTGTCGTCTTATATTCAGGTCAATATGGTACACAGTACTGTAGACCCTCATCTATTTGCAATGCTGCATTCACTTCCCTGCATATTTATATTTATATTCTTTGATTCAAACTATTATTGTTGTCAGACAACATCGATAACGGACAATATTCAAAGCTCCAATATCAGTATCATATCTAAAGTGAAAAAGTATCTTTAAAGATACAATCCTCATCCTTCATGATGGTCGCGGCATTTAAGCTGCTTGGAATGAGAATTCAACAAATGTTTACCATGACCAATCTCACCTCACCGCCATCAGAAGTGTCTGCCTCACCTGAGAGACTTAATAAGGGAGTAAACAAAAAAGAACAAAAAGTGACATATCGGTATACAGCTCGGTTGGTAGAGCGGCCGTGCCAGCAACTTGAGGGTTGCAGGTTCGATCCCCGCTTCCGCCATCCTAGTCACTGCCGTTGTGTCCTTGGGCAAGACACTTTACCCACCTGCTCCCAGTGCCACCCACACTGGTTTAACTGTAACTTAGATATTGGGTTTCACTATGTAAAGCACTTTGAGTCACTTGAGAAAAAGCGCTATATAAATGTAATTCACTTCACTTCACATCCTTCCCCCGTGTAATGACACAACACCGTGTATTCTTCTGCCGTGCGCTCATAAATATAGTAGTTATTTTTGAACAGCATCAATAATTTATGTTAGTGTGTACTGTACATACAGGCCACCTGTACTTGTGCGCACCTTCGTTTCGGGGCTCTAATGAACAGCTCACACAGCATCCTTCCATGGTCGTCCTTGTAGTCCCTGACTGTGTTGTACAGTTCGTGGCACACAGCGATCTGCAAGGCAACAATGTCAAAACTCACTTGCATGACATCATGCCAACATACGTCATGACATCATTCCGACGGCACATTAAAAAACGATGACAATTACAGGATCCACCGTTGGAAAGTTTGAGGTCCTTCTCCTCTTTCTCCCACTTGACGACACTAATGATGAAGCCTGGCTATCGTCAAAATCGCCTCCACTCACACTGCTCGAGGGGGACGTCGCCCGTCTCCTTTTCAAGGCCATGACGAACCCCTGAGGCAAAAAGATAGGAAAGGAACCAATTTCATAGGCGTCAAATAAGTTGAATGTCCTGTCCTGGTCTCTTGGTACAATATGGCTGAAGTAACAATAACAAAAGAAGAACAACATGTTTGTGACAATACAGCAGTTATCTTCGTTACACACTTGTATGACAATGTTTACATTGCTTTGACAGTAAACTGAATCATTCAAAGTCAATAATAGGCAGGGGCTCTAGAAGGGGGTAGGGGGTAAGCGTTCGATTCTAAGGGCCCATGAGTAACAGGAGCCTTGGAAAATTATAAAAAATGTGTCATTATTTAGGTCTCCTTGATTCTAAAATCAAACAAATCACAAATTGCATCCCGAAAGGGATTGGGATCCACCTTTGAGGTTCTGTTGTATTTCTCAACTTTATCCATCCAAATAATCAACAAACCGTAAACTAGGGTTGAACTGGTGCCCAAATGCTCTTAACTCTCACAAATAACACTAATTACAGTGTTTCCCACGCGGTTATTTACTTGTGGTAGCCCGCCACCAATAAATTGGAAGCGCCACAATTAGATTAGGCACTACCTGTTACGTACGTCCTCATTCGTAAACACTTTAAAATGAGACTGTCTGGATGGAGCTTGTCCATACAGCTTTGTACAGCAGATGGTATCGAACTGTAACGCTGCTTCTGACACACCTCACACACACCCCACCCCGTCTGCCAGAGAATAAGAAAATGTAGCAGCAGCGGTAATTGTTGCCAAGTTAGCCACTATATTTAGCTAGTATTCAGAGCCCTCTAGATAGAAAACAGACTAGCAATCAATCTAGCAATTTAACAGACTAACATGAAGGCAATGAATTGCTCTTCTCAACAAGCAGTGGGTACTGGGTACTATACACATTAGCTTGGTAAAACATTAATAAATGATAAATATAAATGGGTTATACTTGTATAGCGCTTTTCTACCTTCAAGGTACTCAAAGCGCTTTGACAGTATTACCACATTCACACACACATTCACACACTGATGGCGGGAGCTGCCATGCAAGGCGCTAACCAGCAGCCATCAGGAGCAAGGGTGAAGTGTCTTGCCCAAGGACACAACGGACGTGACTAGGATGGTAGAAGGTGGGGATTGAACCCCAGTAACCAGCAACACTCCGATTGCTGGCACGGCCACTCTACCAACTTCGCCACGCCGTCCCATAATGAATGCAACACTGGACAGAAATAAATGTTGTGACAGAGCAGAAGCTGGTGGATATGATAAAATGGTAAATGCGTACCGTAAAAGACAGACTAACCGAATATTAGTTTGTGTGAACACCAGAATGTATTATAATGTATAATATCAGTTATACAACTCTTGGTAAAATGATAGCGTCAGCAGATTTGGTGGATGCTCATTAAGTTGTTCGATTTTAAAGATAAAAAAACAGCTGACAGATATGACACAAAACTATAGTCATTTCAAATTACAACTTTTTGGCTTTAAGAATTACAAAAATAAATCAAGAAAATACATTTTGGTAGTCACTAACAGTTGGATTTTTAGTTCAAGCAGAGTGAAAGAAATGATGGAATCACTCAATTCCGAGGAAAAAAATATTGGACTCACTCCGTAAATTTTCATTTTCAAAGTCAAAAAGGAGCATTTGCACCTTTGAGAGCTGTTGTGCCAGGTGGATTGACATGAATCATGGCTTGAACATGAGAGATGTCCATTGAAACAAAGGAGAGGATTGTCAAACTTCTTCAAGAAGATACATCACAAGACGCTGATTGTTCACAGTCGGTAGTGTGTAAAGACTGGACCAAGTACAAAAAGCAAGCATACTGGTAGACCAGAGAAAACATAAGAAAACTTCAAGCAATATGTCTTGAAAACCGAAAATGCACAGGAAAACAAATGACGAACAAATGGGCGGAAACTGGAGTCACCGTCTGTGAGCGAACTGTAAGAAAGTGACTAAAGGAAATAGGATTTAAATACAGAAGAGCTGAATGAAAGCAGTCAAAACAGCTAAACATAAAAAAACAAGGTTCCAATGGGCTATGGAAAAGCAATTGTGGACTATGGATGACTGGATGAAAGTTGGGCAAGTTGATGATGCCGGAGCTTTTGTTTGTTAGTGTGCCAATGAGATTTATGAAGATGACTGCCTGAAGAAAACATGCACATTTCCATAGTCATGGATGATATGGGGCTGCATGTCAGCTACTGGCACCTGGGGAGATGACTGTCATTACATCTTTAATAAATGCACAAGTTTACATCAATATTTTGGACACGTCTCTTATTTGAACAATGAAAGTATGTTTGGGGATGATGTCATCACTTTCAAGTTGATAATATATCTGCAACAGAGTAAAATATTTCCTTGAGGAAAGATACATAAGATCAATGTCATGGCCTGCAAATAGTCCGGATCTCAATCCAATGGATAATGTGTGGTGGAAATTAAAGAAAATGGTCCATGACAAGACTCCAACCTGCAAAGCTGATCTAATAAAATACAATCAGAGAATGTTAGAGCAGGATTGATGATGAGAACTGGTTGGCACTCTTTAAGTCCATGTCTCAGAGACTGCAAGCTGTTAAAAAAAGCCAGATGTGGTGCAACAAAGTAGTTGTCGTGTGTTTTTCATGATTCCATATTTATTTTCATCAGAATTGAGTAATTCCATATTTTTTTCACTCTGCTTGATCTAAAAATTAAACTTTTACTGACTACTACAATGTATTTGTCTGATTTATTTTAGTGTTTCTTAAAGCCAGAAAGTTGTCATTTGAAATGACTGTAGCTTTGTGTCATTTTGTTTTTTTACCAAATGAAACAACTGAATGAATATCCTCCAAGTCTGCTGATTCCATAATTGTTTTCCAAGTGTTGTAGGGTGGAGACATTTTTGAAAAATACTGCCATTTAATGAAGAACTATCAAGGCTGGTCACGTCCAGAGTTAACAAATGTAGTATTGCATAATTAGACGATCAAACGCATCTATCTAATAGAGAAATTATCCAAAACCACTAATTATTGTAATGTTGTAATCATATTACCACTGCAAGATTTTCAAAAAAGCAAAAGAAAAATGATGCCAATGCCAAAAAAACACAAAACTAAATGAGAGAAATGCTGCAAGTTCACGTAACAAAACTGAAGATGCCCGTTGTCTCATTCTAAGGCAAACATTAGCAACGTAAATGTGTTACTGCAGGCCTCGATTTTAACTTTTTAAGGTCAAGGCAAGTGTTGCCTTAAAGGAGGGCTCATATTTTAGGGCACCAAAGAAAGTTAGAAGGGCACCAAGGCAAAACATTATTTTCTTTCGAGGCAGGGGCTCCAAAGCATGCATGCATACATTATATATATATATATACAGTCGTGGTCAAAAGTTCAAAATGTAAAAATAGCAATTAAGGCATCATGAAATGACAAGTGTATATTAATAATGAATTTTAAAAAAAACAGTTATATATATATCTACATATATATATATATATATTTAGATACATAGATAGTCGTTGTCAAAAGTTTACATACACTTGTAAAGAACATAATGTCATGGCTGTCTTGAGTTTCCACTAATTTCTACAACTCTTATTTTTTTGTGATAGAGTGATTGGAGCACATACTTGTTGGTCACAAAAAAACATTCATGAAGTTTAGTTCTTTTATGAATTTATTATGGGTCTACTGAAAATGTGACCAAATCTGCTGGGTCAAAAGTATACATACAGCAATGTTAATATTTGGTTACATGTCCCTTGGCAAGTTTCACTGCAATAAGGCGCTTTTGGTAGCCATCCACAAGTTTCTGGCAAGCTTCTGGTTGAATTTTTTACCACTACTCTTGACAAAATTGGTGCAGTTCAGCTAAATTTGCTGGTTTTCTGACATGGACTTGTTTCTTCAGCATTGTCCTCCCGTTTAAGTCAGTGCTTTGGGAAGGCCATTCTAAAACCTTAATTCTTGCCTGATTTAGCCATTCCCTTACCACTTTTGACGTGTGTTTGAGGTCATTGTCCTTTTGGAACACCCAACTGCCCCGAAGACCCAACCTCCGGGCTGATGATTTTAGGTTGTCCTGAATAATTTGGAGGTAATCCTCCTTTTTCATTGTCCCATTTACTCTCTGTAAAGCACAAGTTCCATTGGCAGCAAAACAGGCCCAGAGCATTATACTACCAACACCATGCTTGACGGTAGACATGGTGTTCCTGGGATTAAAGGGCTTACTTTTTCTCCTCCAAACATATTGCTGGGTATTGTGGCCAAACAGCTCAATTTTTGTTTCATCTGACATCACATGGACAAAGATAAGACCTTCTGGAGGAAAGTTCTGTGGTTATATGAAACAAAAATGTTGCTGTTTGGCCACAATACACAGCAATATGTTTGGAGGAGAAAAGGTCAGGCCTTTAATGGTTATGGGTCATACTTGTATAGCGCTTTTCTACCTTTTTAAGGAACTCAAAGCGCTTTGACACTATTTCCACATTCACCCATTCACACACACATTCACACACTGATGGCTCCTGATAATCCCAGGAACACGTGGTGGTGGTAGTATTATGCTCTGGGCCTGTTTTGTTGCCAATAGAACTGGTGCTTTACAGAGAGTAAATGGGACAATGAAAAAGGAGGATTACCTCCAAATTATTCAGGACAACCTAAAATCATCGGCGGTTGGGTCCTGGACGCAGTTGGGTGTTCCAACAGGACAATGACCCCAAACACACGTCAAAAGTGGTAAAGGAATGGTTAAATCAGGCTACAATTAAGATTTTAGAATGTCCTTCCCGAAGTCCTAACTTAAACCTGTGGACAATGCTGAAGAAACAAGTCCATGTCAGAAAACCAACAAATTTAGCTGAACTGCACCAATTTTTTCAGGAGTGGTCAAAAATTCAAGCAGAAGCTTGCCAGAAGCTAGTGGATGGCTACCAAAAGCGCCTTATTGCAGTGAAACTTGCCAAGGGACATGTAACCAAATATTAACATTGCTGTATGTATACTTTTGACCCAGCAGATTTGCTCACATTTTCAGTAGACCCATAATAAATTCATAAAAGAACCAAACTTCAGGAATGTTTTTTGTGACCAACAAGTATGTGCTCCAATCACTCTATCACAAAAAATAAGAGTTGTAGAAATTATTGGAAACTCAAGACAGCCATGACATTATGTTCTTTACAAGTGTATGTCAACTTTTGACAACGACTGTACATACATATATATATATATATATATATATATATATATATATATATATATATATATATATATATAAACTGTTTTTTTTTTTTTAATTCATTATTAATATACACTTGTCATTTCATGATGCCTTAATTGCTATTTTTACATTTTGATAGAGGGAGGTATTTGTTTTTTATTATTTATTTATTTTTTAAAGTTATGCACATTTATATGTACATGTAAATGCTGTATCGGGACAGATCCATTAAGAGTTTGAGCAGAAATATGTCATATAGGAATGAATTAAACACAATAAAATATTAACAAAATGCTGTGTCACATGAATGGTTTTGGAATTAATACCTTTGTGACATGAAAAAAACCTTGTATTTACTTTTTGATCTTAAAATAAAACACAGAGCAATTTGGCTAATGAAGATGAAGTCTAATAAACAAGCTTTGTTATTCTCTTGGTTCAGTACAACAGTTTGGACAACAAAAATAAAGAGGAGTGACACCTCTCATGTCGAATACACAATCTTAACAGCCTTTGTTCATATCGATGATGACAAAACATTTTAGCTAGCACTGATGTTATTTGAACACTGATACAGTTTGCAGTTAAATAAAGGACGAGTGATCATCAAGTAAACAAACTAAAGACTTTATAAACAAGTTGTGACAACGTTCACGACACATCACCTGCTGCATGTTTCCTCACCTCATTAACTGTCAGTCACAGCAGCTGCTGTATTGAGTAAATAAAAGCAACAGCAAATAGTTTTGTCCTTCGCTGTATACTTTTAGTGTGGGGACAAGTGCGTCTTTCCCCAATATTGTCCACACCTGTCTCCATCTAAACACAGCAGTGTGCTCTTAAACGCACGACATGAAGTGAGGGGAAAATGACGTTAAACCAAGCGCTTGGCTCCGTTTAATCCGAGGGGAAATCTCCGGAGCAAAGTTTGTGTAGTTAGTCCGCCATGATTATTAGGCCAAACACCGCTAGTGTGCATGCGCCTGACTTTGTGTTGCCTAAAATGCATTAATAAATGACAGGGTTTCGGTAATTAAAAAATTTGACGTATTACTAACCATCAGCAATTTTATCGCAAATTATCATCATACAGTTTACCGTTACATCCCTCGTCCATTAACACGTAAAAAGTGAAGGGCGGTCACGGCATGTTCTTGCACATGACGAGGGGGTCGCTGCTTTTGCCGCGGTTAAATTCGAGCCCGGTTACTGTATTCCATCCATCCATCTATTTTCTATCGCTTGTCCCTTTTAGGGTCGAGGCGGCTGGAGCCTATCCCAGCTGTGCTCGGGTGGAAGGCAGGGTACACTCTGGGCAAGTCACCAACTCATTGCAGGGCCAAAACATCATATTCTAAAATATTACGACCAAGTGTTTAGAAGACATAAAAAAATGTACCTTTTTATTTTTTCAACTTTCTTCTGGGCATCCTCCCTCAACTTTGGTTTGCAGCATTTCATCCATGCAGTTGTTTTTTTTTCAATTTGTGTGTGTATTTGTAGGATTGGGTCATTGTTTTATATCCTGTCCACCACAATAGGGTTGGAAAAATGGAGGATTATGATTATGACTATTAGCTCGCCAAGACTGTTATACAAACATGATTTTGTGGCATAAAAAGGCACGAACACTGTTAAAGTCATTTAGTGACAACTGTCATGTGTAGAATAAAGCTTTGCCATAGTAAGTAATATAATTAAAGACAGCCTCACACACTGACTGAAGGAGCTTTTTACCCCGGCCTAGTGTGCTGTGCCGCGGCTGTCCGCACACCTCATAGTCCGCTCTTGCCTGCTCGCAGCTCGGCTCCCTGACCGCGATGACAGCTAACGTTAGCAAACACAACGAGTTAGTCCTGCAAAATATCAAAATACCAAAAAGCGAGACAAAGGCGCCACAGCGATAGTTGACGTCACACACAGCTACCGTGAACTGCATCGACAATCATTTTTTTTCTGGAGCAACATGTTTCATTGTAACTAGTTGACATGTTTACCTTTAGCGTCAATTGAGCCAAAGAATCTTGACAATGAAGACAAACCAATCACTCATCGATTTTCGACACACGGGAAGGATTGTGAAACTCGCGATAACGCCAACTATTCTACTTCCGCCGTTTTTTGCCTTCAGAATAAAACATTTAAATTTCACCGACCGTTATCGAAGGAAATCATCTGGAATTATCCATAGTCTATTGTCGTTGTTATCATTTTTTATGACATCCCCTATTCAATACATAGCCGTCTTATGTTTCATGCATGTTCTTAAATAAGATACCTTTTATTTCCAGGTGAATAAAAAGGGCTTTACTGGACAAGAAAATATAATGCAGCAACGTTCACTCCAATCCAATCCACTTTATTTATATAGCACATTTCAAAAACCAATAGAAGTTTCACAAAGTGCTGCACAGAAGTTAAGACAAACATACTAGAAGGGTCAGTAATATAAAACATTTATCTATAAAAGATTAAATACATAAAATACATTAGAGGGAAATAGAATAGACTATAAAAACACACAACTGGAAATTTTATCAGTAGATTGCACAGTACAGTACATATTCCGTACAATTCACTACTAAATGGTAACATCCGAATAAGTTTTTCAGCTTGTTTAAGTCGGGGTCCACGTTAATCAATTCATGGTAACTTTCGGGCTCGTAAAAGCCAAAGAGTAAAACTATGTTTTAAGACGTGATTTAAAAGTCATTAAAGAGGAAGCCGTCTGAATAACAGTAAGGAAATTGTTCCAAAGTTTTGGAGCCACAGCAGAAAATTCACGATCACATCTGGATTTTAAACTGTTTTGGGACGACAAGAAGAAACTGATCAGCTGACCTCAGAGACCTTGTGGGGGTGCACACTTTTAAAAAGGTCTGGCATATATTGTGGCGCTAGTCCGTTAAGAGATTTAAAAACAAACAACAATATTTTTTTAATTAATTATAAAATGAGCTGGGACGTTGCGTACATTATGTACATCTGTAGCGAAATGTACATTTGTGCTCGGGTTTATTTGGATTTACACGAATTGACCGGAAGATGACAGTTTTGCAACACCAACGAAGAAGAAGAAGCAGGAAGCGGAGGCAGAAGCAAAACCACAGAAGAAGAATTGGCCGCGTGTGTCGCTTCTAACTTAATTCATTCTTACACACCTGCAGTGTTGTGTGTCATTGATAGCCAGACAAACCTTACTGTATGATTTTGTTGTAATTACAAGCTTTTTGTAATCAAGTAAAAACATTACGACTACAAGCCAGGAGGTCAGAATTACCTTAAAAACTTCAGGTGTGTATTTCTTGGGTGAAAGCCGTCGTGGGGACCATGATCAAGGAGAATCGTTGGAACATTCCTCCTAATGCTCCAGCATGCATGGAGAAGCATCTGTGTGCGGTGCACTACAGAGCAGGTAACAATGTGCTAAATATCACTCATATTCTGTTTATAGCCTTTATAATGCGATTTCTTTTGCAAAATGCTTATTAGGAAATACGTTATAAATGTTGTATCCGAAGCAAACTGCCAAGAAAGCCACAGGCAGGATGATTGCGGTGGTTGTATGCATCCGTCGGTCCTGTAGTCCAGTGTTTTTCAACCTTTTCTGAGCCAAGGCACATTTTTTTAATTGAAAAAATTCAGAGGAATAGCACCAGCAGAAAACATAAAAAAAAAAAAATGAAATATTGACAATAAAAAGTCGTTCTCCCAATTATTGGATATGAATTTAAACCATAACCAACCATGCTCTTGTCTCAAAGTAGGTGTACTGCAGCGTTTCTCAAAGTGTGGGGCGCGCCCCACTGGTGGGGAATAGAGACATGACAGGTGGGGCGCGAGGAACGGGAGGACATTTCACTTTAATTATTTTTTTTTAAATTATATTCTTAGATTTTTTTTTTTACTATGCTTTCATTTTCTATACACACTGTAAATCACTTTGTGATTCTGTCTGTGGAACCCGCTATATAAATAAATGTAAATTACTTATTTTTCCTGTAGGCTTTAAATTTTTCGGTAGGAGCGAAAGTTTGACAGACATAGCAACAGTAACTAATGGGGGCGGGGCTAAGCGGATCAAACTTTCGCGCGGATGGGTAGCAGGCTAATGTGTGGACCACAATTACACAAAATGGATACATTTGTGACTGGCACCTCAAAGGTCGTCGAGCCAGAGCCAGCGCCTGCAGAAAAACAAAAATCTGACGGGCCTAATCAACCATAAAGCCAACCGAAAAGAAAATATGATGAAGGGTATCTTGCTCTTGGATTCACGGCAGAGGTGGAGGCAGAGGAGAGACCCCTGTGTGTTCTGTGTCTAAAAGCGCTAGCAGCAGACAGCATGAGACCCAACAAATTAAAGAGACACCTCGAGACCACACACCCCAATCACGTCAATAAGCCACTTGATGTCTTTCAAAGATAACTGACAGAGTACCGTCAACAGGAGAAGCGCATGGTAAAAGCTACATCAGTAAACAGTAACGCTCAAATGGCTTCGTATAGAGTTGCATACAGAATTGCACAATGCAAAAAAACACATTTATTATGTTATGTCCTCGGTTTCACCTATGTGCTTATTTAGGTGTCTTAATTGAATAATAATCAGGCAACACGTTTCAACTCAATGCCTCGGATCGCTCCCGTTTATTAACAACTTCGAGAGTCCAAACTCTCACTCCCTCCCGTGACGTCACACACTGAACACATGCTACGGTGGCTCGGACATGACAAAACAGTACATGACACCTCACACAATTGCTGAGCAGCTCATTCTCCCCGCTGCAATAGACCTGGTGTCAGTCATGCTTAGTTATTTTATTTATTATTGAACTTGATGCAAGTTATACCACAGCTGCACAGTTATTTTATTTATTATTGAACTTGATGTTATGTTATGTTATTGAGTTTAAATGTATACAACTTGATGTTACTTGATGTTCAATAAATTAGAAAATGTTAAGCTTGGCATTAGCGTTCTGTTGGGGCGATGGGGGCAGGTGGGGCTTGAAAACTCCCCCTTGTCCAAAGTGGGGGATGACAAAAAAAGTTTGAGAACCACTGGTGTACTGTCACGACCTGTCACATCACACTGTGACTTATTTTGAGTTTTTTGGTGTTTTCCTGTGTGCAGTGTTTTTTATTGTCTTGCGCTCCTATTTTGGTGGCTTTTCCTCTTTTGTTGTTATTTTCCTTTAGCAGTTTCATGTCTTCCTTGAACGCTATTCCCCACACCTGCTTTGTTTTCGCAATCAAGAATATTTAAGTTGTGCGGACGCTATCCTTCTTTCTGGGGACATTGTTGATTGTCATGTCATGTATGGATGTACTTTGTGGACGCCGTCTGCTCCACACGCTGTACGTCTTTGCTGTCGTCCAGCATTCTGTTTTTGTTTACTTTGCAGCCAGTTCAGTTTAAGTTTCGTTTTGCATAGCCATTCCTAAGTTTCAATGCCTTGTCTTAGCGCAGCGTTTCTCAAAGTGTGGGGCGCGCCCCACTGGTGGAGAATAGAGACATGACAGGTGGGGTGCGAGGAACGGGAGGAAATTTCACTTAAAACATTTTTTTATTATAATATTCTTAGATTATTTTTTTTTACTATGCTTTCATTTTCTATACACACTGTAAATCACTTTGTGATTCTGTCTGTGAAATCCGCTTTATAAATAAATGGAAATTACCGGTACTTATTTTTACTGTAGGCTTTATCTTTCTCGGTGCAAGCGAAAGTTTGACAGACATAGCAACAGTAACTAATGGGGGCGGGGCTAAGCGGAACAAACTTTCGCGCGGATGGGTAGCAGGCTAATGTGTGGACCACAATTACACAAATATATACATTTGTGACTCGCACCTCAAAGGTCGTCGAGCCAGCGCCTGCAGAGAAACAAAAATCTGACGGGCACACACTGTGTCATTCACCGGGAAGCACTCGCGTCAAGGCAGCTCAGCCCCGAACTCAATGAGGTTTTAACAGATGTTGTGAGCGCGGTAAATTTGATCAAAACACGACCACTGAAAGTGCGACTGTTCTCTGCACTGTGTGAGGAAATGGGAGCTGATCATACAACCGTGCTGTTTCACAGTGAAGCAAGGTGGCTCTCCCGGGGAAAAGTGCTGTCACTTGCCCTGTCTTGCCAAATGCATAGCTCCTCCTTTTTTTTTTGTTGCAAAGATTGCAAAGTGGCACTTTTATTGTATTTATTATTGAGTTTGATGCAAGTTATTTGATTTATTATTGAACTTGATGCAAGTTATAACACTTTTTTTGATTTATTATTGAACTTGATGCAAGTTATTTGATTTATTATTGAACTTGATGCAAGTTATAACACTTTTATTTGATTTATTATTGAACTTGATGCAAGTTATAACACTTATTTGATTTATTATTGAACATGATGCAAGTTATAACACTTTTTTTGATTTATTATTGAACGTGATGCAAGTTATAACACTTGTTTTGATTTATTATTGAACTTGATGCAAGTTATAACACTTTTGTTGATTTATTATTGAACTTGATGCAAGTTATTTGATTTATTATTGAACTTGATGCAAGTTATAACACTTTTATTTGATTTATTATTGAACTTGATGCAAGTTATAACACTTGTTTTGATTTATTATTGAACTTGATGCAAGTTATAACACTTTTGTTTTATTTATTATTGAACTTGATGGAAGTTATTTTATTTATTATTGAACTTGATGCAAGTTGTACCACAGCTGCACAGTTATTTTATTTATCATTGAACTTGATGTTATTTTATGTTGAGTTTGAATGTATACAACTTGATGTTCAATAAATTTGAAAATGTTGAAGCTTGGCATTAGCGCTCTGTTGGGGCGATGGGGCCAGGTGGGGCTTGAAAACTCCCCCTTGTCCAAAGTGGGGGATGACAAAAAAAGTTTGAGAACCACTGTCTTAGCGGCACTCACCTTTTGTTTATTTTTGGTTTAAGTGTTAGATACCTTTTTACCTACACACCGCCTCCCGCATATTGTGATTACAACAAACCATTTTCCTGACATCTACAAAGCAATTAGCTACCTGCTGCCACCAACTGATATGGAAGAGTATTACATGGTTACTCTGCCGAGCTCTAGACAGCACAGAAGCTCAACAACTACACATTTGCGGATTATAATTACTGGTTTGCAAAAAATATTTTTAACCCAATTAGGTGAAGTTACATAATTTCCCACGGCACACCAGACTGTATCTCACGGCACACTAGTGTGCCGCGGCACAGCGGTTGAAAAACACTGGTGTAGTCCATCCTGATACTTTCATCGTGCAACTGCAAGTGTGACAAATTTTTAAATTTCAAGATTTAATGTCTAGTAGAATAGGCGCTATTTTAGTAGTAATAAAAACACAGTCGACTAGTTTTTTTAAGTAGACTTTGGTCTTCTTGAATTAGTGGGCAGGAGTTGGCACTGCATCATCGCTGCAATGTTGCTATCGAAATGTCTATGAATGTTTTCATTCTTCCAGGTCATTGTCATCTCAGAGCATTCAATCCATCGCAGGACTAGATCCCACCAATCTAAGTCTATGAGCACGAACCGATGAAGCCTACTCGATTGAGCGGCAAAATATCTTCTAAGACAAACCAAACAGTCCAGTTGCGATCGATTGATCGCCATTGAAATGTTTGCAGTAAAAATAGTCAGGTTTTTCTTACTTTCCCTTAGATGGCACGTTGTTGCTTGGTTCTTCCAGCCTCACTGGCAGGAGCTGGCAGAGCTCCGTGTGGATCTACAGCAACCCCGAGCAGGCCCCCAACGAGGGCTTCTGCAAAGCCGGCGTGCAGACCGAGGCTGGAGTCACAGACGTCAAGTGGTTGTCTGACAAGGGCGTCGTGGTGGCATCAGACTCGGGTAAGAACTTGTTCAATAGAAAAGAATCAAAAGTTTGTTTAAAAGTTGTGAGCTAACCTGCAGTGTTGTTGGTTGTTCTTCAGGCGCCTTGGAGCTGTGGGAGCTGTCGGAGGACGAGCGCCTCCTGGTGAACCGCTTCACCAAGCATGAGCATGACCACATTGTGAGCTCGGTGAGCCCCATGGCTGCAGGCAACAGTGTTGTCACAGGGAGCATGGACTGCAGGTCAGACAAACCTACAGGACGATTTAGTCCAATAAAAATGTTTTCTCACTACATACGTACCGATAGGTTTTTTTCAGGGCTGATACAGATGATTAGTAGTCAAGGAGGCCGATGACCCGTATTTGAAGCTGATATTTATTTGCAGTAGCATTTAGCTGAACATTAATAGTATACATCAGTAAACTGGACAAGGCTTTAAGTTGTTTTGTTTTTTTAAACATTATTTTTAGGAAACATCGGACCAGTAGTGACATAATGTTTTATGCGGCACTAATGTTATGTCAAATAATTTAGCACCAAAAAACATCAGGGGATATCACAAACATCTTTATTACATGTGTCTAAGAGGAGTATCAACATTTGCATTTCAAAATATGGCAAATCTCCTGGGAAAATTGGTAAAAAATATGGGATTTTGCCACATCACAATAACTTGCAAGCTAACCAATTTTGTAGCAGTTTATGGATTGTAATATATCGTACGCTTTCCTTGTGAGGAACCATAAAATATTGGTTGGTTGGCAGGTTGAAGTTTATTTTGAACACAGTTAGGCCTTGTGGTTAGTGTACTCCTTGAGACTGGAAGGTCGTGAGTTCAAACCCCGGCCGAGTCATACCAAAGACTATAAAAATTGGACCCATTGCCTCCCTGCTTGGTTCTCAGCATCAAGGGTTAGAATTGGGGGTTAAATCACCAAATAATTCCTGAGCGCGGCCACCGCTGCTGCTCACTGCTCACTTCACCTCCCAGAGGGTGAACATGGGGATGGGTCAAATGCAGAGGATAATTTCACCACACTTAGTGTATGTGTCACTATCGTTGGGACTTTAACTTTAATATTATACATTACATATTTTAAATATTTTTCATTTCGCTTTACAACATGTCCAATAAAGAGTAGGAAGAAGCAAAGCTTATTTAATCCTACTCCTTTTCCACTTCACCACAATACCAATACATTTGTTCACTTCCTGTTCTCAATTTGTAACTCTATTTACATAATTGATTTCTAAATTATATGATTGACATGAAGTATATGATTTCTAAATATCGCAAACATTTAAATAAAACTAATTCTGGGATCTTTCACATAGCTTATTTGAAACATTTTTCAAGCTTACCTTACCTTACCTTAGCCGATTAGTTGCTAATCGTCTGAGCACGGAAGCGCAGTTAGCAGAAAGGAGCACTGCTTATTACTACCAACTTACTCTCTAATTATAAAATGTTTATACTATATACTGGTATCATATGTGTATGTATTGTATCTGCAGATCTATTTCTGTTGTAGTTGTAAAAAAAAATGTGTCCGATACGATAAAAGAAGGCCAATATTGATATACGTCAAAATGCCAAATATTGGCCCAGCTGATAATCGGTGGATCACTACTTCTCACTTCTGCTTCTGTTCCTTTGCTGCAGAATTAAAGTGTGGGATGTCAGTCAAGAGAAGGTTGTCAACACATACAACGGTAAGAGAAGAACACTGCTTCTTCACAACTATGGACAATACTGCAGATTTTGGTATCAATTAGGGATGGGCACTATGGCTTGAATCTATCTTTATATACAAACCCCGTTTCCATATGAATTGGGAAATTGTGTTGGATGTAAATATAAACAGAATACAATGATTTGCAAATAATTTTCAACCCATATTCAGTTGAATATGCTACAAAGACAACATATTTGATGGTCAAACTGATAAACTTTTTTTTTTTGCAAATAATCGTTAACTATAGAATTTGATGCCAGCAACACGTGACAAAGAAGTTGGGAAAGGTGGCAATAAATACTGATAAAGTTGAGGAATGCTCATCAAACACTTATTTGGAACATCCCACAGGTGAACAGGCAAATTGGGAACAGGTGGGTGCCATGATTGGGTACAAAAGTAGATTCCATGAAATGCTCAGTCATTCACAAACAAGGATGGGGCGAGGGTCACCACTTTGTCAACAAATGCGTGAGCAAATTGTTGAACAGTTTAAGAAAAACCTTTCTCAACCAGCTATTGCAAGGAATTTAGGGATTTCACCATCTACGGTCCGTAATATCATCAAAGGGTTCAGAGAATCTGGAGAAATCACTGCACATAAGCAGCTAAGCCTGTGACCTTCAATCCCTCAGGCTGTACTGCATCAACAAGCGACATCAGTGTGTAAAGGATATCACCACATGGGCTCAGGAACACTTCAGAAACCCACTGTCAGTAACTATAGTTGGTCGCTACATCTGTAAGTGCAAGTTAAAACTCTCTTATGCAAGACGAAAACCGTTGATCAACAACACCCAGAAACGCCGTCGGCTTCGCTGGGCTTGAGCTCATCTAAGATGGACTGATACAAAGTGGAAAAGTGTTCTGTGGTCTGACGAGTCCACATTTCAAATTGTTTTTGGAAACTGTGGACGTCGTGTCCTCCGGACTAAAGAGAAAAATAACCATCTGGATTGTTTTGACGCAAAGTTGAAAAGCCAGCATCTGTGATGGTATGGGGGTGTATTAGTGCCCAAGACATGAGTAACTTACACATCTGTGAAGGCGCCATTAATGCTGAAAGGTGCATACAGGTTTTGGAGCAACATATGTTGCCGTCCAAGCAACGTTACCATGGACGCCCCTGCTTATTTCAGCAAGACAATGCCAAGCCACGTGTTACATCAACGTGGCTTCATAGTAAAAGAGTGTGGGTACTAGACTGGCCTGCCTGTAGTCCAGACCTGTCTCCCATTGAAAATGTGTGGCACATTATGAAGCCTAAAATACCACAACGGAGACCCCCGGACTGTTGAACAACTTAAGCTGTACATCAAGCAAGAATGGGAAAGAATTCCACCTGAGAAGCTTAAAAAATGTGTCTCCTCAGTTCCCAGACGTTTACTGAGTGTTGTTAAAAGGAAAGGCAAAGTAACACAGTGGTGAACATGCTCTTTCCCCAACTACTTTGGCACGTGTTGCAGCCATGAAATTCTAAGTTAATTATTATTTGCAAAAAAAAAATTAAGTTTGAGTTTGAACATCAAATATGTTGTCTTTGTAGTGCATTCAATTTGAATATGGGTTGAAAAGGATTTGCAAATCATTGTCCATGCATCCATCCATCTTTTTCCGCTTATCTGAGGTCGGGTCGCGGGGGCAGCAGCCTAAGCAGGGAAGCCCAGACTTTCCTCTCCCCAGCCACTTTGTCCAGCTCCTCCCGGGGGATCCCGAGGCGTTCCCAGGCCAGCCGGGAGACATAGTCTTCCCAACGTGTCCTGGGTCTTCCCCGTGGCCTCCTACTGGTTGGACGTGCCCTAAACACCTCCCTTGGGAGGCGTTCGGGTGGCATCCTGACCAGATGCCCGAACCACTTCATCTGGCTCCTCTCGATGTGGAGGAGCAGCGGCTTTACTTTGAGCTCCCCCCGGATGACAGAGCTTCTCACCCTATCTCTAAGGGAGAGCCCCGCCACCCGGCGGAGGAAACTCATTTCGGCCGCTTGTACCCGTGATCTTGTCCTTTCGGTCATAACCCAAAGCTCATGACCATAGGTGAGGATGGGAACGTAGATCGACCGGTAAATTGAGAGCTTTGCCTTCCGGCTCACCCCCTTCTTCACCACAACGGATCGATACAGCGTCCGCATTACTGAAGATGCCGCACCGATCCGCCTGTCGATCTCACGATCCACTCTTCCCCCACTCGTGAACAAGACTCCTAGGTACTTGAACTCCTCCATTTGGGGCAGGGTCTCCTCCCCAACCCGGAGATGGCACTCCACCCTTTTCCGGGCGAGAACCATGGACTCGGACTTGGAGGTGCTGATTCTCATCCCAGTCGCTTCACACTCGGCTGCGAACCGATCCAGCGAGAGCTGAAGATCCTGGCCAGATGAAGCCATCAGGACCACATCATCCGCAAAAAGCAGAGACCTAATCCTGCAGCCACCAAACCGGATCCCCTCAACGCCTTGACTGCGCCTAGAAATTCTGTCCATAAAAGTTATGAACAGAATCGGTGACAAAGGGCAGCCTTGGCGGAGTCCAACCCTCACTGGAAACGTGTCCGACCTACTGCCGGCAATGCGGACCAAGCTCTGACACTGATCGTACAGAGAGCGGACAGCCACAATCAGACAGTCCGATACCCCATACTCTCTGAGCACTCCCCACAGGACCTCCCGAGGGACACGGTCGAATGCCCTGTCCAAGTCCACAAAGCACATGTAGACTGGTTGGGCAAACTCCCATGCACCCTCAAGGACCCTGCCGAGAGTATAGAGCTGGTCCACAGTTCCACGACCAGGACGAAAACCACACTGTTCCTCTTGAATCCGAGGTTCGACTATCCGGCGTAGCCTCCTCTCCAGTACACCTGAATAAACCTTACCGGGAAGGCTGAGGAGTGTGATCCCACGATAGAGAGGAACCACCACCCCGGGCTGCCAATCCAGAGGTACCGCCCCCTATGTCCACGCGATACTGCAGAGTCTTGTCAACCAAGACAGCCCCACAGCATCCAGAGCCTTAAGGAACTCCGGGCGGATCTCATCCACCTCGGGGCCTTGCCAGCGAGGAGCTTTTTAACTACCTCAGCAACGTCAGCCCCAGAAATAGGAGAGCCCACCACAGATTCCCCAGGCACTGCTTCCACATAGGAAGACGTGTTGGTGGGATTGAGGAGGTCTTCGAAGTATTCCCTCCACTGATCCACACCATCCGCAGTCGAGGTCAGCAGAACACCATCCGCACCATACCCGGTGTTGACAGTGCACTGCTTCCCCTTCCTGAGGCGGCGGATGGTGGTCCAGAATCGCTTCGAAGCCGTCCGGAAGTCGTTTTCCATGGCTTCCCCGAACTCCTCCCATGTCCGAGTTTTTGCCTTTGCGACCGCTGAAGCCGCACACCGTTTGGCCTGTTGGTACCTGTCCGCTGCCTCCGGAGTCCTATGAGCCAAAAGAACCCGATAGGACTCCTTCTTCAGCTTGACGGCATCCCTCACCGCCGGTGTCCACCAACGGGTTCTAGGATTACCGCCACGACAGGCACCAACTACCTTGCGGCCACAGCTCCAATCAGCCACCTCGACAATAGAGGCGGGGAACATACAAATCATTGTATTCCGTTTATATTTACATCTAACACAATTTCCCAACTCATATGGAAACAGGGTTTGTAGGTCCGGCAGCAAAACTTGCTCCGCTGTCATTTCCTTTTTGGCTTAAAGTTGTGTGACGTTGTCATATTGTTGTTGCTGCGTTTGTATTTGTTGTGGCTTGTGCAATCAAGCTGTAGCTGTTGTAATTAATAATATTGTCTTGTCGCGTTTGCATTTGTTGTGACCTTTCTTGGCCGCCCTAGCTATCCGCCATTTTTGAATAACATTTAACGTTCTTATCATAAAAGTGTTACATTTCTCAAAGTCTGCCGTTGTCAAAATCCAATCTTTTTTCTAGTGTAGATTAGGGCTGCAACTAACAACTAATTTGATAATCGATTAATCTGTCGATAATTATTTCGATTAATTGATTACTAATCGGATAAAAGAGACAAACTACATTTCTATCCTTTCCAGTATTTTATTTTAAAAAAAAACAGCATACTGGCGCCATGTTCTTTCAACTTGCCAAATAAAACAAGGAAAATGTTACAAAAATGCACACTTTTGACACCCCTGCTATAGATAATAAAAAAATAAATCTGATAAATCTGTGGATAAAAAGCAGAGCCTGGTAACGCATGCGCGTTTATCATAACTCTCTTGCTCTCACGAATGCTGCTGCGCGCACAATTTGTTTTGTTTTTAACCCCTTCTTCACCCTGAACGTACATTGTTAATACACACAACCATAACTCAAAATGCCGGACATTTGAGGCATTTAAGAAACACCGCCCGGACAGCCCCGCAAAAGAGGACATGTCCGGTTAAAAGAGGAGGTATGGTCAGTCTATCTTAGCCTAGCCTAGCATGCTAGCAGCAATCGGTTTCACCGGACAAGTCCTCTTTTGCTAGCATGCCAGCAGCTAACGGACTAGGATAGACTGACCATGCATCCTCTTTTCACCGGACATGTCCTCTTTTGCGGCGCTGTCAGGGCGGAGTTTCTTAAATGCCTCAAATGTCCGGCATTTTGAGTATTGTTTACACAACGTGCAGTACGCTACTTAATATGTCCGTGTGGAAACTCGTTTGGTACACCTCCGCACCGAACCGAAACCCCATACCGAAACGGTTCGATACAAATACACGTATCGTTACACCCCTATTATTTTGATTGTTTCTCAGCTGTTTGTAAATGTTGCAGTTTATAAATAAAGGTTTAAAAAAAAAAAAAAAAAAAAACGTAGCCTCAGCACATGCGCATAGCATAGATCCAACGAATCGATGACTAAATTAATCGCCAACTATTTTTATAATCGATTAGTTGTTGCAGCCCTAGTATAGATACAATCGATTGATTGCCTTTTTAAAACGATGTTGGCTCAATATCTATCTTTTGGAAGGCAAATTTGCCGAGCACGTAGTTGTTTCTTAGGAATATAAATTGATATATTGATTAATCGTTACACCCCTACGTGGTATCATTATTGTTGATATTTGTATTAATCCGATCACATTTAAGATTTCTAGTTTAGCGATTAGCATGGCTTATTTTATCCTCCTACAATGTGTAGTGTCATGTGTAGCTAGTCCTCGTCTTTCAGTGATAATGGTACTTTTAAGAAACAGTTTATTTGCTGCCATGGAGGCCAGGATTAGAGACTTACAAGTGCTTTTTTAACCATGGACTTTAGCAGTTAGAAAGGACGCTACAGTGTATTAAGGAAATGGTCCTTGGCTTGTCGCTGTCAAAAATACGGCTGTGTCATCATCATGATATGACAATAGTAATAAAAGCTCTATCCTCGGCCAAATTAATATCATATATCACGCAACCCTACTTGTAAGTTGAGATACTGCTGTATTCCTATATATCCTATAGGCATTTGCTGGGGGCATCATCTAAAAGCTCTTTTTGGAATTCGATAGTACTTTTTACCTTCTTTATCAAAGTGCTAGCACTCGCAACTTTCTTTGGCCACGTGAAGTATTATTTTGCAGACGTACTCGATACAATTCTTTTTAAAAAGCACAGTGACTGAGTCATCAATGTGCGGGTTTCTTTGTTTGGGCACTTGATCATTATGCGGGCATATTGACTAGTTTCACGTGTGGTCGTAAAATAATCACGACGATGTATGAAAACCGGGGCAAACTCTGGGAGAAAATCATATAAAGGGGGGTGCAAGAAAACCAAGACCTCACTGTGCTTGATAAAAGTATTTCGTTCCTCTAAAAATCACACTAAAATACGAAAAAATAAAACAATTTGTTGATGCTTCACTTGGTACCATTCTTTGTTGTTGTAAAATGAGCAATGTTTTATCTTCTAGTGCACACACAAGCGGTCACATGCGTGTCCTGCAGTCCGACAGAAGAATCTCTCTTCACTTCCTGTGGTCAGGTAAGAGGCGGAGTTTAAGCACAACAATTGCAGGCATCTGAAATATCCGCAAAAACGCGGAAATCTGTGTTTTTAAACATTAACTTTTGTCAAAATATCACATCTGCGTAAAAAAAAAAAAAAAAATATATATATATATATATATATATATATATATATATATATATATATATATATATATATATATATATATATATATATATATATATATATATATATATGAATACGATCCAAACAAAATTTGTTGATCGCTCGCCTCAGCTGCCAATACTCACTGTTCCTTCTGCCTTAACACTGCAGCGAGTTGCAGGTCAGGTAGACAATCAGGAGCACTGAACAAGCTCGCTAGTTCGCTAACCATGAAGCTAGCTTACCTGTTGTCTCCTCCGTTTGCACTCCAAGCCACAATGTTGACAGCTGTCTGCTTTGCTACTAATCATATATGGATCATGGATGATTACAATCATAACATTGTTAGTTCTAAACCAGTAGTGGTTCTACAACAGGGGTGTCCAAACTATGATGTATGCGCGGCCTGCGAGACATCACAAGTTTAACAAAAAGATTGGCCCGCAGAATGTTTTGCTCATCTGTGGATTGAGGTGATATCGCTCCCCTCTTGTGGACAAAGACAGATACGATGGTCAATGACCACAAATCTTCTTTGACAGTGACTACAGCACGGCATCAATTTATATGACCCAATCCAATCCCCTTTATTTATATAACACTATTAACAACAAAACTGTTTTCAGAGTGCTGCACATAAAAAGAAACAATAAAAAGTAATCAAATCACAAGCATTTAAAATGAAACAAGTAAAAAAACTAATAAAAAATAGAATAAAGTTATAAAAGACATTAATGAAATGAAATAAAACAATAAAAGACACAGAGGACCACAAGACTCACGCCGATTTAAAAGCCAGAGAGTGGGCTTTAAGACGAGACTTAAAACATTCAACAGTGAGGGCCATTCTGACATGTGGGGGCAGAACATTCCAAAGTTTAGGGCCAACAACAGAGAAGGCCCTGTCTCCCCTAGTCTTAAGCCTCGTTTTAGGCCCCACAAGTTGGAACTGGCCCTCGGACCTCAACGCGTGAGCTAGAGATTAAATTTGGATGATGTCCGTGATATACTTTGAGGCCAGTCCATTCAAAGCTTTAAAAACAAACAGTAAAATGTTTAAATCAATTCTAAAACGAACAGGAAACCAATGCAGAGAAGCGAGAATAGGGGTGATGTGCTCCCATTTTTTGGTTCCCTTTAAAAGTGGTGCCACAGACTTCTGGACTAACTGTAAGCGTAACAGTGCATTTTGATTTATTCCAGTGTAAAGTGCATTACAGTAGTCCAGATGGGATGAGATAAAAGTGTGCATGACCTGTTCAAATTGTTTAAAAGATAGAAAAGATTTAATTGTTGATAAAAGCCGAAGATAATACAAACTTGATGTAACAACAGCGTTATGTTTATCAAATTTAAAACCATGGTCTACAATGACTCCAAGGCTGGTGACTGGGATGTCCAGGTCAAGCAGAGGGTCACTGTTGCCCAGCAGCAAAACTTCAGTTTTTTCCTCGTTTAGCTTTATAACTATTCTGCGCCAAACAGGCCTTGACGTCGTTTACGCACTCAAGTAAGAGTGCCAGGGGGGTCCGATCATTTTTTGAAATCACCAATACAAACAACTTCCTCCTCCTCATGGTGTAAAGTACCTATAACCAACAAATGAAGTCAACACACATAGCACATTCTGCTAAGTTAACATTGTGGACATTATAAAACATGTATACATATTTTAAGATTACAAATATATAAATCTAATACAGTGCATTATGGGTGATGTATGCTAAACACTTTCCGGCAGTTTGTATTGTATTCTTACTTGTTTGGCCAACTTCCCTCCAAATTTTTTCAGCCCAACGTAGTCCTCGAGTCCAAAGGTTTGGACACCCCTGTTCTACAGTATTTCTTAGTAGCCAACGAGAAGGTTTATATTTGATGTGACGCATTTAAACAGAGGTCACACCACCAGAAGTATATTAACCAAGGAGGGGTGACTATAGGATAGAGTTGCAAAATGGAAACTGTTTCTGAGTTCTTTGTATGAATGTTATAGAAATTTACATTACATTTTCAATGATAATAATGTTAGTAAATGATATACTAAAAAAAATCAAAACATTATATGGTACATTACATGGGACATGTAGGTGTCAAAAAGACAGCCAAAAAATGTTTGTAGATGAGAATAAATCAAAAGGTAAAATATGTATGTAGTGTTGACTTTCAACATTTTCTTTTAGGGGTGCGTGCCAGGACTTTGTGATGATTTTCCTCTTTTTTTCCTCAAAGGGTGATCACATGCCTTCACTTGGGAGTTTAAAAAAAATTGCTTAGTTTTTGTACTGTCTGTAAATAATAGTGTTGCCTCCCAGGATGGCCGAGTGCTGATGTGGGACACACGCAAGCCGGATAAGCCAGCTAGAAGAATAGGTGAGCAACGTTCAATGAATCTGTCAATGATAGTTTGGCTAGAAGATTGATTGTATATGTTCTAGATGTGGAGGGCCCCAGCTGCATACCCACCACTGTCACCTGGCACCCCCACCATAGTAGCACCATTGCCTTCGGTATGAGCCCCCTCCCGGCCTGAATGTGTCACGTTCTCCATCCTAAAGCACATTCCTTGTTTTCAGGCGACGAGTTAGGCAAAGTGTCTGTCAAGGACTTCCTGTCGACAGAGCCGCCTAGCGTGGAAAGCGTCCACCGGCGCCGAGTCAACGCGCTCGCCTTTTCTACACACAGGTAATCCTCATGCAGCCGCTAAAGTCTGCTGCTTGTTACATTTGTTTTCTCTTGGTCGCAGCACCCCCCTGCTTGCCTCCATTAGCGAGGATTGTTCTCTCGCTGTCTTGAACTCGGACCTGCAGGAAATGTGAGTTAAAAAGAAAAACCGCCCTCCTCCTCGTCAAGACACTCTTATACAAATATATTCTCCCTGGTTTTTTTGTAGATTTCGAGACGGACGCCACCAGGACTTTGTCAAAGGTGTGTGCTGGCTGCAGGGGGGCTCCAATAAGCTGACCACTGTGGGCTGGGATCACCTTGTGCTGCACCACACTGTGGATCCAACAGGGAGCGCTCCAAGCACATCTTAGTATGTGTGTCATGAACACTTAGTAATGCTAGCCTTTCTGTTGCAATCTCTAGTAGCATAAATGGCATCAAATCATCTCAGTGCCAGTGATACAGCAACATTACGTTTTGTTTTTTTTTGCTATTCTGCTGCTTTTCTTCTCGTGTCACCGGCAAATAGGACACACCCCGCATTACTCAATTTTTTCCAATACCAAGACTCCTATTACTTTTTATAGCTCTAATAAAGGACATTTGTATAACGCTTTTGTTTGTAGCAGTGCTACTTCCTTTTGATTTTATGGCCTTTTTACACCCAAAAAGGTTGGTACTTTCTAATACAAACTTGCAAAAGCCCATCTCTGAGTGTGTTCCATTGGAGAGAACATCATTCTCCACACCGTAAAAATGTTTTTCCACATTTGTCTTGCATGCCCATCCACATGATCGTTTTGTATTTTTTGGTTTTTCGTCAATGATGTGAGATTAGGGGTGTTCATTTCTGGCCCACAGCTAATTTTTTGTTAGCCCTCAGCTTGATATAAAAGTAAAAATTATATATACAGTATTAGATCAGCGGTCATCAACAGGTGGTCGGCACGCAATTTTTCCACAGATACATACAGTCATGGCCAACAATATTGGCACCCCTGCATTTCTGTCAGATAACGCACCACTTCTCCCAGAAATTTGTTGAAATTACAAATGCTTTGGTGTTCACATGTTTATTTATTTTGTTTGCATTGGAACAACACACAAAAAAGCAGAATCTGATATTATTTTACATAGAACTCCAAAAATGGACTGGACAAAATTATTGGCACCCTCAACTTAATATTTGGTAGCCCACCCGTTGTTCCAATGCAAGCAAAAGAAATAAACATGTTAATACTAAAGCATTTGTAAATTCAACAATTTTCTGGAAGAAGTGGTGCATTAGCTGACAGAAATGCAGGGGTGCCAATATTTTTGGCCATGACTAGATGACCCAACACAATGGCAGTGGTATGGACACCCTACTCACTGTACCTTGCAATTTTCAAATAAAAACAAACATTTATATTGTATATGTTAGCATTTAAGATAGCTAGCGATTAATGCTCTGGTTCAGGGGTGTCTAAAGTGCGGCTTGTAGCAATTTTTTTTACAGCCCGTAGCACATTTAAAAAAACTATTGCAAGTGGGAAAAAAAAAGTGTAATGTAACGACAAAATGTTGCAATATTGAAACTAATCAAGCTACTATTCCGGCACTTTTTTACTTTAAAACAGTCATTGTAAGAAAATTATTTAAATCAATGTTGGTATGAATTCATGACATATTCAAGGCTCCAACTCACATCAAATATTCCAGTTAGAAATATTTTTTTGTGGGCAAAATGTCACATATTTTGTGTCTTTCCCATATAAATAAAATGTTTTCTTTTGTTGAGAAAAAGGGCATAACAACAAAAGAGTTCAGAGTTTTAAGGGGGATTGAGCGGAGGATGTTGTTGCTTGTGCAGCCCTTTGAGACACTTGTGATTAAGGGCTATACAAATAAACTTTGATTGATTTGAGCGTTGGAAGTAAAAAAAAATATTTATATGACTTTATTCTTAATACTTTTATGAATGAGGCCCTATTGGTTCCTTGAGGCCTTTAGTCTGATTTTTTTGTTTAACTCATTTGAAAAAAACAATGAACCAAAAGCAATGTTATGAATTATTCACCTATTTAGGGATGTTCGGGATCCTCGTCTCGATTTCAAGTAGCAGGTTTAAGATGAGTCTCCTGCAGAAAGATGACATGAGCGCCCAAATGGCGAAGATGGTCTAGCACCTTATTTCGCATAATTGCCGACTGCTGGGACGTTCATATATGTTTTTATTTTATTTCCAACATGCATACGATACAGCGTAATGCATCACATATTTCCAGTTGTTCCATTATAGCACGTCCGAAAAGGAGTAGGAAGAAGCAGAGCTTATTTAATCCTACCCCTTTCCATACCATAGCAATTTTATCCCATTTCCTTGTATTAGCATCTTTAATGCACAAATTCCCTGCCCTCTTGATTTTTTTCCCACCTTTTTTTACTTTGCTGGAAAAAATGTACACATCCCTGATCTAGCTTGCAGCTAGATATGCTAAATTAACGGAGAGTAATCACACAAGCTAACATTCAGCACACAAAAAATGAATAGAATTCTGTTTAAATTAAAATTTATTAACCAGATTAAGATATTGATCAAAATTGCTTGGATAATAAAATAGCCTTCACATGCACACACAAATATGTAGTGTCTAATATACTGTTTTTTCATCAGAGTGCATTTCAAATGATATAAATAAAACATCCATTGTTTTTTTTAAGAAGCCCTTCATTATACTGGTAACAGTGAATTACTAGTCCAATCATTTCTATTCACACTATTAAATGAAGTATTAAAATGTACATTCATTCAACAGGTCAAGTGCAATGGAGTTACACAAGAGTAAATGCTTCAAAAGTAAATCTACAGTAAATAAATACACAAACAAGTAGAACGAGTGCACGGCCCAGCCTTTTCAATATTTGACAAGAAATTGGGGGAACAAGCAATACATTCTTTCAATCATGGAGTCTTTTTCTACCTGGACTAACCTGGAAAGACTTAAATTATAGCAACTCACTAACGTTCCTGTTCGTCCACTTCTCCCCCACCCCCACTGTACATATTCCTTCCATGCACATGTAAATAGAATAGACAATTATAACAACATATATATTTATATACAACAACATGGAGGAGTACCGGTGTCATCAAGATGGTCCTTTTCTAATCAGAGTGATGGGCTGATTTGTTCCGGGCCTAATTCGATACGTCATACCGTACTGATGACTTGACGGTGGTCCGCTGCTGAAAAGGAGCACATATGGAACATTAGACTAGACCTCACATAGAAATGTATCGAGTGCAAAAGTATACACCAATTACACACTTGCATTTCAAAATATGGGACATTTTCCAGGAAAATAAGGTATTTTAATTTACACCCTCACCTTGACCCTGACCGGCTTTAGGTAAGGAAAATAAGTCAACCATTTGCCAAGATATTTACACAAGGTTTGTTTTTTGTTTTTTAGTGGCAGAGATGCCTTTTATGTCTTTATGTGGCTACTAAAACTTATCAAGGTGGCAGCAACACTTCACAGTGCAATTTAAAAAATAGTCATAACAGATCAGAGCTGGGCAAATATTTTGACTCGGGGGCCACATTAAGAGAAAAAATGTGTCTGGAGGGCTAATGTATAAATTATATGTACACATTTAGCTGTAAAAATCTGCTATACAGTATGTGTGTTTGGGTCCCTTTTTTCAGGAACGCTAATACCAAAAGTCACAATGTCCGATTGAGTTCTAAAAAAGTTATGACAGACCACCTCAAAAAACCAGAACGGAATTATACAGTTTTTTACTGAAAGTCACAACAAACGCAAACGCCGCAATACAATAACATGAAGCCACAACAACTTTCAGTTACAGCATGACTGCAAAAGCCCAAAAAATATAAACGCCAAAGCACAACAACATAAAGCCATAACACAACCACTAAAAGTCAAAACACAACACATCATCAAGACACATTTCAACTTTGTTTATTAAACTGTTTTCAACTTTTTGCCTCAGGAAGTAGGTCCGGCAGCAAAACTTGCTCCACCGTCACTTCCTTTGTGGCTTTAAGTTGGGCTGTGGTGTTATAGTACTATTTTGTTGCGTTTGTATTTATTGTGGCTTTTGCAATTGTGCTGTGGACTTTGTTGTGTTGTAATTAATGATATTGTCTTGTCGCGTTTGCATTTGTTGTGTGACCTTTCTCGGCCGCCGTAGCTAGCCGCCATTTTTTTAAATACAATCGTCAAATAGAGTTCCATCCATCCATCCATTTTCTACCGCTTGTCCCTTTTGGGGTCGCGGGAGGTCGTTGCCTACGCAAATTGTGTAACGAGGCTGTTACACGTTTATATTCATGTACAGTATAATCACTGTTACGAGCGGGCCTCTGAGGGCAGCAATAATTGCGATGTGGCCATTAATAAAAATGAGTTTGACACCCTGGTTTAGGGTATTTGCGGCACACACACCCTGCGCGGCAAAGAGTTGAATATATTATGGCAATTTTGTATCCCACGCGACACAAACTACAATAACGTTGCAAGCAAAAGTTAAAGCACAATAAACACACATTGGGCAACTTTTTAATTGTCAATTTTCCACTTCTAATGACTTACGACCTACTATAGCTCAGTTATGATTATAGCTGCTGGTAAAAATATTGGTAGTTAACACATTTATTCATGTGATTAAAACGTGATTCTGAAGTGAAGTATATTTATATAGCGCTTTTCTCTAGTGACTCAAAGCGCTTTACGTAGTGAGTTACATTTTAACCAGGGTGGGTGACACTGGGAGCAGGTGGGTAAAGTGTCTTGCCCAAGGACACAATGGCAGTGAGTAGGATGGCAGAAGCGGGGATCGAACCTGGAACCCTCAAGTTGCTGGCACGGCTGCCCTACCAACCAAACCACACCTCCCTGTGAATACTTCATAATCCCACCTCCAGCGACACCCAGGTAAATGAGTTATTCTGCACTACCTCAAATTCAGACTGCATTGTCATTTCATGAAACATATTTGACTAATGTAAGTTGAAAAATGTCCGGAATGTGGGTTTCTATTCGTCATTAAGAACTAATTGTAGCTTCGGCACCCACACCTGTTGAGAAGCACTGATTCAGAGTAGTCAATGTACAGCTTGTTATGCGGTCCAGATGTACTGTCCTCTGGAAATAAATCAACACACAGCAGGTGAAGTTGTCACATGATCAGGTCTTACCTGTTAGTGGCCTGATATTTTCGAACCACTTTGTCTTGCGTCTCCTGCTTGTGGTTAGTTGTGGTTGTTTGGGTGACTCCATTAAAATAACTTGTAGCTTGTGGCCTGGTTTTTGGCAACACAGGCACTTTAATGTTTTCAGAAAGGGGAATACCCCATTCTTCAGAGTCGTCATCTGCATCTTCACTAGGAGAGATTTGGTGGTCCAGTTCCAGCATCTTTTTTTGTAAGATGCTCACCAGCGTGGTCTGGCTTTGAGACTGAGGGGGCGGCGTCTGTACGGGGTCTGCTTTGGGTTTTGTCAGCAAGAAGGGATTCTGTTGGATATTGACATAAATAGGATAGTGTTTTGGCTGTTTTGGCGGAATGTGGTCAGGTGGAGGGGAGTTCATATTTACTCGTGGTGCCTTTTTAAATTCAGGAGTTGGAGGACTAATCGAAGGAGGGGGCTCTGTCATACTGTCAAAGTCATCAAACTCCGGAGGCGGGGGTAGTAACGGCATACCTAACATTTCCCTATCGTCTTCAGGTCTGACAGATTTAACATATGAAAGACGGTTGCGCTCTCTCACCGGTGAAGCTGGTTGCGTAAAAGCGTAAGCTGGCCCACTGGACTTTGTTTGATTGCCAACATGTCCGATGGTTGCCGATTTTGTCCCCCATTTCTGCGTGGGACTGACAGACATTGGACTAACTTGGACTTGATTTTGATGAAAGAGAGAAGAAGAGATGGATCTTGGAAGGATTGACGATTCGGTATTGGGATCAGTTTGCTGAATGCTTCGTCTGCGTTCATTGTATGTCGCAGTGCCGTTTTCCCGGAACGCAAAACCCTTGAACCGATCTCTCTCCCGAGCCGCATTAAGGAGAGCCAAAGGAGAAGCTGCAGGCCCCTCCTGAGATGCACTGCTTTCAGCATTTTTTAGGTGGAGTTTATGATCTAATACCGGACTGAAATTGGGTTTGAAACCAACTCTGCCTTTGAGATCGCCAGAAGTCAAATGAGTTCTGCTCCCTTTCTGAAGCTTCCTTGGTTCTTGGTATTGCACCTGGAGAGGTGTGCCAGCTTGTGATTTGGGTGACTGAGAAGACAGCATATTTGGTACATTCTCTTTTTGATATGCATCATTTGTGGTAAGTGATTTCAGAGACGGCTGGGAAGGATGCACATGCTGTAAATTCTTTTGGCGAACGAGCGTGGTTGGTGTTCCCCGGGGAACATTTCTGTCCACCTGGGCCAACATAGCAGAGCCAGAATCCTCCAGGAGTAACATCTGCTTGGGTCTTTTGTCTTGTTCTTTGTAGTCAAGAAGGACTGAGGCGTTGGAAACATGGTAAAGCTTTGCTGGGTTTTGGGGATTGAATGTGGACTGAGTGCGGGTCTGCACAGGTGGAGAGGGGGCAGGAGTGTGCGGCGGGGATTCCAGGTTGGACATTGAGGAGAATCTAATTGGCTTCGCAGGCGGGGTTTTAACAGTATTCGATGGTCCTTTGAAAGGCGGCGGCGGCGGGGCGAAATTTGGATGTTTGGGGACTTTGGCTGGAGACGGTTTTGAAATGGAAGTGGGTGACACAGAGCTGTAAGGGCTTGTAGACAGGGGCTTTGGCGGGGGGCTGAATGTGGGTTTTATGACACGGTGGTTCTTTCCCTCCTTGACGGGTGGCTGGGGTGCAGCCATAGGAGGCGGCTGAAGGGAGGGGAGTTCTGCATAGTTTGAGTAGTAACCCAGGAAGTCTGGTGGAGGGAGAATGACATTTTCTGGAGGTGGGGGAGGGGCATTGGATGGAGGAGGCGGAACAAATACGTCTTCCTCCACTAAGTCATAGGAAAACACATTTCCGTTGGCTGTGAAAGTAAAGACAGAATGACAGGTGTTTATAATCATGAATGAACTCAGCATCCTACAAAACATTACATTTAGATTGTTCTGACAAGTGGTGTCAATTGGTCGCGTTTATTACGATTAAGACTGATTAAGACTGTACTGAGTTGTTAGTCCAATGAATGTGAAATTTACTTTTCAAAAACGACGGCACCATTGATAAAGGTAGAGTGATAGTCCTTTTTTTTCGGACTTGCTGTAATGAAAACTGCAAATATGCGATGTATCACATTGTATGCATGTTCAAAATAAACAAAACCATGACCATTACCAATGTAGGAAGGACTTTGTTTACCAATAAAGCAGCTCAACCAGCCACGGCTAACATTAGCAGCAAAGATGTTAACAATTTAGCAAAACATACCATCGTCAAACTAAAGTGGAGAAAAACACTCTGTTAATGAACAATCTATATTTTAACAGCCTATTATAAGTACATCACTTGGCCTTCCTGGAGAAAAAAAATAGGCATATGATCAGTGTAGCTTTTTTTTTTACTATGAGTTTATGTAACTGAATTTTTTGCGTTTGAATATTGTGAACTCAAATTATGCTGACAATTTCATTGAAAAATAAATCAGTGTATACAAATTCAGTCAAATTCAATCATATAATATCACTGTTCTGCAGAACTCTTTACAACAAAGTTCAGCAGAACAGTGATATTGCATGGAGCATCATTACCCAGCACATCATGACACATACTAACTCATGTGTCACATAAATAAATGCAGATTTTAACCGTTGGAATAATTTATATAGTTTGAAAATATTCAGTGGGCCGCATTGATGTGTTTATTATGTTGTATCATGCCCAGGTTGCCCAGTTAACTGCTTTTATATGCTGTTTTGCAACACCTGTGTCACGTGACTTCAAACTCAGCAACTCATTGGCTGGTTCTGAGACAGGATCGATTGCTTTAGCCTTATTTTACCAGAAGTGAGTCTTGCTTTTTAATAGCAGCAAATTTTTTCGCACTGAATTTTTATACACTGAATTTTTTTACACTGAATTTTTATAAACTGAATTTTTTTACATTGAATTTTTTTTACACATGTTTATATACAACATTCAGTTCCCAAAATTCTAACGCAAAAAATTATGTTTAAATAAATTCAGTGTCAAAAAAGTTTTCGTAATAAAGACACAAATTAACCTCCATAAGAACACATTGTGACAGCAATAGGTGGCAAAATGATTGCCTGGACAAATCAATAGAAGTCTTCACAAATAATATTATGAATATGAAGCATTAAATGTGTTGGCGAAAAAGCTAATTTTTTGTCATTGCCTCTGTCTTTTTACACTGTTAAAATCAAATGCTGGCAAAGTATGAACGACCACCACTGTGTGTTGCAAAGTATCCACAGCATGTAGAAATGTGCGCGTAGTATGAAGTTGGTGTGATGCACTGCACACTTCCATGTCAAGTTAGTTTAGTCTTTATTTGAAGGGACATAAACATTAAGCTCAAAGACAGATATGTTCTGCACCAGATTATAGCTAAATAGCTCATTTACATCTGCAGTCCCTGGCTACCTAAATTAAAGAGATACAAAAAACATGCAATACAATTATTACAATAAAATTATACTAAAGCATGTAATCCAATGAAGAAAAGTCATAAAATGCCCTTTCATTGACACATCAGTCTTAATACATCTCATCTTTGCCGTGAAAAAGGGCGTGCGACGGGTTTGATTGCATACGCAAGCTTAATACATGACGCCCTTAATGTTTTAGTTGAGAAAATGGCAAAGACTGGATCTGTATGTGTATATATATATATATAAAAGCCGTAAAGCCACTTTCAGTCTTTTGATCTGCCACAATGTATTGAATTTGAATGGAAAATACCTCAAGTTGAGCAGGCTTTTCTCAGCATTTTATTTAGGTGAAATTAGAGATTAATTTAAATTCATTATTTACAGATCATAAAAAAAAGTATCGCTTATTTTTTGAATCGCTTGACAGCACTAGTTCTTACTTTTTTTTCATGAAAATAAATATGCAAGTTGAACTAGTAGACACTTGGCAGAAAGTCAAATTTAATTCATAAATTGGCAGGGTCAATTAAGAGTGGGAACCTATTTATTGTGTTAATGTCCTCTGGTGTGACACATCCAGAGTCTATTGAGCAACTGACTGGACCAACAAATACTTGTCCTGCAGGCCTGCTCACTAAGCAAAGTGATGTGTATAGTTTCTGGTATGACATGTAAAATCCTGGTCTATACTACAAAGTAAGAGCATGTGTGTAAGAGGCGTTAAGCAACAGACGCTCACCTGCACCATTGATCTTTGGACCATTGACAGGAGGAAGAACAGGGACTCTGGGCGTTGGAACAAAACCTTGAGAACCCTCGGATGACTGTTTGGAGTAAGGGTGGAAAACAATTATAATTGCACAAAATGGGGCATAACAAAGAACAGCTGTAAGATCTTTAGATCTGGAGTTGCTGAAAAGTATGCAGGCCTTCACTGTACAATGAACAAACCAGTTCTCAACCAAAGCAGTCCTCCATAGTAAAACAATTACGCAGTAAAACAATTACGCATGTCCAAGATTGTCAAAACAGTTAGTTTAAATGTATTAAGTAAGTGTGGTATGGTATGAATAAAAAACACTAGCACAGACCTGCTTCTGGTTGCAACAGCCAGCCCTAAATTGCATCACAATCATTTACATTTTGTAGTAAATATTATAATGCATTATTAGGGTTCAGTTCAGTTCAGTTTCAGTTTATTTGGATCATGCATACGATACGATGTAATGCATCACATACTTCCAGTTGTTTCATTACAGCACGTCCGAAAAGGAGCAGGAAAAAGCTGACCCTATTTAATCCTACCCCTTTTCATACTATTGCATTGTATCCCATTTCCTTGTTCTCTGTAACAGAAGAGTGAATAAATAAATAATCAATAAATAATATACCATAGTAAGTAAAGAAATAATAAATACCTAAATAATCTTCATCTCCAAAAAAAAAAAATGTTCAAGATGTTCATAATAATTGTTCTTCTTTGTGAACACTTAGTTTAAACAGTCTCTTAAACGGAATCATATTGGTGCTTTGTTTGATTTTTTTGCGTAACCCATTACATAATTTAATTCCACATACAGATATGCTAAAGGTTTTAAGTGTTGTACACGCATACAAATGTTTTAAATTAGATTTTCATTATGAAAGAGGAAAAATGTCCTATTTTGCAAAGTTAAAAATAACCTTATCTAGGTCCATGCCAATATTTATAGCCTCGTCTTTGGCTTATTCCCCACACTGGCAATAAGTTTTGTGGAAATCCATTCAACGGGTTCTTGTATAATCTTTATTTCTTTTATAAATGAGCAGCGTGGTCCCGGACGTTCTCTATATTTAAAATCCCTTTTGTCATAATTTGGTGTTATATAAATACGATTGAACTGAACGGAATCGATGGTAAAGGTAATGTTCTGCTCTTTTATCCATGCTCTACCGTCCTGTAAGACGGTGTTTTTCAACCTATTTTGAGCCAAGGCACATGTTTTTAATAAAGAAAATACAGAGGCACACCACCAGCAGAAAAGGTTAAAAAATGAAACTCCACCAGGTTGTCGTGCCTTATTTTGAGTTTGTTGTTGTTTCCCTGTGTGTAGTGCTTTAGTTCCTGTCTTGCGCTGTTATTTTGGTGACCTTTCCTTCCTGTTTTGTTGGTGTTTTCCTGTAGCAGCTTCACGCCTTCCTTTGAGTGCTATTGCCTGACCTGTTTTGTGTTAGCAATCAAGACTATTTAAGTTGTGCGTACGCTATCCTTCTTTGTGGGGACATTGTTGATTGTCATGTCATGTTCGGATGTACTTTGTGGACGCCATCTCTGGGCCACACGCTGTAAGTCTTTGCTGTCGTCTGGCATTCTGTTTACCTTGTAGCAAGTTCAGTTTTGCTTTCGTTTTGCATAGCCATCCCTAAGCTTCAGTGCCTTTTCCTTTCCCTTTTGTTAATTTTTGGTTTAATCATTGCATACCATTTTACCTGCACGCCGTCTCCCGCTGTGCTCTGCTTATTGGGATCACGACAAACCATCCTCGACGCATTCCGACTTTTACAAAGCAATGAACTACCTGCTTCCACCTACTAATATGGAGTATTACATGGTTAACCTGCCAAGCTCTATACAGCACAGACACTCGACAACGGCACATTATTTGCAGATTATGATTATTGATTTGCAATAAATATTTTTTGGACCAATTAGGGGAAGTTGCAAAATTTCCCACGGCACACAAGACTATATCTCGCACAGTGGTTGAAAAACACTGCTGTAAGAACACTTGCGTAATAAGATCTGAATAGCAACACGGTTTACGCAATGCACACCAATGCACGCCTTGCATGCTTTACACCCCGTGCAGCGCTTGTGAATCAGAGGAAAGGAAAATTATCCACTTACAGTATAATTACTCAACTATATTGTCTTGTGTTCTTAGGAACATAAAACTGACAGGCTGTCACTTAGAGGACCTGTCCACAGAGGCATGGCTGACGGCAGCCTGAAAGCAGGGGTGGGAGTCCGCCAGGCCCACACGATGCCGCCTCCGGGGTCCTGGAGGCGGTGTTAAAGGAGAAGAACTGCCACGCCAGCAATGGACTCTGTTTAACCGCATGCCAACTGGGGTCAGCTGCTTTAAAATCATCTTTGACCACCATATAATCACCGCCTGGACAAACCACCTTCTGAGGCCGGCTTCTACGATGTGGGACCTGAGACGAGGGCGTGACTGTACGCTACTAAGCTGGACATCTGATGATGATGACACACAAAGCAGAAGAGACAACTCAGACGCCACAAAATCATTAGCACAGCCTTTGTTGCCATAATACAAAATCCAGGAGTCCTGGGTCTACGTACAAGTTCTGTTCTTACAATGGCGTAAATGATTAAAGTACCAGTAGAGTGCAAAAACAAGTGCAGTTTATATTAAAGCTATTATCATATATATCTGATGTATGACAGCAAAAGACTTCCAAAGTTTGGGAGTAAACATATATGATCAAAATAGTATCAATCTCACGGAGATTCCCGAGCCATTTTGAAAGCCAGTCACGTGATCGTGTGACGTAGAGGTAGGAACCGCAAGTCCCTTTGCCACCAAAAACAAGGCAAAATTATGCAGACATTGTGGGAGCCAATAATGATTACTTTGGGGCGGTATAGCTCGGTTGGTAGAGTGGCCGTGCCAGTAACTTGAGGGTTCCAGGTTCGATCCCCGCTTCCGCCATCCGAGTCACTGTTGTTGTGTCTTTGGGCAAGACACTTGACCCACCTGCTCCCAGTGCCACCCACACTGGTTTAAATGTAACTTAGTTATTGGGTTTCACTATGTAAAAGCGCTTTGAGTCACTAGAAAAAAGCGTTATTATAAATATTTAAAAAATTCACTTCACTTTGGGATAGGGTTGTCCCGATACCAATATTCTAGTACCGGTACCAAAAAGTATCGAAATACATTTCGGTACCGGTACTAAAATATTTTTTCTAAGTAAGGGGGACCACAAAAAAAATTGCATTATTGGCTTTATTTTAGGGCTTCACGGTGGCAGAGGGGAGAGGGGTTAGTGCATCTGCCTCACAATACGAAGGTCCTGAGTAGTCTTGGGTTCAATCCCGGGCTCGGGATCTTTCTGTGTGGAGTTTGCATGTCCTCCCCGTGACTGCGTGGGTTCCCTCCGGGTACTCCGGCTTCCTCCCACTTCCAAAGACATGCACCTGGGGATAAGTTGATTGGCAACACTAAATTGGCCCTAGTGTGTGAATGTGAGTGTGAATGTTGTCTGTCTATCTGCGTTGGCCCTGCGATGAGGTGGCGACTTGTCCAGGGTGTACCCCGCCTTCCGCCCGATTGTAGCTGAGATAGGCTCCAGCGCCCCCCGCGACCCCAAAGGGAATAAGTGGTAGAAAATGGATGGATGGATGGGCTTTATTTTAACAAAAAATCTTCCGGTACATTAAACACATGTTTCTTATTGCAATTGAAGAACAATTTTGTCCTTAAATGAAATAGTGAACATACTAAACAAGTTGTCTTTTAGTAGTAAGTAAGCAAACAAAGGCTCTTAATTAGTTCTGCTGACATATGCAGTAATATTATGTCATTTATCATTTTATTTTGTCAAAATTATGAGGGACAAGCTGTAAAAATGTATTATTAATCCACTTGTTAAGTTACTGTTAATATCTGTTTACTTTCTGTTTCAACATGTTCTATCTACACTTCTGTTAAAATGTAATAATCACTTATTCTTCTTTTGTTTGGATACTTTACATTAGTTTTGGATTATACCACAAATCTAGGTATCGATCCGATACCAAATAGTTAAAAGGATCAAACATTGGTCATATTCAAAGTCCTCATGTGTCCAGGGACATATATCCTGAGTTTATAAACATGACATACATTTTTTTTTAAAAGGCAAAAAGATTTTGTGACGATAAAAAATATCGATGTAATCATAGTACTATCGACTCGATACGCTATTGTACTTGGTATCATTACAGTGGACGTTAGGTGTGGATTCACCCATGGCATTTGTTTAAATTTGGGAGTGCGAGCTTGCTGTTAGCGGTTAGCTATAGTATCCTCCTACGGTGTGTAGTGAAGCATGTTTAGCTATTCCTCGTCCTGCAGGGATGATATTTGTAAGAAACATACTTTATTCGTCGCCATGGAGGCGAGGATTAGTGATTTAGAAGTAGCTAAAACACTGCCGACTGCGGCATGGCTAGTTAGCTAGCCATGTCTTAAAGCACCTCTTCCTGAGGGCGTTTCAAGTATTATAACGTCACCTTTATCTTCAGTTTTTAAGCCAAAATGCGTCCGTTCTCCCTTTTCTGTCTGCACACCTTGCCTGCTTGTAAGTACTCTTTGATTGTGCGCTGCCGAACATGCTCCTCTGCTCACAAAACCAGCAATGTCATGACGTGATGACGCGCCGTCATGCATGCCCGGGAACCGGTACTTTTCAAACAGAGCATAGTACCATTTTTGATTCATTAGTACCGCGATACTATACTAGTACCGGTACACCGTACAACCCTACTTTAGGACAAATAATGATCCAGAACCATATAATTTTTTCTTTAATATAAGGAGGGTGAGCTACAAGTTTTAGAAGCTGTGTGCTAAACAGATCCAGCTTTAGTAAAACACTAAGCGTTGCTAAGTACTAAACAAGAAATGCAAACTACAAACATATTAAAACGATTACTTACTGTACAATGTCTGCTCTCACAGCGATGACGACTGATAAGATGTCCATATCTGTCAGTTTAGGTAGGGATGGGACTTGATAAGATTTTTACGGTTTCGATTCTGCTTAACGATTCGGTATCATGAACGATTGTCTGATCGATTCTTATTTGGAAAAAAAAGGGTGGATTTTGATGTTAATCCACCCTTTATTGGTTATAATTTTGATGATCATCGTTTGCAGTTTATAAAAACTTTGAAGTGAAAATCTCGGAAAATGTAAGGCTTCAAAAATTGTAAGCCATGATGATCAGAATTACCACAAATAAAGGCTTGCATGCAATAAGTTAATATCACAGATTTGTTTCACATTTTAAGGTAATCTGCTGGCATGAATGGACTTTTACATCATATTCTCATTTTATGAGTTTCACCTGTATGATATGATTGAGAGAAAATCTGGTTGCAGGAAAACATGCAACTTTTCTCTCACCTACCGAAAATGCAAACTTTTGACCACAAACTTAGTCGTTGCTCGGTGACATTCGTCTAGTGGCAGACGTGAACTGGGGCTGCCCGTCTCGGAACTAGTCGGAATCTGTCTCTCGTCATGCTCATCTAAATGACAAGGCATTTATTTTAATTTAACAAATAATAGCGCTAACATGATCGGCGGGATTAGTTAGCACCTGTTGTATTCACATGATGTGCTAGCATTATTTGCTGCTGAGATGAGATCAGAGGGATTCAAAACGAGACTTTCATTTATAATTATTTAATTCTATCTGTTCAAATGTTTCAGCATACTGCTCGCATGTCCTCCTCTTGATGAACTAGCAGCTTGAATGTCACAGATAAACAACTTCTAGATTCATGGCTAAATCCTCCTATTATCCAGATGAGAGGCATGATTTATTATCTGTAATAACTTTGACGAGCCGGGACAAGAAGCATGCTGTAGCAGAAACGGCAGCAGCAGGACATTGCTATATAAGCTGCAGTGCTATATAAGCTTTTTCTTTGCAGTTTTATGGCAGTTTGAATCCATATTTGTTGCATTACTACCATTTTCAGTTTAATTTTATATTTACATTAAAGTCTCTAATTGAGTCCAATGCAGCATAAACTATAGTTCGCTCTTGTTTATCAGTGCTAAAAATATGTTGTCTGTGATAGCGCTTATAATAACAACATTACTAATATTTGGTCAATATTCAGGTCACGAGATGTAAATAGAGTATTGTTTGCGGGTTTTGCATGATTATTTAAAGTGTTTTGTGGGCAAAATAGAGAGCCCCCATTGACCCCATTGTTAGCTGACTTTTTATGTATTTATTTAAGACTTAGAATGCATAAAAAAAGAAAAACGTGTTCATGTCTTCTATAGGGATTGTGAATGATAGGAAGAAAAATTGAATGAAGACAAGAAAAAATTGATCCTGTTGCAACAAACGCAGTACACCTATCTCTACTGGCTGCTCAGTAAACAATGGCTACAGCTACAATAAGTGTGTTTAGTAAAAATGAAATAAAATGAGAAATAAACCAAAGAAAATGAACAGAATGCACACTACCAAATGTTTATTATTTGTGTGATGCGACTCAGCACGCAGGCACACAAAGTAATCCTTCATGTGCACTATTTTATGATGAATAAGGGTTTTGTTTTGGGGTTGCGGAGGAGACCCTGCCCCAAGTGGAGGAGTTCAAGTACCTCGGAGTCTTGTTCACGAGTGAGGGAAGAGTGGATCGTGAGATTGACAGGCGGATCGGTGCGGCGTCTTCAGTAATGCGGACGCTGTATCGATCCGTTATGGTGAAGAAGGAGCTGAGCCGGAAGGCAAAGCTCTCAATTTACCAGTCGATCTACGTTCCCATCCTCACCTATGGTCATGAGCTTTGGGTTATGACCGAAAGGTGGCAGGGCTCTCCCTTAGAGATAGGGTGAGAAGCTCTGTCATCCGAGGGGAGCTAAAAGTAAAGCCGCTGCTCCTCCACATCGAGAGGAGCCAGATGAGGTGGTTCGGGCATCTGGTCATGATGCCACCCGATCGCCTCCCTAGGGAGGTGTTTAGGGCACGTCTGACCGGTAGGAGGCCATGGGGAAGACCCAGGACACGTTGGGAAGACTATGTCTCCCGGCTGGCCTGGGAACGCCTCGGGATCCCCCGGGAAGAGCTGGATGAAGTGGCTGGGGAGAGGGAAGTCTGGGCTTCCCTGCTTAGGCTGCTGCCCCCGCGACACGACCTCGGATAAGCGGAAGAAGATGGATGGATGGATGGATGCTTATTATATTAACACGTTCAATTAAGTCTGAAAGGACAAGTAAGAAGCCTTTTTAATATTACAACTTTTGTTTCAGCAATGACATCATTGCTTCACATCCTGTTTTAACACATTGACACACAATTACTTACCGGTATGTGTTTATATCTTTTCATTCAAAACATATGTTAAATAGTTTCTTCACTTCCTGTGTTTGAATGTTACCATTTTCTAACAGGGAGAGAAAAGATTAGAAAATGTTTAACGATAGATATAACATATGCAATGATGCAGGAAAAGAGAGAAAAAAGTACTACGAATATAGTTAATAAGTGGAAAAAATGGAAAGAAAAAACAATAAAAATTATTTAAAAGAAAATTATTAAAAAGACCGTATTTTCTGGACCATAAGGCGCATCGGATTATAAGGCGCACTGCCAATGAGCGGGTCTATTCAGGTCTGTTTTCATACAAATGGCGCATTAAAGGGGTTATATTATGATTTTTTTCTAAATTAAAAAAATATTGCCTTTTGGTCTACGTAACATGTAAATGTGGCTATTTGGTCAACATGTTGCATAGATTATGTTTTACAGATCATCTTCAAGCCGCTTTCTGACAGTCGCTTCAGGATGCGCCGTTTTATGGGCGGTCTTATTAACGTGGCTCACCTTCGACAGTGTTTTCTCCCCGCCATCTTTGTTGTAGTGGTGAAGCGTGCGAGAAGGGTCAAAAGCTGGAGCTAACTGTTTAAATGACATTTAGACTTTACTTAAACCAATAATGGAGCAGCATCTCCTCATCCGTGGCTCACTAGTGCAACAACGTCGGAAATGTGTCCCGTGAAAAATGGTCTGACCGGAACTCTCTAACCGGAACTCTCTAATAACTAAAGTTCCGTGGATGAATTATGTAAACTCACTACACCGGTAGTTTTTAGCGCGTCCATAGTGAGATATAAGTTAGAATTTTACGCTACTTTATATTAGAAATGGCCACAGCAGAGGGTGAATGCCCCCATAACAACAAGATAAAGAAAAATAAGAAGCTTATCCACTACGGTGTTGGCACGGACTACAGTGGCGGACGTGCGCAAATTTTCAGGACTTATGCAGATCTCAAACACACATCAGCAGGTACCAGAAGGTAAGAAAAGTTGGTTTTGCATAATATTGTGAAACAAAACGCCAGATAATATGTCTGCTAATGGATGCCATTTTGCGGTCCTTATACACACACCATAGTAATACTTGTATCTCGGACTACGGTAGCCATAATGGATCGACAATCCATCAAGCGATACGACTTCAAAGTCATACGAAAAACCTTTTGACAGATTTTTGAGTGCCTTGTGGAATGTTCTTTGATTTCAATGGAACATTTAAAGTTTTGGTGCTGTTTACTGGCGTCATATTGCAGTCTACACGTATCTCTTATGTGTGACTACCATCTACTGGTCACACTTATCATTACACCATGTACCAAAAAAAATTGCTTCGAGGTCGGTAAGCGCAACCAGAATTATTCCGTATATTAGGCGCACCGGGTTATAAGGTGCGCTGTCGATTTTTGAGAAAATGTAAGGATTTTAAGTTCGCCTTATAGTCCGAAAAATAAGTGAATAAATAATGTAATGTGTAAATAAATGAAGACTGTAGATTGAGCAATAATTATTGACAACTATTTAACAAATGTTGCTTGATAATTTTGAAATAGCCATCCATGCTACTGCGATTTGGATAAATAATGTTTGCTTTGAATAGACCCCCCCCCCCCATGTCGTTATTCTTTCAGCAGTTAATTTCTGTTTGTTACCTGTGTTGTGGGGTAAAAAGAACGGTAAAAGTACCATGCATGAAGTCGAATGATCTTAAGAAAGCTTTCCTTTATACTTCCTAAAACATTTTTTTACACTTGTATGACAGTGTTTACTAAATATATGCCAACACAGTAAAAGGCCAGTTTTAATCTGAACTGTATTACAAAACCCAAAACCAGTGAAGTTGGCACATTGTGTAAATGGTACATTTTCAGAATACAATTATTTGCAAATCCTTTTCAACTTATATTAAATTGAATAGACTACAAAGACAAGATATTTAACGTTCGAACTGGAAAACTTTGTTATTTTTGGCAAATATTAGCTCATTTGGAATTTGATGCATACATGTTTCAAAAAAGCTGGCACAAATGGCAAAAAAGACTGAGAAAGTTGAGAAATGCTCATCGAACACTTATTTGGAACATCCCACAGGTGAACAGGCTGATTGGGAACAGGTGGATGCCATGATTGGGTATAAAAGCAGCTTCCATGAAATGCTCAGTCATTCACAAACAAAGATGGGGCAAAGATCACCACTTTGTGAACAAATGCGTGAGCAAATTGTCCAACAGTTTAAGAACAGCATTTCTCAGCGAGATATTGCAAGGAATTTAGGGATTTCACCATCTATGGTCCGTAATATCATCAAAAGGTTCAGAGAATCTGGAGAAATCACTGCACGTAAGCAACAATATTACGGACCTTCGATCCCTCAGACGGTACTGCATCAAAAAGCGACATCAGTGTGTAAAGGATATCGTCACATGGGCTCAGGAACACTTCATAAAACCACTGTCAGTAACTACAATTTATCGCTACATCTGTAAGTGCAAGTTAAAACTCTACTATGCAAAGCAAAAGCCATTTATCAACAACACCCAGAAACACTGCCGGCTTCACAGGGCCCGTGCTCATCTAAGATGGACTGATGCAAAGTGGAAAAGTGTTCTGTGGTCTGACGAGTCCACATTTCAAACCGTTTTTGGAAACTGTGGACGTTGTGTCCTCCGGGACAAAGAGGAAAAAGAACCATCCGTTTGTTGGTATTGCAAACAAAAAACATGTTGTTTCTCAGTTCAAACATTAAAATATCCTGTTTATGTAATGTATTCAATTGAATGTAAGTTGAAAAGGATTTGCAAATCTTTGTATTCTGTTTTTATTTACAAATTACACAACGTGCCAACTTCACTGGTTTTGGGTTTTGTATCTTGATTTCCCCTGGAAAATCAACATTGAACATAATGTGTCAAACAAAGATAGGGATGTTTAACCAATCATTTGTCCAGAGTCCAGAGGAAACATCACACATGAGATTTGAGGCTGATAAGACTTATGAATAAATGCCTGCAACTCAGGTACGAAGGCGTGTCATGAAGCGTGACAAAGGTTCCAGTGAGAGTTCACCCGTTTGATTCCTATGTTGTGACTTTGTTTTCATCAGCGTGAGTCGTCCCTGCTAATGTGCTGCTAGGTGCGCCACGCCCAACATGCCACAGACGCAACACTCCCACGCACTGGGGCGTGCGAACCAAAGTCTTTTAGGTTGGGTTATGACGTTTTGCTTTAAAGCTAGAGCATACAAAAGTTGTCTTTAAAATAAGAAACGATAGTGATATTATATTTTGGAAACTTATTTTTTTCCCCCATACACTGCAATGTCCAAATCTCTAAATGGAGCAGAGGGAAATACAAATAATTATTTTCACATCACAACCAGGCACCTGCCTTGCTCAGGGTATCTGCACATTTTCAAGATCAAATTTAAACACTTTGAATTGAAAAAATGAAAAATGAAGACTAAATACTGGCAAAAAACATAACTTCCTTATGTAATCAATTCAAATTGATCAATTAATACATTTTTAGATACGCAAACGGCTTGGGGAAACCAAGTCTTAATTGTGTTGTCACCTGAACCACAAAATTCCAACAAAGTATATAAAAAGAAAATAGAAGAAAAAATACCGGACAGGGAAATAAGGCATTGATTGGTCAAGGCAAATAAAGTATTTAATGACCAAATAACCAAACACGGGTTTATATTTTGGTACCGGTACCAAAATTATTTTGATACTTTTCGGTACTTTTCGGTACTTTTCTAAATAAAAGGGGTCCACAAAAATTTGCATTATTGGCTTTACTTTAACAAAAAATCTTACGGTACATTAAACATATGTTTCTTATTGCAAGTTTGTTCTAAAATAAAATAGTGAACATAGTACCGAATATGATTCATTAGTATCGCGGTACTATACTAATACCGGTATACCGTACAACCCTATGTCTGACATATGTTCAGGAATTGTTCTCATTGTGGCTGTAAAATCCAT